>NC_058403.1:196023507-196052645 GCF_002201575.2 Neomonachus schauinslandi | reverse complement strand
CAGCCCGCAGCCCCCAGCCCCCAGCTCCTAGGCCGAAGCCCCCAGCCCCCAGCCCGAAGCCCCCAGCCCCCAGCCCGCAAAATGGGAGGGAAGGCTGCAGCGGAGCTTTAGCCCAGCTGGGTGGCTCCAGCTCTGCTCTGGCTTGGTGTTTACTGAACAGCTGGGATGTTTACAGTAGCCCTTAAGAAGGGGCCCCTAGTTCCAGAGGATTTCCCAACTTGAGGGTCCCACTGGGGCTCTTCAGACTTCACCACTTTCCCACACTGCTGGGATAGCACGTCAGGGATGGAGGGACTGCACCCATCCCTGCCCTCCTCACCTCGCGCTGGGCCATGTCACAGCACCTGCCCCTGCACCCTCCCCCTGGCCTTGTGTCCCTCGCCCCTGGAGGAGCTGACATTCCCAGGAAGTGGCTGCTCTAGATGGTGGAATACGGTAACTGGGTCCCCAGTTCAGACTTTTAAATTAAATTCAATCAGAGCGGTTATTGAATATAAACACGCCGAGTCATTTACATGTTAATTATGTTGAATGGACTACGAGGCCATAATTAGTTGCTAATTGGGTGAGAGCGGCTGTAATTGGTTTTGTTGGCACCCGACCTGGCTCACCTGCCTGGGGGGGAGGAGGGCGAATGTGGATGGCTCCTGGGGATCTTCTGGGTCTCCAATCCGGAAAGCCTGGCCCAGGAATGGGATTGGAGGGGACAGATATTGAGGGGCTTGGGGCCAGAGGAACTGGAGCCTATCCCCCTAGGGAGGAGGCAGCTTAAGCCTCAGGCAAAACTCTGGGTCTGGTTTCTAGGGATTCCCATCCAGAACATTTCTGGGATAGAAAAGGGACTGAGAAAGCAAAGCCTCTGATCAGCAGTGACAGCCTCCCCTGCCCGGCTCCATGTGGGACCTGGCCCTGAACAAATGGGAAATGCCCAAGGGAGTCCATGGGAGCACAAGACAGATGTCACCCTGGTATATCCCTGCAGATGCTGGGGCCGTGGGCTGGCCTGGCCAGTGCTGGGGTCTCGGCATTGGGGTGTGAATCAGGTGGGTGTGCTGAGCGGAATTGGGGGAAAGGTGCCTGCAGAGGCTTCAGGGGCTGCCCTGCCCCCAGCTCAGCCTGGCTGGGGCTCCCAGGGTTGTAAGGCTGTGGCCAGGGGCTGAGGCCTTCCGGCTGGCCGCTCATTAAAAGAGGATTAGGCCAGGAGCCAGGGGGACAGCCCAGCCCCAGGCCTTCCTCTGGGGCCCCTCACAGCTTTCGGGAGTGATAAGGGCCTGGAGCCCCCCCCCCCCGGAGTCCCTGGGGGCATCCAGTGAGGACTGTCTAGGCCCTGCCACTCTTGTTGCAGCCACTGCTGCCCCCTCCTTGTCCACCTCAGTTCCCCCCCGCCCCCCGGAAGGGCAGGAGGAGAGAGCACTGACAGAGACCCTGGCCAGCAACCCCACCTCTCACCCCCAGCCTCATTTCTCTTCAGCTCAGGGATTAGGGCTGCACTAGCCTACATGAGGTCAGAGGTCAGGGCTGGGCTGTAGGGACGCGTCTATCACCCCGCAGTACCCAAGCACAGCCAGGAGAGGTGACTGTCAGTCAGGACCTGCTGCTTTGTGGGGCTGTAACCAAGGGGGCGGGGTGCCCACCTCGGCTCCGAGACCCCCTTTTGACAGCAGCCCCTGCTTCACTGGCCACAGAGCCGGTGTCCTAGAGACGGGCAGCAGGGGTCGGCAGCAGGGGTCAGGGCCGCCCACTTGGGGTCTGGGGTGAGGGCTGCGGACACACCTCCTCGGTGCTGTCCACACCCACTACCTCCTTAAAGTAAGGCACAGGCTGCTTCCCCGAGGGGAGGAAACAGAGACCCCCAAGACCAAACCCCTGGGCACTGAGAATGTTCCTGCCTCTGGACCTTTGCCAGGCCATTCTGGGCCACGACCCTGAGCGTCTAATGGCCACGGGGAAGTTCTAGAGGCTGGGAACGGCGGCGGAAATGAGGTGTCTGATGCCAGAAAAGGCTCTTCCTTCCCGATGACGGGAAAAGCCTTCCCGGATGTCGCCCCACCCAACATGTGCCCAGCCTGGGTGAGGGTATGGGGGTGGGGAGCCTTTCCCAGGAGGCATTACCACGCACACCATCCTCTCTCCCCAAGGTCAAAGCTTATCCAGACTTGAGTTCTGATATCCGCAGAACTTTTGATTGTGCCCCAGCCCCCGCCCCCTCAGTACTGCCATGGGGATGGGAGAGGGGTGACACTGCCAATGTCAGAGCTGGGCCTGGGACACGTGGAGCGGTGGAGCGGAGGAGAGGATGGGTCTGAGGACATGGCCAGGCCAGGCCCATGTCAAATCCCCCCACGCACGGATGCCCCCTTGGCCCAAGTCTCTGCTCCTTAGGGGGGCTGAGGGCCAGGATCATCTAGCCCTGCGGACACTGCAGGTATCAGAGCAGGAAACCCAGGACTACTCGACCGCTTCCTGCCCTGACCCAGGCTTCTTGGAGGAATGAAGGCCTCTGGCTCCTTTGCCCTATGGCAGAGTGAGGCGGGGGGCGGGCAGGATACCAGTTTCACTCCTCACCCTGTGACTTGAGGTGAGCACCACTCTCCCCTGGATCTCAGTCTTCCTGTCTGGAGTTGGGGTACAGGGCTGTCATGGGGCCCCTTGTTTTAATTCTTTCCTACAATCTGGCATGAGTGAGAGGAGCTCTCCAGCCATGGGTTGCTAAGTCCAGAGCCCTACACACCCAGTTCACTCTGGGACCCTGGAAAAGCCATCCTTCTCCACCTGTTTCCCTTTCTGTAAACTGGGTTTGGATGGATGATTCAGGATTTAGCTCTGCTCCTGTGAGTTGGGGATGGGGTAGAGACAAGTTGGAGTTAGGGGAGGGTTGGGCTGAGTCAACAGGAAGCCCTTTCCTGCCCCATTACCCTCTCTGCTCTGTACCCCAGCACTAGGAAGTGGTATAGGGAGAATGGGACTGAGGATGGATGTCCTCCAAGAGATGGTGACATCTGAGAGCCAGCTTGCATGGGGAAAGAACTTGGAACCCCATCCATTCTCCTCTCCCCACCAAGGCAGAGACAGCCCATACAGGAGGATAGGGGGATGTCCCAAGGAGTACTCCGCTGAGTTCAGAGCAGGACCCTTACCTTCGAGGATCACATTGGATGTTGGTACTAGGAGGGCTCGAGAGATGGTCTAGATAGGAAAATAGACCAGATAGGTCTAGAGTGCCCTGACTGGGGTCATGAAGCCCGCGCCAGAGCCAGAGACTCCTGACCCTTGGTCCCACCCCTTTCCTACCCCACATGGCCTCATGGGGACTCCCCCTCAAAGTTTCCACAGTGACCAAAGCATCACGTCCTGTGACAACAGAGCCATTGACGCCATATCCTATAGCCACTGGGAGGGGTCCCGAGGGTCCTGAGTCATGTGCCCTGTCAATGGAGGGGGGGTCACCTTCAGGCCCTCGCCCTCCCAGTGGGCAGTCTCCACCTCCAGGACTGGCTTTGCCTGGGCCTGCCTCTCCTTCAGCCCCAAAGGCCACGAACCTGGGTGGGAATCCTGCCCCCATGCTCTTGGGCCCGTTCCTTCCCTTCTCTGTGCCTTGATGTCCTCACCTGTAAATTGGATGTTGTGAGCTTAAGCTTTTCCACATAATAGGTGCTTGATGAGTAAGTGGGAGGCTCCCTCCATGCCCACTTCCACCCAGGGGGTAGGGAGCAGGGAGTGCAGGTTTAGGAGGTAGGATGTCTGATCAAGGCTAGTCTCCTTGCTCCCTGTGTGGTTCTGCTGAATGAGTCTCTCCCCTGCCTTTCCCACAAAGGGGGATGGAGCCTGGAGTGCTGGGGCTCTGAGCTCCAGGGGGACTTGGACTTGGGGCTGGGGCACTGATTCTTGCAGAGGGGGAGGGGCCAGATTACCGAGGCCCAAGACTGGGCAGGGATGGATGGTAGGGATTATGACTGTTTGTGTCCCCGGGGCTAGATGTTTGGAGCTTTCCTCGACCCCAGGTGCCTGTGTCCGAAGGTACCCACATGAGCCTCTGCCGCCCTCTCCTCCATTGCCCCCCAAATGCCTCCTAACCCAGTAGGACGGGTAAGGGTACAACCCAAGGCCATGCCCCCAGCCAAGGTATAAATAACCCCTGGCGGGTTGTCCCAGCCTGGGGGGGCTCCGCTGGCAGCCCCACTTCCTCTCTGGCTGCTTCCTGGCCCTGGGGGTGGGGGACTGTTTACTTTCCTGTTGTCACTATGGCTGGGTGGCCGGGCGGGGGACTCCAAGTGGCCTAACAACAGGTGCAGGACAGGTGCCCAGGCTGCCCTGCCCAGGACTTCAGAGGCACCGCCGACAGGCGGGCGAAGCGGTAGCCAGGCAGGGATCGGCCCTTTGATCCCTTGGCGTCCCTGCGTCCCAGCGGTTGGCCAAGGTCATCACCTGTATTCTCTCGTTGCCACAGAGGGCTGGGCAGGGCAAGGCCTTTGGTTGCCCCGCAGCCCCTCAGATGTAGGCTCTGGGTCTGCCATGGGAGTCTCCTGGCTCCCAGCCCACCTCCCACACCCATCTTAGCACATCCCAGAGCTCCCATCCAAAGCTGCTCTCGGGCACAGGCCCTCCAGCTCTGCTCCAGGGTCCCTAGCACACAGCCGGGGTCAGGGTTAGCCAGGCAGGTCAGAGACAGCTGCCTGAGTCAAGGTCGACCTTGACTTGACTGATGGGATGGGGCCACCTGCTGGTCCTACCTTCAGGCTGCATCCAGGGCATGCCATCCCAGCTGTTCTCCCTCTCCAGGCCTCCCTCCTGACTGCCCTACCTGGGAAATGGGTTCCCAGCTACGGGCCGGGGAGATGGGATAGGGGAGATGGGATATGTATCATGGCCTTCATGAGTGCCTCATCTGACGCCAGCCGTGTGCACACGTGCAGACCTGGGCCGTGTGCCTACGTGTGTGTGCTCTTCCGTGTGCCGCCATCCCCAGCCTCCCGTGCTGGTGAATATCCATCACCTTCATTACAATCTTCCCTCTCCTGCTGAGCTAAATGTAGCTGGGGGTGGGCAGAGGAGGGGCTTGCCAAGTAGACCCCTTGGCTGTCCCCTCTCCCAGAGGAAAGTTCCCAAGTTTTCTGGAGTCCTGTATTTGTCATTGGCCTGTCACTGGCCAAGTTCCTTCCTGTCCTTCATCCCCAGGAAGGCGGACTTTCCCCCAGCTATCTGGGGGTGGGAGGGCCAGGGCCGCCAGACTCATGCAGAAGGGAAGCTAAGGACTCCACCAGACCCTGCCCCCCAGCCGTGGGACACCGTAGCACGAGGGGGAGGGCTTCTTTCCTGGGAAAGATTGTTCCTGACTGGTTCAAAGTGGCCTGAGAACTCTACATTTAGCACCCCAGTGGGACCTGGGGGAAGCCCAAGGTCTGTTGGACCACATCACTCCAGCAGGGCTGTCCAGTGTCCTGGCTAACCAGCTTCAGACGAGGCGGGGACCATGCTGTGAGCCAGCTTTGCCCTGTCTGATGGGCAGCTGGGGTGAGGACAGGGCATCCCGGGTCCGTGCAGGCTGTCCTGGATGCACCTGTCCCCCACCCTCCTGCTCATTAACCCTTTTAGGCCCCTGTGGGAAGCAGGCCCCACCCTGAGTGTGGGAGCATTAACCCCCACTGGAGCAAAGACTCTTTGATGCCATCATGCGCCCTGACCCGCACCCACTGCTCTTTCATTGGGACCCAGAGACTGGCTGGGGCTGCTGATGAATCAGGGCGTTAGCTTTGGGTGTGGTCCCTTCCCTGGCCTGCCCACCTGTCCAACTTTCTCCTCCCAGAATCTCAGGGACTAGAGAGGGAGCTAAGTAGGCCCCGGGCCGGGGGTGGGGTGGGGGGGAAGCTGGGGGTTTAAGATGATGTGTGAAAGGGAGCATGTCTGGACGGTCTCCAAGGATCCTAATTGCTGCCCTGCCCTCCGCCCACAGAGCTTAAGGCCACAGGCACTGCCCACTTCTTCAACTTCCTGCTCAACACAACTGACTACCGGATCCTGCTCAAAGATGAGGACCACGACCGCATGTACGTGGGCAGCAAGGACTATGTGCTGTCCCTGGACCTGCATGACATCAACCGTGAGCCCCTCATTGTAAGGGCCAGCCGGGTGTGGGGCCGGAGGGATGAGGGGCATGGGGCCCCAGGGCTGGAAGCCCTGTCTAGCAGGCCGCCCCCTCTGACCCCCATCTCCGGCAGATCCACTGGGCAGCCTCCCCACAGCGCATTGAGGAGTGCGTACTCTCAGGCAAGGATGGCAATGTGAGTGCAGGGGGGCCTCCGGGTGGGATGGGGGCGGTGTGGGGGCAGGGGGCCTCAGGCAGGCAGCGGGGCACCTCCTTGGCTTTCCCTCCGGCCCCAGGGTGAGTGCGGGAACTTCGTCAGGCTCATCCAGCCCTGGAACCGAACACACCTGTACGTGTGTGGGACCGGCGCCTACAACCCCATGTGTACCTACGTAAACCGCGGCCGCCGTGCCCAGGTAAGCCGTGCCCGCCCCGGCCCCGTGCTGCCCCATTAGTAGCCACACTCCAGGGCTCTGATGGGACGATGAGCTTGAGCCCCAGCCCTGCCACTTCCCAGCCCCGTGACCTTGGGTGAGTGACTCCTTTCACTCCCTCAGCTGAAGATGGGGCTAATAGATGCCTCTCTCACAGGTCGGTGTGCCGCTCCCAAAGCTCTTAGCACTGTGCCTGGCACGTAGTAAGCGCTCCCGGCCGTGCCCGTGGACCGTGCCCCTGCCGCCAAGCCAGAGGGCCTGGCAGGGGCCTCAGCGTCAGGAGGCTGGACGCCCGGTCCGCTTCTGCCACACGGCCCCGGGGGTGGGGGGGTGGGGGAGTTGGGGGAGGAGCGGCCCCTTCCCCAGCTCTGTCCCTCCCCGCCCGCTTCCGCCCTTTCTCATTTCCATGTGGGCATGCGCGTGAGCTGGTGTGACCTTGTAGGACACGCGTTGAGAGTGAGTGGACTCAGGGACGCGTGTGTGCGGGCGCGCGCCGAGCTGTGTGTGTGTGCTCCGGGGGCTCACGTGTGCTCCTGGCGTGTGTGGTGTGAGGGGCCGGCAGCCCGAGCCCGCTCCCCCAGCCCCTGCCACCCCCGGCTCTAATCCCTGTTCCTCGTCTTCTCAGGCCACGCCCTGGACCCAGATGCAGGTGGTCAGAGGCCGAGGCAGCAGAGCCACGGATGGTGCCCTCCGCCCGACGCCCACAGCCCCACGCCAGGTGGGACGCAGCCCTCCAGGCCCTTGCCAGGCAGCACCGCCTCTGAATTGAACTCCCCGCGGGCCTGGCCTGCCAGCCAGGGACCCGCAGCCCACGCGAGCCTCCCGAAGGTCTTCCCTTGACTCTGGGCCCCCATCCTGCCCCTTCCCCCGCAGTGCCCTCAGGCTCCGAAGGCATTCCCAGCTGGCTTTGTGTCAGCCTCAGTGAGTCCCTGTAGGCAAGAGATCATGAAGCCACCAGGTGCAAAGGCAGCCTGGGGACAGCGGAGCCTCAGCCCTCAGAACACGTGTGTTGACATGCATGAGCCTATACCAACACTCACGTGGGCACGTGTGCTCTCCAACGCACACCTTAGTCAGCATCCAGAGTCCGAACATGGCACGTGTATGCGGCCTGACATATTACTCTCGCCTGTCCGTGCCCCAGGCCTCCATGGGTCATGGGCAGACACAGGTGTCCCGCACACTCACATGCTGGGGACTCTGCTCCTCTGGGGCCGAAGGGGCAGAGCTGTCTGCCCCTAGTCATGCTCCGGGACTGGGGCGGGGGGGTTTGGGGGGGAGGCTGGGGCTGGGCAGGGGCGGGCAGGGGAGCAGGGGCTGCCGGTGAGTGCTAGAGCAAGTGGTCACGTGAGCATGTGTGTCTGTGACAGGGAGTGCTGAAACGTGGGACGGCTCCGACTGCATGTGTGCCCAGGGTGTGAACGGCGGGTTCCACGTGCTGACAGTGCTGTGTGCCAAGCTGTGTGTGCAGCCCCGTGTGTGCGGAAGTCCCGTGTGCAGAGTGTTACTGGACGTGGGCCTGTGTACACCTTCCCATCACCATCCCTGCCACCTGCCGCCACCTCCTTCCCGCCTCTGTGCCTCTCTCTTTTCCTTTCCTTCTCCCCATGAGCTCATCCTGGTCCCAGTGCCTTCATCAGCCTTTCTGCTAGCATCTTCAGGGCTGGGCTGGGAGGCACGGAGGGCTTTGTGAATCCCTGTGGTCTGGGCTGAACCTCTCAACTCCTGATTCACTGGGGAGACATGGGGAAGCGGGGTCTCTGCTGAGGGGCAGGGGAAAGGCCGTGGCCTATTTAGCCTGTCCTGAGGACCACAGGTAGGACATAAAGCCTGGGCACACAGTACCCTCAGGGCCCTCTGGCCTGGTGGGACTTGGCAACACCCTTGGCCAGTACCTCCTGCCCTGGTCAAGTTGGCAGCCCCGTCTTGGCCCAGGACAGGAGGCCACAGCTCAAAGAGTTGTGCCTCTGTGGCCTGAGGGGCCCTGACCAGAATCTACCTGAACCAGTTGGCGTGGGGGGCGGCGTTCAGCCCCTGGTTCTCAGGTCTTATCTGATACCTGGGACCAGGAATCGCCTCCCTGGGAATGTGCATCGTGGCCCTGGGAGACCTGGGTTGGGAGACCTGGCTGGACAGAGTTAAAACCCAAGGATATCTGGGGACTGGAGGGATGTGGCTTCAGGCTGTCTCCAGGGGGCTTGCTCTCACCCTGGGGGCCTGATGACCCTTACCCTTACTGGCTGTGGGACCAGCTTGGACGATGCTAAACTCCCCTCTGCCCTGCAGGATTACATCTTCTACCTGGAGCCGGAGAGACTCGAGTCAGGGAAGGGCAAGTGTCCGTACGACCCCAAGCTGGACACAGCCTCAGCCCTCATCAGTGAGTGCCTCTACCCCATCCTGGTTCTACAGCCTAAGTGTGTGGCCTTTGCCTCTGGAATAGGGGGAACGGCACCAACACTTTCCCCGGGGCAGAGACCGTGACCATGCCATCCCTGAACCCTCCCTCGGGGCCCCACCCAGCGGGGGGAGGGCTAAGGACCAGACCCCAGTGTGAGCCGAGGGGCAGAGACGAGTGGTGTGAGGGTCTCTCCAGCCCCTCGGATGGAATGCTAAGGGGGCCAGATCCTACCCTGAAATAGGGTCCGTGCAAAGGCCAGCCCCAGACTACATGAGAGAGAAGATGAACTTGGTCTATACTGGAAGCTGCAGAAGGGGAGTGGTTCCATACATGTTCTTGGTGTGTCTGGGAGGCTGGGAGAGGCCCACAAGGAAACATGGATGGAGAGTCCTGGCCCTCTCACCAACTAGGGGGGCGGGGTTTGTTTCTGGTCTGGCCTGGTGTCTAGGAGAGTTGGGGGAATGTTCTGTGAGGAGGAGTCCTACCTGGGGCCTCAGGAGCAGCTGCTGCCCCTGCCCGCAGGTTGGGCGAGCCCACCACGACCCTGGGCCCCGTTCTCTGCCTGTTTGCTGGCTGCCCAACCCAGTCTGCCCCTGAGAGCAACTGCTGGGCACTGTGCCACCTCCAGGCCTGGGAAAGGCCTCGGGGCAGGGGGTGGACGTTATCCTCCACCTCTTGCTGCCTGAAAAGGTCCTAGCCTGATGGTGGCTCCCCGACCAGGGAGTCTGATGGGGGAAGGCAGGGCCTGCCCTGGGCACGTCTAGAAGGAAGACACGGAGTGGTATGCTAGAGCCAGCGTGGTCGCTAAATTTTCTGCAAATTTTCAGGTATTTTGTGAGCCAGCTATTATTAAGCACTAAGTTATATAATTTACCAATAAATTACTTTCAAAACAAAGGTAAAAATACAACTCATTACTTCCTATTTTACCACATTTTATTACTGTCTTTGTTCTTGAGGTTATTTACACGTGTTGTGTTTGTGGGGTAGAAAGACTATAAGATGGTGTCGGCAGCTCTCCCCAGCTCCACCTGCGGTGGCCCCGGGTTAGGAGCTTGAAGTCAGCCATGGTGGGGGTATTTATACCACAGAAATTGGCTCTTGCTACTCATCAGAGCTGATTGCTGCTAATCCCAATCCTCCCAGAGCCAATTCTTCAGCATTTCCCAGCAGCCCACTGATGAGACAGTCATGCCCTGGGGAGTCGGAGGGGGAGACAGGACCCTGGCCTGGAGGTCGCTGGGCTGTGCCCTGACTGACCCGCCTGCCCGCCCGCAGACGAGGAGCTCTATGCTGGCGTGTACATCGACTTCATGGGCACGGATGCAGCCATCTTCCGCACGCTGGGAAAGCAGACGGCCATGCGCACGGACCAGTACAACTCCCGGTGGCTGAACGGTGAGGGCGGCCGAGAGGCCCCCGGTGGGCAGCGTGTCTGGGATGCGGCCAGATCCTCCAGAGGCGCCTGCTGGGGGTCTGGCCCTGTGACTGGCTGGCGGCGGGGGGGAGGCGGCGTTCCTGTACCCGGCCCGGGGCTCTGTTGGGGAGGTGCTTGTGCAGCTGACCCCTGCCCGCCTGCAGACCCTTCCTTCATCCACGCTGAGCTCATCCCCGACAGCGCGGAGCGCAACGACGACAAGCTCTACTTCTTCTTCCGCGAGCGGTCGGCGGAGGCGCCGCAGAGCCCCGCCGTGTACGCCCGCATCGGGCGCATTTGCCTGGTACGCGCCGGCGGGGCCCCGTGCTGCCCCTCTCCAGACCCCGCGCTGGCTGGGGCAGCCTGTGTGGCAGGGTCTTGGGTGTGAGAGCTGATCTGACCCTGCCCCCCTGTCCCCAGAATGATGACGGCGGCCACTGCTGTCTGGTCAACAAGTGGAGCACGTTCCTGAAGGCGCGGCTGGTGTGCTCCGTGCCCAGTGAGGATGGCATCGAGACCCACTTTGACGAGCTCCGTGAGTACCCGGCATGCAGGCTGGGTCCTGTGGCTGCTCTGGGAGGGGTGGGGGCTGGATGGGGGGTGGTCAGGGCACCTCCGGGGGGGCCCCCTGGCCAGGAGTGGGGCTCCCAGGGCTCTTGGCTAATGCACCCTCCCCGCGTCTTCTCCCTCTGCCCCCAGAGGACGTGTTTGTTCAGCAGACACAGGATGTGAGGAACCCAGTCATTTACGCTGTCTTCACCTCCTCAGGGTGAGGCTGGGGCCAGGGCTGGGGGTGGCAGGGCTTGGCTGCACTGGGGGGCTGTGACGTGGGAAGGACCCCAGCCCGGTGGGGCGCTGTGGGGTGGGGACAGGCTGGGGAGGGGCCCTGGGCCGAGGGTCTGCCCCGCCTGCAGCAGCAGCCTGCCCCGCCCGCAGCTCCGTGTTCCGAGGCTCTGCCGTGTGCGTCTACTCCATGGCTGACATCCGCATGGTCTTCAACGGGCCCTTTGCCCACAAAGAGGGCCCCAACTACCAGTGGATGCCCTTCTCGGGGAAGATGCCCTACCCACGGCCCGGCACGGTGAGGACCCCCATCATTCCACCTTTCCCTTTCCCCTCTGTTTATAAGGCCTGCTCTGGGTTAGCCCCTTTGCAGCTGTACGCCCCACCACCACAGAGTTCACAGCCAGGTAGGGGAGGAGGACCAGACACACAAATAAACCTACCATTTGTCCATTTAAATAAAGCTGACATTAAAAAACAAAACAGGGGCGCCAGCCTGGCTCAATCGGTAGAGCATGCAACTCTTGATCTTGGGGTCATGAGTTCGAGCCCCACATCGGGCATAGAGCATACTTAAAAAAATAAATAAATAAAACAAAATGAAATGAAACACCGTTTACACAGCACGAGGCTGTGAAGAGCCCAGCCAGGATCCCGGAACAAAGATAGTGGCCGGGTGTGGCAAGCAAGGTGGAAGGGGGGTGCCGCCTGGGAGCCAAGACAAAGCTGGAGGGCAAGTTGGCGTCAGTGTGGTTAGCTAATGGTGGCCGGGGAGATGAGGGCTGGCAGAGTCCGGCCTGCAGGACCTCCCGTGGTGATAGGAGGCAACTCACTTGATCTTGGCGTCATGTGGGTCTCTGCAGGAGTCTAAGCAGGAGAACATGTGATCTGTTTTGGCTCCATGTGGTCAGGGCTGGAATGGGGGAGCTGGTCTCAGCCTTGGCCAGGGAAGTCTTCCCCCGAAGGTGAACGTGGAGGCTGGAGGGATGGGCTAGAGTTGGGCTGGCGGGGGTGCAGGACAGGCAGAGGGAAAAGCACCAGGGAAGGGCAGAGCACCCTCAGAGTGTTAAGGGAACTTGGGGCCGTAGACCTTCGAGCAGGGGTGGGTGGGTGTGGGGGGCAGACTGGAGGAAGGAGACAACAGGATGGGGGATGAGGACAGGGGAAGGGAGGGGTCAGCTCCGCCTAATGCCGCCACAAAGTCACGGCACACAGGCCAGGGAGGTGGCTGCGGAATTTGGCCGTGTAGGACCTTGGGACCTCGGCTGGAACAGGGCCTACAGAGAGGTTGGGTGAGGGGGAAAAGCCTGGATGGGGGTTCCGAGGAGCGGAGCAGGTGCATGTGATAGGGATGGACAAAGGAGAGGCCTCTCCTGAAGTTGAGGGGTTCAGCAAGCCCCAGCCGGGCCTGACGCTCATCACGTGCCTGCAGTGCCCTGGAGGAACCTTCACGCCATCCATGAAGTCCACCAAGGACTACCCTGACGAAGTGATTAACTTCATGCGCAGCCACCCGCTCATGTACCAGGCCGTGTACCCTCTGCAGAGGCGGCCCCTGGTCGTCCGCACGGGCGCTCCCTATAGGCTCACCACCGTCGCCGTGGACCAGGTGGATGCAGCCGACGGGCGCTATGAGGTGCTTTTCCTGGGCACAGGTACCCACTGCTGCTCCCAGACCCTCCCATGCTGGGCCCGTTGGGTGGAGGGTGCTGATCGGGGGGTGGGGACTACCCTGCTACGGGCTTGCTACAGGCTTGCCAAGGTCAACTCTGCTACCTTCATCCTTCGGAGCCAGGATAGCTGAGACAAGGGGTGGGGAAACCCCATCACCATCCCCAGCCCCCCCGGGGGGCTGGGAGAGCAGGGACACTGGGCACCTGGGGACCCATGTAGGGTCAGGAAAGAGGGAACAGGTGGTAGACACCTGCAGGACACGCGGGTCCAAATACTGGCATACACGCTCTCGTGTGCACGTGCGCAGGTGTGCTCCCCACAGCTCCAGTCCCTCCACACAGGAATACCTCCAGCATCCTATCCTCAGCAGTGCCTAAAATGAGGGTCTGGGGTGGGAGGGGCAGACCCCAGCCGTGACCACCCCCACCCCTTATCCCGGGCCCCTTCATCCAGGGGAAATTCTTCAACCTTGGTACAGAGCTCCTGCTCCACTGCCCTTGGGGGTTTGGGGCCTGGTGGGGGAAGGGGCTGAGGCTGGTACCCCTTCCCCAGCATCCTCAGCCCCACTGAGGCCCTGCCCGGCCCGTTCCAGACCGCGGGACAGTGCAGAAGGTCATCGTGCTGCCCAAGGATGACCAGGAGATGGAGGAGCTCATGCTGGAGGAGGTGGAGGTCTTCAAGGTGGGTATGACACGCAGTGCTGTTCTTCTCACCCTGGCCCTCCTTAGTACTGACTGCTTACCTCAGACCTCCAGATCAGGACAGGGAGGGGGTCCCCAGTCCCCAAGCTAATCCCTGTCTTCTTCCAGGACCCAGCACCTGTTAAGACCATGACCATCTCTTCCAAGAGGGTGAGTTTTAGTGAGGTGGGCTGGGGGTAGGGGTGGAGGATGTTCCCCCTTGGGGTCTTGCCCTTGGCATAGGGATGGGGAAACTGAGGCATGGAACAGGAAGGGAAGGAGCCCAGTTGGCTCCTGATGGGGCTGCCCGTGGGGAGGGAGCTGACGAGCCCCTTCCCCTGCCCTCAGCAACAACTGTACGTGGCGTCGGCCGTGGGCGTCACCCACCTGAGCCTGCATCGCTGCCAGGCATACGGGGCTGCCTGTGCTGACTGCTGCCTCGCCCGGGACCCCTACTGTGCCTGGGACGGCCAGGCCTGCTCCCGATACACGGCATCTTCCAAGAGGTGTGGACCCCCCAGACCCCTGGAATGTTAGCTACCAGACCCAGGGGCCTGTCCTGGGGGTTTGGTGGCCGATGGGATATTTCCCTGGGGGTAATGGATGAGACTCTTCCCTGGAGTCTTGGCGGGTACAGGGACCTGGGGGTGGGGGGGCAAGCTTCCTTGAAAATACTTGATCAGGAGCTCTCGTCATCTAGGCGGAGCCGGCGGCAGGATGTCCGGCACGGGAACCCCATCAGGCAGTGTCGCGGGTTCAACTCCAACGGTGAGTGTGCCGTGCCTCCCCCCTGGGCGCTCCTCGTGGTGCAGAGCCCTGTGCAGCCCATGGAGCTGCTCCCAGGGCCCCCCGGCTGGAAGGACTCTCGCGTGACCCGGGGCGGGGGGTGAGGGGGCTTGGGATTTGGGAGATGGGATGTCCCTAGCCACCCACTCAAGGAAGGAGCGGATGCCCGATGGTATAGCCCTGCCTTTTTCCCGTGTGGGTGTCCCTGTGCATGCCCCTCGGCACCGGCCCCCTGGTGGCCTGCAGTCTGCGCAGAGGCAACGCTGCTTTCATGCCGCGCCCTCTTGTTCTCCAGCCAACAAAAACGCCGTGGAGTCCGTGCAGTACGGCGTGGCAGGGAGCGCGGCCTTCCTCGAGTGCCAGCCTCGCTCGCCCCAGGCCACTGTTAAGTGGCTGTTTCAGCGAGATCCCAGTGACCGGCGCCGTGAGGTGATTTCCTGTACCCCACAGTCCTCGCCGTGGATGCGGGGGTCCCCCGTGCAGTAGGAGTGCCATGTGGGTGGAATGTGGTATAGGAGCCCTTCTGCGGCAGCCCCATTCTAAGAAAGCCCTTCCAAGTTCCCCTTCCCTATGTGGAAGTCATTTGGGTGAATCCAGTTATATGGAAAGTCTAGAATTTCCATATTATATGGAAACCACTTGTAAGCATGCCTCTTTACATGAAAATTCCATACATGTGCTCCACTGGAGGTATACCTCATTACATGGAAATATCACGCGGACGAGCTCCAGTGTGTGGAAATTCTGTGGAGGAGCCCTCGTTTTATGGAAATGTGTTCCAGGCATCCGTCCTTACATGGAGATTCTATAAGGATACTTCGGTTGGGTAGTCCCATTAAAAAGAAATTCTATGCTCCACAATTCTCTCATTGTACAGCATCCCCCCACGGTCATTCCTCCTGAGATGGAAAAGTACGTGGATGCCTGATTCAGGTGTTATGTGGAAATTTACTGTGGGTTTTTCTTGCTCTGTGGAAATTGCACATGGGAGCCCCTTCCACGGAACGGCCACAGAGCTGGTCTGCTCCGGGGGCTGGCTGGGCGGCAGGGCGGTCACACGAGCCCTGAGCCCCAGCTCCCTGCCCCCGCAGATTCGCGCGGAGGACCGCTTCCTGCGCACCGAGCAGGGCTTGCTGCTCCGCGCCCTGCAGCCCGGTGACCGAGGCCTCTACTCCTGCACTGCCACCGAGAACAACTTCAAGCACGTCGTCACGCGGGTACAGCTGCACGTGCTGGGTCGGGACGCCGTCCACGCGGCCCTCTTCCCACCACCAGCTGTGAGCGCCCCGCCGGCCCCCGGCAGCGCCGGCCCCCCCACGCCCGCTTACCAGGAGCTGGCGCAGCTGCTGGCCCAGCCAGAAGTGGGCCTCATCCACCAGTACTGCCAGGGCTACTGGCGCCACGTGCCCCCAGGCCCCCGGGAGGCCCCGGGGGCACCCAGGCCTCCTGAACCCCAGGACCAGAAAAAGCCCCGGAACCGCCGCCACCACCCGCCGGACACATGAGGCCCGCTGCCTGAGCCCTGCGGTGGGCCAGCCTCGGCCTTGTCCCTTTTAATATAAAAGATATATATATATATAAATATATATATATAAAATATCTATATTCTATACACGCCCCGCCCCCGCAAAGACAGTATTTATTGGTGGGCTGTCTATGGCCTTCCTCCGCAGCGGCACTGTCCGAAACTCAGACCCACGCTGGTCGGAGACGGCCGGAAACAGCCCACCTGACCAGGCCCAGCCAGTCGGCGGCGCCAGGCCGGGACCACGCAGCCCCTGGGCTCAGCTGGGAGTCCACCTGCTCGACCGCCACCGCCGGAATCCGCAGGACCCAGGGAGGGAGCAAGCTCCCCCCGGACAGGGCACGGACTGCTCCCCTTTGCCAGTGCGTGCCGCGGGCACACGCCGACGCGGGTGCGAGGACTACTTTGGAGACGGGCAGCGGGGGTGGGGGTCTCAGATGCACTCGGAGGAGGGAAGAAGGGGCCGCCACAGGAGGCCGGCCCCTGCCTGGGAGGGGCCACTCAGTCAAGGCCAGCCCCCTCCCGGGTATTTATTCTCTATTTATTGGGGACAGGAGCAAAGGAGCCCTGCCTGGGTGGGGCACACTTCCAGCCTCTCCCTCCCTCCCTGCCTGGCCGCTCTACCTCCTCTTCGCTTTTTCTGGGCCACTGTGACTTGGGGGCTGGGAGAATAGCAGAGGGGCAGGTACAGGCCCGGCTGAGGGGAGAGGGGGCCATGGTGGAGGCCTGGGGCCTTCAGGGGCTCCCCAGGGCTCCCTTCTGCCCACCACTTCAGAGGATGGGTGTAAATAGCTCTGGGGGGCTTTTGGGGTAGGTGGGTAGGGGCTCCCGGTGGCCCTCGGCTGCCCAGGCCACAGCTGCCCTTGGGTTCCATCTTGCTAATAAACACTGGCTCTGGGACTGGACTTTGGCTTTTCTCCTTGGCAGTGGAGGGAGGATGGGGGTTCAGCCTAAGCCCACATTCTGTCCTTCCTGCCCCCCTTTATATGGCCTGATCACCATTCCCACGCCTCTCTTGCAAGCTCAGCTTCCATTCACTCACTCGCAGGTTTGATCGTTGGTTTCTCACCTGGCTTTGCGGTGGGCTCTGTGCCGGGCGCTAAGGACTCAGTATCGGCAAGACAGAGCTACAGCCCTCACAGTCTGGCTGCCCCCACCCTGAAAATTGACAAAATTCCCAACCTTCCTGCTTCCTTCCAGCCAGATCACAGCAGACAGACTGGCATGAGCGAATGTCCACGGGTGGGGAAGGCCAGGGCAGGTGGGGTGCTGCTGGACAGGAGAAAGTGGGGCTGGGGGCTCTGACCCAAATGTAATGAGTCAAGCCCTGGCAGGGGAAGCTAAGAGCTGGGGAGGCCTATGGGTCCAGCAGGGCTTATGGCCATATCTGGTGGGCAAGGGGAGCCAGAGGGGGACTGGGAGACAGTGGATGGCCCCACTCTAAATAAACCCAATAAGCAGAAACCAGATTTGCCTTGGTGTAACAAACCTGGGCTCCTGCACTGCCCCAAATCCCTAGGGGCTGCAGAGCCACCCCCCCACCCCCACCCCCAGGGCCCCCTTACAACGTGGGGGGTAGAGGATGGATGGACCCTGGAAGCTGAAAGTAGCACAGATAATCTGTTGTTTCTGGACAGACCCCACCCCCACCCAGCAGGGTAGATGTGAAGCCACCAGCCTCTGGTAGGAGCCAGTATCCATTTCCCACAGGCTTGGGGACAGTCTCCACTACTCAGGATCTGAGGCCCTGGCACCCCCTCGTGGTCTCTTGGGGCTGCAACAGAGTTGAGTACTACAAGGCAGCTAGGTTTCCGGGAGGAGTCCAGCCAGAAGGCTCAGGGTCTCTGGAGGGAGCCCTGGGAGCCCAGGGTTTGGGTCTTCCTATAGGAGGTGAGAAATCTCCAGAGCCTGGGAACTTTAGGCTTAATTGAACGACTTCCACCCAGCAGTACTCCTTGTCCCGTCTGAACCTATACGCAGACCCCAGACCCCCTCAGCTGAGACAGGCATGCCCTACGTGCCCTTAAGCGGGTCTCAGACACCCACAGGGAGCAGATCAGGAGAAGGACAGGAAGTGAGTCCCTCCTCCGTGCCCCTGGGAGCACCTGCCTTGGGACTCATTTTCCCCATCTGACAACAGGCCTGCAAAATATGCTCTGGAAGAGCCTGGCCATCTCTGCATGTCAGAGACCTTGTTGTGCTCAGGCACACGTGTGCACAGAGGCACAGGCACGCGCAAGTGTGCACACAGGCAGGCACGCACATGCGAAGTGTACACACACGCCCAGGCGAAAACCACAGGCTCGTGCACGCTATCGCACACACCGGCTCGTGTGCGTGTGTTTTTGCATCCATACACAAATACCCAAGTGCACGTGTCATGCTACATCAGCACGTGTGCACGTGAGGAAGAAGGAACAAAAGCGTGTCGACACACGTGCACACATGTGCCCGGCGTGCGTGGGCACCCATGTGCTCCCAAGGCACGGGCGTACATGCAAGCGTACACGTGAACAAACGTGTCATGTCATTGTTTTGGTTGTTGCCAGCAAAGGATAGACACACACACACCCAGGCACACATAGCAGACGTGTACGGCGCCCCCCAAGTCTGTTGGAGCCGTGGAGGTATGTAGAGGCCCTGCCCAGGTCAGATCCAGCCCTCGGTGCGGGGCAAACGCAATGTCCTCCCTTCCTTCTTGACTCTCTGCAGAGCGTAGAACCCTGGTCCAGAGTCACCCAGCCCTTCTCAACCACTTCCTTCTGTGTGACCCTCTGAGCCTCTCCTTCCTTATCAGTAGAATGGGGCTGATGACGTGGGTGCCCATCCACCAGGGCCTATGTGAGCTTACAAAATAAGGAGCAGTGCTGAGTCCAGTGCTGGACATGGGCAGGTGCTCCATGCTTGGCTCTCCCTCTCTTCCCTTCTACCAGCCCCACCTCCCTGCCCCCACCCTAGGGGCTCAGGGTCCTACTCTCCGCCTTCTAAGCCTGGACCCTACGGAACATGTCCCCCTGCTCCGGCGCAGGGGCTGGACTGTCTCCACGGTCTCTCCTAGAGGGTTGGGGCTCATAGAGAGGGGTGCAAAGTCAGCAGCTGAGGGATTGGGGCCATGCCAGCCTGATTAGAAGGGCTGGGGGCTGAGCTGGATTCACCTGTCCTTGTCTCTCATTGGCTCTTGGGAACCCCTGGCCCCCAAATCCCACTAAGCAGCATCACCCCGGCCTGCACAGGTCTGGGGAAAGCCAGTTGATTGCCAGTCCCGGAGTCAGAAGGGTGTTGGGAGACCTGAGGCCGGCCCGAGCCCGGTTCTGGGGATTCCCTCCATCTAGAAGAGCCAACTAACCACCCTGTTGACCTGCTGCTGGGACCATGGGGGCTGGGGCCAGCGCTGAGGAGAAGCACTCAAGAGAGCTGGAGAAGAAGCTAAAAGAAGATGCTGAGAAGGATGCTCGAACTGTGAAACTGCTGCTTCTGGGTATGGGTGTGGGTCCGGGGGGGCCACTGCCTCTAGGCCGGAGGCTGGGGGTGGGGGCAGGCAGGTAGCCCTTCTGTGAAACAGGGGTGACTTGGGAAGCAGAATGACCCTAAGACAGGTCAGGGAACTGAGTGGGAGCCCTGGCCCTGATAGGCGATACCCTGACTCCCCAAGGCTGGGTATCCCATCATGAAACCCCTCTCCGGAGGGCCCTGACTCAGGCACCTTCCTCTCTGGAGAAGCCCTGCTGGGCAGGGGTCAGAAACCAGGGGCTTCCTTGGGAGCCCTAAGATAGGGCTGCTTCTTTGGAAGAAGAAAGTAACAGTCCTCCTGGGAGTGGGCATCTTCAAGGACCGTCCAGATCCACAGACAACAGCCCTTGGATTCCAGAGCTTTGTTGTTGGCAGACCTAAAGCAGGTGTGCCTCTTTAGAGCTAAGGCCCAGTGGAGAACGGATAAAGCCAAGTCCATGGTCCCATGGGTGGTGAGGAGAGGTGGGGCTGACACAGTGCCTCTGGGCCACTACCTCCCCACAAGTGGAAGAAGGAGCTGCTTTGAGAGGGCAGGCGGGTTCCACCCCAGGCTCTCCAGGATCCAATCAGGCATCTGGATGTGGGCAGAGGGACCAAACCAGAGCACCCCAGGAAGACAGAGGCTAAGCCAGAAATCCCATTAACTATGCCCAAAGCCCTGGCTGAGAGCAGGCTCAGAGGGGCTGTGAGCTCTGTCTTCTCCCCCATTCAAAGGCGCTAATTCCCTCTGAGCCTCTTGGAGACACTCCCCTCCCTACAACCCCTGAAAAGCAAGGCTTGACCCGGTCAAATAATCCTCTGCGTGCAGTACCAGGACCCTCCACAATGTGGCGCTCCAGGTTACTTTATTTTGGTTTCAGAATAATCAAGAATGCAAATACAAGGGGTCTTGGAGGCTCCCCAACACAGTTGAGGTCGTTGATTGCCCTCGTCAGCCCCCTATGTCACTGCTGGCATTTACAGACGTGTTTCCTCCAGGGTGTCAGGACCTTGCTTTGGGGTGGAGGGTGGGGGAAACAGGGGGAACTGGGGTTGGACTTGTACCTGCCTTGAGTCTGCGGGTCCCCATCTTCCGCGTCCGGTTGCGGGGTGGAGGGTGGGTGGGGAAGTTGTGGGGAGGTGCGGCCAGCGCAGCTCTGAGGCGGGGCTTCCCTTCCAGGTGCGGGTGAGTCCGGGAAGAGCACCATTGTCAAGCAGATGAAGTGAGTGCCCTTGCCTTTTCTGAGGTCCCTGAGGGTGGGCGCGCGCACCGGGCCTGTCCTTCCCCACCAGTCCACTTGGCTCTGACCCGGCTCACCCCGGCCGCAGGATTATCCACCAGGATGGGTACTCGTTGGAAGAGTGCCTCGAGTTCATTAGCATCATCTACGGCAACACGCTGCAGTCCATCCTCGCCATCGTGCGCGCCATGACCACGCTCAACATCCAGTATGGAGACTCTGCCCGCCAGGTGTGCAGGGAGACTGGCTGAGCAGGGCCTCCGAGGACTCGAGGCGCGAGACTGGTCTCAAGTCCACGGTCACCATCAACAACTCCCACCCTTGCCCTCAGGACGACGCCCGGAAGCTGATGCACATGGCGGACACCATCGAAGAGGGCACCATGCCCAAGGAGATGTCGGACATCATCCAGCGGCTGTGGAAGGACTCGGGTATCCAGGCCTGTTTCGATCGCGCCTCTGAGTACCAGCTCAACGACTCCGCGGGCTAGTGAGAGCGCAGGCGGGACGCGGGGGTGCGGGCGGGGTCCTACCACGCCCCTCCACCGCACCCACCCACACCCCGCGGTCTCCCGCAGCTACCTCTCGGACCTGGAGCGCCTGGTCACCCCGGGCTACGTGCCCACTGAGCAGGACGTGCTGCGCTCGCGTGTCAAGACCACAGGCATCATTGAGACGCAGTTCTCCTTCAAGGACCTCCACTTCCGGTACGGCCCCGCGCCCTCGCCCTCGCCCGTGCCCTCGCTCTGGGGGTCCGGCTGCGCGTGCAGCGCCCCGAGGCCCCGTCGCGTCCCGGAGGCCCCATCCCAAGGAGACCCTGCCCCTCCTCTGATACCCCGTCCGCAGAAAGTTCCGGCCCCTCCACATGCCAGTCCCATCTGAGTGCCCCCCAGCATTAGGAGGCAAGGGGATGCCTGTGCGCGCGTCCAGGGGGCTCCAAGCCGGTTCAGGCCCCAACTGCTCCACAGGATGTTCGATGTGGGCGGGCAGCGCTCAGAGCGCAAGAAGTGGATCCATTGCTTCGAGGGTGTGACCTGCATCATCTTCATCGCCGCGCTGAGCGCCTACGACATGGTGCTGGTGGAGGACGACGAAGTGGTGGGTGCCAAGCAGGGCCTGGAGTGTTTCAGGGGAAAGCCGGAGACAGTACTGTGGGAGCGGGGAGCGTCTGAGAGCAGACGTTCGTTCCGGAACAGTCCGAACGAGGACACAAGACAGCCAGCAGCCACGCTGAGGGGGGCAGTGGGGGAAGCTGACCTGGAGCTGTCCGAGCGCGATGGCCCCGGGTGCCCCGGAGCCTGTGGGCCGCGACCGCGCAGGGACGGCCGCCCGTGCCCCCCACCCGGTGCCCGACAGCTTCTGTCCTCCTCAGAACCGCATGCACGAGAGCCTGCACCTGTTCAACAGCATCTGCAACCACCGCTACTTCGCCACCACGTCCATCGTGCTCTTCCTCAACAAGAAGGACGTTTTCACCGAGAAGATCAAAAAGGCGCATCTCAGCATCTGCTTCCCGGATTACGACGGTGAGAACCGCCCCCCCCCCGCAGCCTGGCCGCCAGGCGGCGCCCCAACCCCGTGATCTGGGCCCGCGCTTCCCCCGCCGCGGGAAGGAGTGGGGACACCCAGTAAGAGCACCCCCTTTCCCTGCCAGGGCCCAACACATACGAGGACGCGGGCAACTACATCAAGGTGCAGTTCCTCGAGCTCAACATGCGACGTGACGTGAAGGAGATCTATTCCCATATGACTTGCGCTACGGACACGCAGAACGTCAAATTTGTCTTCGACGCGGTAACAGACATCATCATCAAGGAGAACCTCAAAGACTGCGGACTCTTTTGAGGTAGGCTCCTCGAGGGCTGGGATGCTCTCCTGTCTTGCCCCTTGGTCTCCTACCTCACTCTCCATCCCCAGCTCTCCACCCCTCCTCACTGCAGCAGACCCCACTGCAGGATATCAGGGGCTGCCCCAGCTCTCCAGACCCATTCCATGACCTGGTGCTGGCCCCCAATTCCCAGGCCCCACCCTGGCCCCTCAGGTTCCATCCCACTGCCCACCACCATCCTGCACTCCCGGTGCACAGGTCCCCCCCACCGAGTCTCTTCTGACCCCGCCCTGATCCCTCTGGTGTCACTGTCTACAAGCCCGCCTCCACAGTGCTTCTCAGCCGAAAGCCAATTATTTTGGAGCTCAGGGATGTTGACTCGCTTCCTTTTTTCTGTTCACAGGTGCCTGAACTCATGCGTGTCCCTGACACCCTGTAGCTCTAGCCGCCCTGTAGCCCTAGCCCACAGGAGCCTATCAGCCCCCCAGAACTCCTGGGCCCCAGCCTGTGGCCCCACCAGCCACACACCCAAAACTCCGAGCCCCACTAGCCTTGAGGCCCCGACCCTCCCCCGTGTCTCCCAGAGCCCAGTGCCCCCAACCCCACTGCTGCCCTTCACGGCCTGGCTGCGCTGGCCTCCAGGACCCACCCCAGCCAGCCCCAGCTAGGAACAGGCAGGACTTGGGATCGCTAGAGCTCACAGTGACTCAGCAGTGCCCAACTGACCAATCTCCTGCAGGTCTCTTCTCCCCAGGGGGCCCATGACTCACCTGGTGGGTCTGGGCTCAGCAAATAGCCCTCCCTCCCAGTTTCATGAAGAGCGGGGGAGCAGGCAGAGATCCCTCCTCCAAGGCTTACCATCAGCCCATTCCAGCCTTACCACCTCCATGTGACAAGTCTGACACCTGTCTACCCAGTGGCCAGTGACTGTCCCTCTCAGTAGCTTCAGGGGTCCAAAGTCCAAGCCACTCTGGCCTGTTTGGCTCCTGCATGGATGAATTAGTGAGCGGGGGCCACACCTGGGAGCCCCTGGGTGTCAGGAAGAGATTTAAGCTGGACCCCTCCCCACATAGCAGGCTCAGAGTAACCCCCTGTCCCCTTACCCCACAGGCTCTGCCCCCTCCATCCTTGGACACCAGATCCATGTCCTACCTCACCCCCACCCACCCACAGTGCTCCAGGCCAGCCGGCCAAGGGGATGGTCTGTTGAGGGAGGGTACTGTTGACAACAACTGTGGCCAATGGTCTAACTGTCCTGAGGGGCGGCTGAGGGGGCAGAGTCCAGCTCCATCGATCAGCCCCAGGCAGAGGATTTGGGAAATGACTGAGGCCCAGGTTGGGCCCAGAGTGGTCTACCTCAGGTGGGGTCACAAGCAAACCCAGGTAACCCTCCTGTCCCTGCCAGCAACTTCTCGAACCCTTTCCATTCAGAGCCCATTCCCTGGCAGGAAAAACTGAGGGCCATGTCTGAATTTTGTCAGGGACAGAGGCCCTTGTCCCTATATCCCTGCTCCCAGTTCCTCATCAAGGCCTGAGTCCTTGCTGATGCCTGTGAGCCAACACCTGTGCTAAGTTGAGGACAGGGGCTTCCATCTCTCAAGGCCAGATGACAGGCTGCACTCCCCTCAGGTAGAAGCACAGACTCAGCAATAAACCTTTGCATCAGGCCCCAGCTGTCCTTTCTTGTGGGGAAGGGAAAGGCGTTCATTATCACGAGTCATGGGCATTTATTAAATGCCCAGTGCTGGGCTGGACATAAATGGGAAAATGGGCTCTTCCAGGGAGAGCACCTGGCCTGTCATGGCAGGAGCACTCCTGGGGGCATGGGACCAACCTGTGCCTCTCGAGAGGGCTTTAAGGGGAAAGGAGCCGTGGGAAACGTTCACAGGGATAATCTTGGATCAAGAGGGAGTTCTGAGGTAGAAGCTTATTCTATCAGGGAGAGGAGGGGCCAGAAACACGGGCTTGTGGGCCATAATAGTTCAATAGGGCAAGAACAGGCAAAGGGGACATGGGGTGGGGAGACAATGGGCAGGTGCCAAGTGCCAGCCTGAGGGCCAGGGCTTCCTCCAGAAGATGATGGGTCTCGGAAGCCCTTCAAGCTAGGGCCTAATAGCAGGGCTGGGATCAGGGTGAAGCAAAAGAGGCACTCACCTGGGGTGCAAAATTTAAGGTGGTGCCAAAAAGTTCAGTAATCAAGATAAAGAAGATATCAATGCAATACTTTTTAAATTCAAAATTACTGCAGGGGCATCTGGCTGGTTCAGTTGGTAGAACATGTGACTCTCAGGGTTGTGAGTTCAAGCCCCATATTAGGTGTGGAACCTACTCAGAAAAAGAAAGGAAAGGAAAGGAAAGGAAAGGAAGGAAGGAAGGAAGGAAGGAAGGAAGGAAGGAAGGAAGGAAGAAGAAAGAAAGAAAGAGAAAGAGAAAGAAAGAAAATCACTGCAAAAAACCCATGATGAGCAAAATATCAAAATTTAAAATAAAGACAAGATCCAAGAGAACTCTGCTGAGCTACACATTGGAGCTTGAAGCAAAAGGAAACTGTCCACTCCTATATATGCTTTTCTGTATTTTTAATGGTAAATTTTTTATAGAATATTAAATTAGCTGAAAAAAATTTGGAAGTGGGTATATTAAAACTCAACATTATTTTAAGCTTAGCTATTTTATCTATATGTGAAATAATTTATAATCTTATTTTCCTAGCTTTAATGAAAATAAAATCATCAATAATATTTTACAACTCTGTTTCTGGAAAAAAATAATCATTAAAATTTTTCATGAAAACAGGTATGTAGGGGCACACATTTTTTTCCTGGGGGCCAGTGTGAGAGGGTATGGGGGAAGAGAACAGCAGGGCTGGGGAATCCATGAGAAGAGACTTATGTCCCCATTACCCCATGGGGCCAGGATCTGCAGATGGGGCTCAGCCACAAGGGTCTGGATCTGTACAAGTGCATATGATGCCCCCACCAAGCTGGGACTGCAGGAGTGTTGAGTGGACTAAGCTTTCCAGACCTGTGGCCACCTGGGGGAGATGCCCAGGAGGCAGACAGATACCCGGGACTGGGCAGAAGGCAACATGTGGGCAGCATCTTCAGTGTCCAAGTAGAGGGCAGAGCTGTGAGCCTGGAGTGAGCTGAAGAGCGGGGAATGATGGTCCCCAGGCCTGAGCACAGGGTGGTGGTAGAGGGACCCTGGATGGGTTAGGGAACTCAGCCACACTGGTGCTGCTCAGAGTTCTTGAGGGGAAGATGGGGCTTGGGTCAGTGGTTCAGGATCCTCACTGGGTGGTCTTGGGCCTGGCTGAGCCAGGCTGCTCATCTCCACTAAGGGCCCTCTGATTGAGCAGTTTATTGGATTGAGGGGTGTAACCTCAGGATTTAGTAGGGAGAGGCAAGGCAGAAGACAAGAGGCTTTGAGGAGCTGGAAGTGGTAGGCTTGGAAGGGAGGAAGCTGTAAGGAGAGGTGTGCTAATGGGGTCTTCCACATAGTCACCTTGTCTTGGAAGAAAAGTAATGAGCTCCCCAGCCTTCCTGGGCCAGGGGCAGAGAGAAGCCCAAACACCAGGCAGGGGCCAGACCCCACCCTCCAGGGAGTCCCCTCCACACCCAATTCTGACCCCAGGGTCAGGGATTCCAGACTGGTATTCCTGGATCCCATGGGCTGGGGCCAGGGCCTGGCCCCAAGTTGCCCTGCCTATGGCCACAAGTATGATGGGGTTGGGGCGGGGTGGGGGGTGGTGCTGAGTCTCCCAGCTCAGAGCCTCCTCGGCCCTACTCACCGCACCAGTGTAATTACACCCTAAGGAGCAGGATCCATGGGTGCTCAATGCCTGACTCACAGTTGAGGGCAGAGGATCAGAACCGGCCCAGAGTCAGCACAGTCTTGTAGGTAGGGGTCATTTACTGTGGGCACCTCCAATCACCACCATCCCTGCCTGACCTGCAACCTCAAGGTGCCCCCGAGGGCCCTCACGGCCTTCAGCTCTGGCTCTGGCGGGACTAACCTGGCCCAGCCACTGACCAGAGATTAGACAAGCCTGGTGGACGGTTAATGCTGCTGACGTCAGGGCCCGGTCGGGTGGCCACTAGGGGCTTGGGCCCTCCCCACAGGCAGGAGCACAGCCCATGTGACCTGGGCTCATTAAGCCGCTTCAGTGGCCAGAGAAGCCGGGGGCCAGATCTCAGGGGAGAGAGGGAGGGCATGCCAGAACTGTGGGAGCAGGCCTCAGCCAAGAGGTCATCAGCTCTGAGGACCCAGGCAGGGGGAGGCCTAGACAGGACTGTCTGCCTATGGGTCCCTCACAGGGTTTCACACCCTGTATTATACCACCTAAAGCCCTGCTTGTCCCTGAAGAGGAGCCTCCCAGGCACCAAACTGGGCAGAGCCCAGTCGGGAGCTATGGGTGTGGGTCCTCAACGCTGGGGCGTGGAGGTGAGAACCCTCCTCTCCTATGAGGCCTTAAAACCCCCCACATGACTCCAGGCCAAGTGTCCTGCCCCCCCCCCCCAAACACACAGCCTTCCCCCTACGGGTGCTAATCCCACACTCATACGCTTTCCTGTCTCCTCTATCCAAATGCCCTTTCTCTCCCCCAACATGGCACGCGCCTTTCTTCCCCTCAGCAGAGCCAAGCCCACAGGTTGCTTTCCCGTCTAGATGACCCGGAGGGAGCACCTGGAGACACTGAGGCTGTGTGGTGGGATGGCAAGAGTGGCCACATGAAGTACCGGAAGAGCTGGCCAGGGTATTCAGAGGTCATCTTCTATGGGGGTGTTGAGGGACAAGTAGCAGCCTGCTGAAGAGGTGGGGGGAGAAGGCCAGGGAGGGGAAGGGGCTGGTGTGTTCTGAGAACAACGGGAACATGTGTGGCCAGCCAGTTGGGGGGGGGGGAGGCCAACTGGGACAAGCAGCAGGTTGAGAGGCTGTCAGGGAGGCTGGCTGAGGGTGAGGCAGGGCCCTGCAGAGTATCTGAGGCGTCAGTGGGTGCAGATGCTGGGCTCTGGGGATGGACGGGGCTGGAGGTGAAGATGGGGTCTCACTGTCGGAGAAGGGTGTTGGGGCACCGTGTGGATGACATGCCAGGGGAGGTGGTGACATGGTGAGAGGGGGCCACATAGCTGGAGGCTGAGAGGACATGATTGAAGAGGGAGGAGGAGAGCAAAGGGCTGCCAGGACCCCGGAAGGAGAGTCTGAGCGATGCCGGGACCCTAAGTTCTCTTTCACGTGTCTGGCAGCCTCTTGGGCCTGTGTCTCAGTTTCTGGAGATGGGGGAGTAGTGGTGGGGGCTGGGCTGAGGGCTGAGATAAAGCCCCCTCCCCTCCACACCAGGTGGCTGCCCCCACCACTGTGTTACACGGATGGACATTCCCTCCGGTCCCCGGGAGAAGGCGCCCGGCAGCTCTGAGTCCCATCCCAGCTGCCCCCTATCCTGCCACCACAGGCTGGGCTGGGAGATTCGGCAGGTGGCAGGGAAAGGCCTCCGGGCTGTGTTTGCCCTGGCTGGGGCCCAGACCTAGCATCAACAAACAGGCAGCCCCTCCCCCTCCTGGCCACAACTGGTCTGGCCCAGGGACCCCACATCATGCTGCCTCAGGCCACCCACAGCAGCCCAGCCCAGCTCCCTCCAGTCAGGGGTGAGGACCCCAATACCCACATGCTGGGTGTCCTTGATGCCAGGCCTGGCCCCTCAGGAACTGCCAGTGGGAGCCCTCAGCCCTTCGCAAATGGCTTCAGTGAGCATCCAGGATATATGTAGCTGGGAGGTGGGGGGGGGGTGGACCCTGGTCAGTACCTCTCCTACTGAACTACCCAGTGGGCAGTCTTCAAGCCCCTTTGGAGGGTGAGAGACTTAGGGTCCCTCATGACCAAGGTAAGCTCTGATCTGGGGATTACGCTAGCCCCAGATCAGGAGGGAAAGCCAGTCCCTTCCTATTTTTCAGCCATTAGCAGGGCAGGAGCTTGGGTGGTTTGAGGGATTGCCACCATCCCAGTGCCTTTCTCTTTAGTCCTCCCAGCTCCCTGGCACTCCCAGCCAAAGCTAAGTCTCCTCCCTCAGCTCACATCTTCCCCTTCATCCACTCCCCTCAGGCCAGGAGAGAGGACAGAGCCATTTCCCTGTGACACAAGGGGAAACTGAGATAGGCTAGGGCTTGGCTCTGGTGAGTCAATAGGAAGAGAATCCAGGAGTCCTGACTCCCAGCCCAGGGCAGGGGAGAGGTTAGACCTGTCCTCTGAGGGCATTCCCCTGGTTCCAGGAGGGGGGCAGAGATGACACAGAGACATCCAGCTTGGCTAGGAACAGCAGAGGCCATGGAATTAATCGGATCAGAGCCAGTGGCTGAGAAGCAAGGGACACAGCTGTTCTGGGAACCCCCCAGCTCACCCCCAAGGTCAAGGCCTCTCCCAGCTCCGTGCTGGCTAGGCCTGGGGGGCCTTAACACCGACCACCCACCTCTGAGCACCAAGGCCTTGGGTGGGGGGCAGGCAGGGGTGGGATAGGAGCCCCCCCAGTCAAGAACAGGACAGCCTAAAACCCCCCCCCCCCCCCCCAGGGCACTAAGTCCCCATCCCCACTTCCCATGGGCAGACACAGCTGTCTCTTACTCCTTAGAAATAAGGAAATGGGGGGCATGGCCAGGGAGAGCCCAGCGAGGCTCAGCACAAGCCCAGCCATGCTCCCCTCTTGTCTCACTGGCCCTACCCCTGTCTGTCCCAGCCTCAATCTCTTCTGAATACCTGGGGTGAAGAGAGAAGAATTGATGCAGGTAGCCTCCCCGCTTCCCCCCCC
>NC_058403.1:195975511-196023407 GCF_002201575.2 Neomonachus schauinslandi | reverse complement strand
TGCTTGGGAAGGGTGAAGCAGGCAGAAAAGACATTTTGTGTCTGACTGATATCTGAAAGTTCCCCACTGAGAGCACCCTTCACCGAAGCTAAGCATTGCTCCGTTCTCTTCTGGCTTCAGGGAGGTGAGCGCAGAGCATTTCAGGGGCTAAGAGGGCACTCGGAGAGAATCTGCTCTAGACTGAAGCGTTCCTCCCCCAGGACTCAACTGAGCCCCTCCTGGAGCAGCTGCTCCCCCACCTAGGGGCTCTTTAGCGCTTAGGCTGCCCCTTTGCAGCAGGCGGGCCGGGGGAGGGCCCCCCCTCCCCAGACCAGCCCCTCCTCCCGCCCGCCGCCTGGGATTGGCGGGCCGGGGGCGGGCCAGGGGCGGGGCCGGGCGCCCTTCATCCCCCGCCGCTGCGCTTAGCCGGGAGCAGAGCGGACAGCGCCAGCCAGAGCGGAGCTCCGTGCGTCCCCCACCCGCCGGGCCAGGTACCGCTGGGGGCGCCGACCCCAGCCCAGGGCACCGGGCGGGCAGAGCCCTACTGTGCACCCTCCCGTCCGTAGCCGGGCTCCGGGCAGCTCCCCTCGCCCGCCCTGCCCCGGGCAGGGGCCTCCCCCCAGCCTCCAGCGAGCCAGAACCCCGCGCGATCTGGGCTCAGGTCCGGGGACCCGCCAGGCAGGACTCAGCTCCGAGATGGAGCTGGTATCCCGGGAGAGGCACCTCGTCGCCTCGGGGCCTGTCGGCAGGGCCGGGCGGGACAGCAGGAGGTCAGCACTCGGGACTGGGGCCGCAGGAAGCCTTGTCGGGGCTCGGGGCGGTGCGCGAGGGGCTTCCCGAGGCAGAATCCGCGGGGACTAGCTGGAGAGCCTCCCGGAGGGGGGCCCAAGAGGGGCCGGGAGCGGGCCCTGGAGCGCTGCCCCGACGGGCGCCTGACAGGCAAATCTGCCCGGCTGGCACGCCGGGAGTCCGGGTATATTTATCCCGGCCGCGTTGGGCAGGGGCTTGAGGGCAGATCGGGCCAGGCTGCCTGAGGGGCCGCGGGGCACATGTTGGTCCCGGAACCCGTGCCATTTGCAGCCGGGCCAGCGGGCACGGCGGGTACAGGGCGCGTGTGGCTCTCTGGCCCGAGGGCGGGGCTCTGTGCGCGCTCCTTGCCGCCTCATTGCGCGGTGAGGGTGTGAGAGCGGGCGCCGAGCGTAGGGCAGAGGGAAAGGACCAGGACTGGGTTTGCAGGAGCCCGCCCCCGCTCCATTGGCCCCTTCCGATTGGCCACAGCGAATGCGTGCGTTTGTTTACACCCGGGGAGGGGGAGGCCAGGGGCGGGGCCTGTGGGAATCCGCCCTCTCCCCCACAGTGACCTGAGCCCCGAGCTCAGGTACAGGCTCTAGGACAAGTCTGAGAGGACTAAGTCAAAGGTCCTTGTACCTTGCACCCTGGGGACACCTCGACCCAGGCCCACCCTCCCTTCAGCCCGCCGGTCCTGTCTTTCCTTCCATGACGGCCTTGGGCCACTGTTCTGTCCCTGGGAGAAGCCTTTGGACCTTCCACCCCTTCCTCTTCAGTACGCAGTGTGGCATGGGAGCTCAGTTCCTTCTAGAGAGGAAGAAAATGCCCCAGAGCTTCTCAGTCTGGAGCACAGAAAGCCGGAGAGATCTGGGGACAGTTCCATTTTGAGAGGGGTAGGTTCTGTACAACCTTGGAAGTCTTCCTGCAGGAAGCACCAGAGGTGGGAGGAATCAGGGGTGGGTGAGGCCAGGCCTGGCACATCTCCAAGAGGGCCGGAGTGACTGGAATCAGAAAGGAGAATCTCTGACCCCCTGGGGGGTTGGAGACAGGGGCCAGTTCTCTGGGGAGGGTGTGGGTGTATGTCTCAAAACTCCACTCTGCCTGGGCTCGAGCCCATGTCTTTACTGGCTTCTCAAACCATTCTTTCTTCAGTACTGGTTCTTTTGGCCCACATCACTACGCCCCCCTCCACACACACTCCCCCCCCAGTCCAGGGCTCCTGGTGGCCAGACCAGAACAGATTGCTCCTGTCCTGCTGCCTGCTGCCCTAGCAAGTGGCCTTGGAGCCTTGGGCAAATCGAGAAACGGAGGCACAACAAGACAGCCTGGGTGGTTCGAGGTCTCTGGGTAGGGCCAGGGAAGGTTTTTGAGCTGAACTGAGTGCACCCTGAAAGTCCAGGCTGGGTGTGGAAACAGGCACTCATTCAGAGGGGAAAGCATGTTTTAGGGGAGTGGTTGACTGCAAGGGAGGTACGGTTTTGGTATCCACGTGCGCAGAAAGCTGCGGTGGGATGTGCAGCCTATGCTGTGGTAACATAGGAGCCCTGCAGGCACACGGTCTAGTGCAGACGTGGCCAGGGGCCAGGGGCCACTTAGAGGTGGGCTGAGATGGGCTGGGGGCTTGCCAAGGGCCTTGAACCCATTCTATTCACTTAGCAACACATACTGAGCACCTACCGTGTGCCCTGCGCACCTTCAGTCTGGTGGGTGGACGACTGGCCTTTGACTCTGGATAGGAAGACAGATGGGGGGGCACTCTAGAGGACCAGGCGGGGCTTCTGGGGCCCAAGGGAAGGACCAGCTGCTGGGGCAGGAGGGGCTTTCCGGTCAGCGGCCTGGGGTGGCTTGGTTTTGAATTTCCGCTCTGCGGGCCACGTCCTGTACACAGCCTCTCGGCCGGCACGTCTGCACACGTGCGTGGCTGCTGAGAATGGGGGTCACTTCAACTGACCATCACTTCTGTGTATCTTTTCCATTGTGCGGGTAGACAAGCGCTGGCCTGGGGAGCGGTCTTTCCAGCTGGGACTGACCATGCACCTGCTCAGTCCCACCGTCTGGATGTCCCTGCACCCAGCTAGTAGGGGTCTAACCTGCCCTTGTAGGAACCTGCAAATGCTGTGGCAGCCTTCTTGCAGGGTCTTGCAGGGTTCCGCCTGGCCATCCCTGTGGTGCTCGCTGGGCCTGCTGCCCACTCACCTGGGCCTCTGGCTCTCTCTCCCCTTCTCATTCCTTCTGGGGTTCTCTCTGTCTTTCACTGGCTGTCTCCCTGTTTCTCTGTCTCTCTCCACTTGGCTATCTCTGGCTGGTTGGCCATCTCACCTCCCTGGTTGTCTCTCTCTCTCTCTCTCTGTCTCCCTGTCTGAATGTCTGTCCACCTCTCTCTGTGTGTGCATTTTTCTGTTTGTGTACCTCTATATCCATCTGCATTTCCCTTTCTCCCTGTGCCTCTCTGTCTGTCTGGATCAGTATGCGTGGACACATGTACCACACGTATGTGCTTTCTGTCCTTCCTCTTTCCCTGGCTCTCTCTTCCCTCCCTCTGCCTCTCTGCTTCTGCCTGACATTGGATGGTGCCTTTCCTCCAGGCCGACCTTGCCTCTAGCCGCCCACACCAGGGTCTCCAATGAGTCCTGAGCTGCCCCAGGCCCCTGCTCCAGCTTTCCTTGGGGCCAGAAGTCCGGCTGTCCAAATATTTGGCCACCTCCAGGGGATTCCGGGTCAGGAGGGAGGAGGATGGGCTGGCTGGCTCGGGGTCTCCCCTGCCCCTAGGGGGCCACAAGCATGTGATGTCCTGTCCTTTGCCTCAGCTGGGCCTCGGGCTGCACGTCCCTCTCAGCAGGCTGGCAGTGGGGGGAGGGGGCTGTTTCTGGCTCTGGCCCAGTCTTGAGCCAAGAGGTTCCAGCTACAGCTTCCCTTGGGGGAGCAAGGAGGGTCCTGGGCTGGGTGGGAGAGGAGGCCTAGGTGTCTCAGGTTAGGCCCAACTCTACGCAACTGTTGGGTGTCTAGAAAATATACCCTGTCACAGGAAAGTCCAACTTCCGGCCCCAGCTGGGCCCCTCAGATCCTCCTAGACACTTCCGGATGCCCAGAACACAGAAGCACAGTCCCCAGGCACCAGGGCCAGGGAGCTAGACTAGGAGGGATTGGCGTTGCTGACACATCAATGCTCTGGGCCATCTTCCTTTCTCTGGATGTGCCCCCTCTTGCACACCACCCGCCTCAGTACCAGCCCAGTGTTGACCAGGCACTGGCTACTTACCCACTATTGTGGACAATGAAGGAGTAGTGGATGAGGGCCTGGGTCTACTGAGGTCAAAATCTGGAGTCGTGGGCCTGGAAGAGGGGCTAGGGGGGTATAAGGCTACAGCACTCTCCCATGTTCAGAACCCCCTCCCGCATGCCCTACCTCTAGTCCCCTGACTTCAGCAATCATCTCCCCACCAATCCCTGGGGCCGTGCCTTGAGAACATAGAATTCAGACAGGTCCATTCAATCCAGTTTCCTTGTTGACTGATAGCTTGTCCTAGGATGGTGTTCTCCCTCTGAAGCCTGGAGAAGCAGATGGGCAGAGGGGTGCCGGGATAGGAGGGGCCCCCTTGTCTCTGCCGAGGAGGGGAATAAGGATGGCTGAGCTGGAACTGGGGGCAGCCCTCATCCCTGAGCCTCCGGGAATGACCGCAGTGGACCTGCAGGCCAGGCCACCTGCCTGTCCCCTGACATCTGGGCTGAGGTTAGGATTGCCCAAGCACCAGAAACCTGGGGGCTGCAGCAGCAAGTTCTATGGGGTCTGTGCCCCCACTAAGCTTATGTGGCTGCGGGACTGAGGGAAGGACAGTGTGGATGCCTCCCTGTAGCTAGCTAGCCCACTACTGCAGACCTACTGATGTCCCTGAGCATTGGGGGAAGAAAGCAGTGCTCAAGTCCCTGGTGGCTCCAAGGACCTCGGTTGTGGGACAGAGAGGTATGTGTCCCACAGCAGCTGATGCAAGCAGTGGCCTGGATTCCTGGGCCTCAGAATTTTTAATTAGCCAAACTTAACACCTGTCGAGGTGTGCCTGACAAAATCTCACTCTGTGATGGCCGCGTGGGCGAGCGTTACCTGCCGCACCATCCTTGTGGTTCCTGGCCTCTCCTGGCCCTTATCTCCCAGCAGAGCCAACAGGCCCCAGGGCAGTGGCCTAGGCCATCGATTTCCTGCCCAAGTCCACGCTGCACCCATGACAGATGCCATTCTGATGATCTGCCCAAGGTTGCAGTGATCTTTCCAACCTGGAGCCTGACCCCTCTCTGGGAGCCCATGGCATGGTCTGGGACAAAGGCCTTGGGGAGGCTTCTCACTCTGTCCCCAGCTTTGCCAAACCTCATGGGACCCCTGGAGGGCAGGAGGACACTGAGGTCCTGAGTCGGGAATGCTCTGCCCGTGGTCACACAGTGAGGCAGGGCCAGACCAAGACTCAGACTCAGAATGTCCACTCTGGGCTTTCCCAACAGTGGGTCAGAATCGGCTGGCAGCTTGTGTTAGGCAGAGGCTATCCCTGAGTCTACCCTGACTCCTTGATACAAAGGAGCCTGCTAGGCGATAGGCCTGAGGGACGGCAGATGTCAGAAATGGGCTGCCAGCCTCAGGGAATGGCTGGGGGCCACTCATCTCCACCCTGGCTTCTCAGCCCTTAGTCCTGCCCTATGCTGAAGTACAGACCTGTTGACCTGGCCTTCAAGGCTTCGTTGGGTTTGTCTGTAGCCGTGGAACCTTCTTCAGTCTGCCTCATACCACACCTTAGAGCCTTTGCCCACGCTGTGCCCTCTGCTTCAGGGACTCTTTCCCATTCCACACTTTTGGGACTCCTCCTGAGATTTCAGAACTGGCTCCATCACCTCCTCCTCTAGGAAGCCTTCCTTGATGCCTCTGTCTCCCCTTTTTTGAGTCCCAGCACTATGTGGCTCACATTCAGCTGCTGTGCACGGGTATATGTTTGGGGATTTTGTCCCTTCCAGACTGGAAGCCACTTAAGGAAGGATATTCCATGTCCTCTCTGGGATCTCAAACCAGGCCAAAACCCAGCAGTACCTGACTGTGAGTAATAGACAGGACGTGAAGGTCTAGGCCTAAGTCCTGCTGGGGGGATGGGGAACCTGGAGCCAGGAACTCAGGCCCTTTGGCCATGACCATGCCATGGGCTGTGGTCTCCCTGGAGGTAGTGCCTGGCTGCTAGGGAAGGATATTAAGGCAGAGAAGGGTGCTTTGTCCAAGCTGCCAACTCAGCACACTCTGAGGGCCTGTCCCAGCCTGCCCAGGGTGGGAGGTCCAAAAAGGGCAACCCTAGCGGAGAGCCAGGGGGCACCAGGGAGTGACTCTGGAGATAAGATGCTGGCATCTCCACACCCAACTGGGACCCTTGGAGAGGTGCTGATGGTGAGGCTTAGGGCAGGGGCATGAAGACAGGCTGACATCAGGGGCTCTCATCCAGGGGAGGAGAGCACGAGAGGAGATGGTCACATTGTCATAGTCCTGAGGGGCAGGGCTGGAGGTGAGATGGGTTCAGATGCCAGCATCAGAAAAAGGGGAGGCAGGTTGAGGGAGTCCAAGGGTGCCAAGTGTGGGTCCCTAGGATCTGAACTCTGGCCTAGGGCTGCCTGGGGCAATGGTGGGCTGCCTCCAGGACACTGGGGCCTGAGGCCTGAACCCAGCTTCCTGGCCCCACGCATAACACCGAGTGCTAAGACCCCTGGTGCTCTGGGTTCTAAGTAGACCTGAGACCATCAGGATCCAGAGGGGGATGGGGTATTCAGGGCAGGATTCAGAGTTCCCAAGCAGAGGGGGTGCTATGGCATCAAGACGAGACTCTGGTAGGGGCGCCTTGCTGGCTTAGTGAGTAGAGCATGCAACTCTTGATCTTGGGGTTGTGAGTTTGAGCCCCACATCAGGTGTAGCGATTACTTAAAAATAAAGCCTTAAAAAAAAAAAAAAAGACTAGGCTCTGGGGGACCTACATGACAGTGCTGCCCCTTCCTTGGTCTCCACTCAGGTCTTAGCTCTCCTACTGGCCTATGTAGCCTTCAGGACGTCCTTATAGATCCTGGGGCACTGTGCCCAGGTAGGTACCTTCTGGGCATGGGGTAGGTGGCTCCCAGCTCCAGTGATGGGAGAGGGGCCAGTGAGGTGTGTGGCAGGGGGCAGGGGTGGTGGGGGGCAAGGAGGGGAACTGGCTCCTTAGAGGCCCACCAGGGCCATGCCTTGAGGGCAGGGAAGGGAGGATGGATCCAGTGGCCCAGGCCCCTCTACAGCTGCCTCAGGCCCTGAGTTCCTGGCCTGGGGTTCCGGGAAATGGAGAATCTGCTCAAAGGGTCCACTCCTGGAGGGTGGCCACCTAAGGGGTGGGGGTATTCCCTAGGAGGAGAGGCTTGAAGGAGAACGTGGCCCTAAGGCCAGGGCTGTGTGGAGGGTGAAGCCTGTGTGGCCCAGAGAGCTCGGCCCTGGGACACTCATTTCCTGGAAGGCCCCCTGAGGGCCCTCGCGGCCAGGCGGGCAGGGGCCAGGTGTCCAGCCACCCAGCACCGCCTCAGGCCTCCTGGCTCCGGGGGGCGGGGGGGTAGCCTTTGCGCCTGCCGTTCCCAGCGCCAGCTCTCAGACCACAGAAGGCCCTTTGTTCTGGCTGCCAGCAGTGCCCGCCGGGCGGCTGGGAACAGGGCCCACAGCCCTCACCCTCTCCCGAGGCCTCCAGCCGTCGGGCAGTGCCATTCTAGGTTGGCTAGGAGGCCCCTGGCACACAGGGCCGGCACAGGAAACCGTCTCCCGGTATTAATGTCAGGGAGGGGGTGTCGGTCCGGGGCCCACCCCCAGAGTGGAGTCTGGATGCCTGGGACTCAGCATCCTAGGCTCCAGGCACCACTGGACTCTGAACTCAGGTCATCCAGCTGATCCTTACTGCACAGATGGAGAAACTGAGGCCCCCACGGGCTTGCCTGGGCTGATATGTGGGTGGGGGGGGGGAGGCAGGGAGCGCTATGTACTGGCCAAGGTGTCCCCTCAGGATGTCCCGGAGAACTCAGGTATCTGAGCTCTACTCCCCCAAAAGCAGGGCCCAGGGAGGCAGCAGGCCCAGCCGCATATGCACGTAAGTCCTGAGTGACCTTCTGGGAGGTGCGATACGGCTATAGACTTCCGGTGGGAGGCTGGGCCATGGGTCCCGGGAGCGGGGATAACCAGAGGGACCCATTGCTCTGCAGACTTCTGTGTTGGTGTGAGAGCTAGTGATCCTGCTGGTGGCCCCTGACCATGGAGGCACCTCTGCAGACAGAAATGGTGGAGCTGGTGCCCAACGGCAAACACTCGGAGGGGCTGCTCCCAGTCACCACCCCCACGGCCGGCAACCCGAGGTGAGCAGAGGAGAGGCCCAGCCACGGCTCAGGGCAGGGCAGGGTGCCGAGCAAGGGCTGGAGGTGAGCTGCCTGCTCTGGCCTGTGCCTGCAGGGTCGAGGGCCCCAGACGGAGCTGTGTTGAGGGCGAGGGCTTCCTACAGAAAAACCCCAGCAAGGAGCCGCACTTCACTGACGTGAGCCGGGGTGCACTGGGGGCGGGACACCGCTGGGAGCTTGTGTGCAGTCATGAAGTGCTCTGGGGCAGCAATGGGAGGCGAAGGGACAGTGAGGGGGAACGCTGGGAGGCCCTCCATGCTTTGCTGACCCCCCCCCAACTCCCATCTCCCTCTGGTGCCTGCAGTTCGAGGGGAAGACCTCATTTGGGATGTCAGTGTTCAACCTCAGCAACGCCATCATGGGCAGCGGCATCCTGGGCCTCGCCTACGCCATGGCCAACACGGGCATCATCCTTTTCCTGTAAGTCCTCTCAGTGAACCCTCCCGAGACAGGAGCCCTAAACAGGCCACCAGCCATGACCTCCCAGGACCTGCCGGTTTCCCATCCCAAGACCCAGGCTGCAGTGGGGGGGCTTAACCCAAACCACAGCTAAAAAAACCCGCCATGGCTGGACAAATAGCCCTCATTTCCCAGCAAGGCCGGTGAGATTACAACACAGGACAAGCCTAACAGACCCGAGTCTATCCTTCTACCACCTTTACATGTGATGAGCCAGCCCCCGCGGCCAGGCCTTGTGCGGGCACACGTGTACTTTACCTGGGAACTCTGCCCTGCTGCCCAAATGGAAAACGTGCTTGTTCCAAGAACGCAAGGAGGTGGTGCTCAGAGGCCCCTTCTGGGTTGTGGCTCACCCTGGGTCAAATGGGTGGTGTTCACCACTGCTAGGGTCTGTTGAACTTGCATCCACACCTGTTGGGGGTCCAGACACCTGGCTCACAGACCCACACACCCAGGCCTCCCAGAGCTCCTCGCCCCTGCCACCCAGGGAAGCCCCAGGTGGCTTCCTTTCATCCATCTTCCTCAGGTTCCTGCTGACGGCCGTTGCCCTGCTCTCCAGCTACTCCATCCACCTGCTACTCAAGTCCTCAGGGATCGTGGGTGAGCCTTCAACCCAACCTGGAGCAAGGGAGGGCTGGACCGGGGAGAGCACCCCTGACTGTTCTGACTCCTCGTGCCCACAGGCATCCGTGCCTACGAGCAGCTGGGCTACCGTGCCTTTGGGACCCCAGGGAAGCTGGCAGCGGCCCTGGCCATCACGCTGCAGAATATTGGAGGTGAGGCAGGCAGACACGGGCAGGCGGTGGGCTGGTGGGCAGTCCGAGGGCTGGCTGCCTTGGCTGACCCCAGTGCCTGCCTACCCGTCTCCCCCCAGCCATGTCCAGCTACCTGTACATCATCAAGTCTGAGCTGCCCCTTGTCATACAGACCTTCCTGAACCTGGAGGAGCAAACCTCGTGAGCCCCAGGGTGGGGCGGGGCTGGGTGAGGGTGGGAGGTCTTCGTCTACCCCTCCGTGTGCCCTGCTGGCCCCGGGAACCCAGGCTGGGCTAGTGGGAGAGACGAGACAGTGCTTGCAAGCGGCAGCTGGAGGGGCAGAGAGCTGCCAGCCGAGCTAACATTCAGTCGACACTCGTTTAGGGAGCACCTAGGGGAATCCCCCAGGAAGGCCAGTGGGGGTAAGGGGTGCGGTGAGGCCGAGGAAGCTGGGCCCCCACCTGGGCCTGGACCCAGCCTGTGAGCACGCAAGGGCCTGAGAGCCTTGGGCTTAGCTCTAAGCCCCTGCTATTCCTGACCATGGCTTGGGTGTTAGCCGCCCCCCAACCAAGAAATTAAGCCCATGGTGTCCCAATTGCCCATCATCAGTTTAGCCAGCACTAATGGCATCAGCCATGTTTTGTGGGTGGAGACAGAGATGACAGCCAGGCCCTGCCCTTGGCCACACAGCCCAGGCAAGCAGAGGGGTGTGAAGTTGAGAGCAGCTCTAGGAGGAGAGAAGCATCAGGATTCTTTCCCCGACCCCCCACCGGGTCCTGGGGGCCTTTCCCAAGGAGTTGGCCTTTAGGCTTCCCTGGGAAGCGGGGTCTCATTCCTTATCCCTTTAGTTCTCTGTGCCCCCTGTCCCTTGGTGGTGGCGGGGTGCAGGATGATGCAGGATACAGATGTCAGGAGGGACCACAAGGGGCACCAGACGTTGGCAAGTCCCTGATCCCCCCATAGAAAATGTCCCACCCCCCAGAGCCAGGTTCGTTCATCCCCCTGCCTACCTGGGCCCCTGGGGGCCCCTCCCTGGGGAAGCTGGACCCAGGCCTGTGTGTCCTGAGAAAAACAAGAGCAGTGACTATACCTATAATGGTCACCAAGCAGGAGCCCGGCGCCTTAGTCCGCACCTCGCCCAGGAGAGTGCGGAGAGAACGTCCATTTTGCAGATGGGGAAAGGGAGACTCAGTGCTCTGAACAAGTATTTTCCAGAGGTCACTCAGTAGCACCCCGGGGGCACCAATTAGGTATGGAGGCAGACGCCCCCCACCCTAAGGCTGAGGAGACTGATGTTGGCTCCCCACTCCTGTCCCTGCAGGGACTGGTACATGAACGGGAACTACCTGGTGATCCTAGTTTCTGTCACCGTCATTCTGCCTCTGGCACTGATGCGGCAGCTTGGTGAGTGTGGCAAGGCCAGGGCCTTGGAGGGGGGATGTTGGAGGGATGCCTGGGAGGGGACCCCAGTCTCAGAGCCCCTCCGCACTTTGCAGGCTACCTGGGTTACTCCAGCGGCTTCTCTCTCAGCTGCATGGTGTTCTTCCTAATCGCAGTGAGTCACCCTCCGTGCTGGAGTGGAGGGCAGGTCTCCCCGGGAGGGGGTGGGGGGCAGGCTCCTCTGTCAGGCGGAGGGGTCAGGCCTTTCTGGGAAGCCTGGGTCAGAAGGCAGCCCCTTCCGTCCTGATCTAGGTGTGGCGTCATAGTGACTCCCGGGCAGATCTAGCCTGGCCCTGATCTTCTCATCCTTTCCCCAACCCAGGTCATCTACAAAAAGTTCCACGTGCCCTGCCCACTGCCCGTCAACTTCGCCAACATCACGGGCAACTTCAGCCTCGTGGAGGTCACCAAGGAGGAGGCACAGCTGCGGGTTGAGACAGAGACCACAGCCCTCTGCACCCCGAGCTACTTCACACTCAACTCACAGGTCCCAACAGGCCAGGGTGGGGGCGGTGGGCCCCGTGAGAGTGGGGGGGGCTGCCCTGACGTGGTCCCCGTGTCTCCCCAGACGGCATACACCATCCCCATCATGGCCTTCGCCTTCGTCTGCCATCCCGAGGTGCTGCCCATCTATACAGAGCTCAAGGAGTAGGTGTCTGTGGTTGAGAGGGGGGCAGCCGCCTTAAGCTGGTTTGGGGAGAACGAATGTGGTCCTGACAGGACCGGGGGTGGGGGTGGGGAGGAACGGGAGCCAAGTCACTTTATCAAAGCTCTCCGTGGCTGCCCTGAGGGGCGACTGGGGACAAGAAGGAGACTTCTTCAGCTGCCAGATGGTGAGGGTGTGGTGCCGGAGAGACCCCAGGGCACAGGGGGGTCTCTGGTGTGGCCCAGCTTGGCACCAGTCCCCTCCCCTGCTTCGCCGTAGTCCCTCCAAGAGGAAGATGCAGCACATCTCCAACCTGTCCATCTCCGTCATGTATGTCATGTACTTCCTGGCTGCCCTCTTCGGCTACCTCACCTTCTACGGTATGGCTGGACCATGGGGGCAGAGGCAGAGGCCAGGCTGGGGGGCACGGGGCTGGCCGGTGGCCATGGCACCCTGCATACTGTAGGCGCTAAGTAGGTGTGCGACGCCTAACTGTGCCCTGCGGCTGTGGAGGTGAGTCTGTTGCCACTTCGCACAGTGTCAGGGTCAACCCAGGCTCAGAGCCCACCCCCCTCCCCGGGCCACGTGCTGACCGCCCTCCCTGCCTGCCGCAGACGGGGTGGAGTCAGAGCTACTGCACACCTACAGCAAGGTGGACCCATTCGACGTGCTGATCCTCTGTGTGCGTGTGGCCGTGCTGACGGCAGTCACACTCACGGTGCCAATCGTTCTGTTTCCGGTGAGCCGGTGGGTAGGTGGACCAAGGCAGGGTGGGATGGAGGGAGCTGACAGATTGGTGACTCTTCCCACCCCCGCCCCCCAGGTGCGCCGTGCCATCCAGCAGATGCTGTTTAAGAACCAGGAGTTCAACTGGTTGCGGCACACGCTCATTGCCATTGGCCTGCTCACTTGCATCAACCTGCTGGTTATCTTCGCTCCCAACATCCTGGGCATCTTCGGGGTCATCGGTGAGGGTCTGGCCCAGCTGTGTATAGAGACAGGGCATTGGCCCAGAGAATTTCCTATCTGCAAATCCTGGCAGATTCCTGAGATCATACCCTACATTTAAGTGATGGCTACTGGCCATGTGTGCACAGCTTGGCTTCCTGTCTGAGATTTTGTCCTTAAGGCTATTCTAATCCCTTTTGAGGGCTCAAAACCAGAGACAGTTCCCCTTGCTGGGGGATGAGGTGGAGCCCAGGTGCCAGGGACCTCCATGAATGATCTCACTGGGTCTTGTCCCCATTTCACATATGAGAAAATTAAGGTCCCTCATGATTAGGGGAGTAGCAGAGCCATACAGCTGGTAAGTGGGGGGCCTTGATTTAGCTCTAGGATAATGGGACTATAGGTTTGGTACTCTGTCCACTGTCCCATCCCAGCTGGGGCTCTGAGCTAGAAGATCAGACAATTCTGAGATATCTTTGGGGTGACCCAACTCAGAAGACTCACTCCCCAACCCAAGTCTGCAAGGACCAACGCACAGGCCTGGGGGGCCGAGTGTCATGGATATCATAGGCAAGACTGTTGGTTCTATATATCTGAAATCTGACTTAAAAGTGATTTAAGCAGAAAGGAATGAATTGGCTCAAATAAAGAAAAAGCCTTCAGGAATAGCTATATCTAGGAGCCCAATATCTTCAGGGCTTTGTGTCTATCTCTTGGCTTGCCTTTTCTCTTTGCTAGAGAGTCTTTGACTGCCAACAGCACTAGCTTTCCATCCAGGTAGACAGAGAACCAGGGGAAGGGCTGGTGGGCTCTCCAGAATCAGGCAGAGCTCTCAAGTGGAGTCTCAAGGAAGACATTCCGCCAACAAGGAATGTTTGATCTCATTGAAGGGTCCACCCCCGGACCTTAACCAATATGCGGACATGCCTCGTTCTTTGCAGGTGCCACATCTGCTCCATGCCTCATCTTCATCTTCCCTGCCATCTTCTACTTCCGCATCATACCCACCGAGAGGGAGCCTGCAAAGTCTACCCCCAAAATCCTGGTGCGAGGGTCCTGGAGGTTGGTGGCCTGGTGTGGGGCTGAGGGGGCTGCCCTTACTGCACCCCTGACTCTGACTCCTGTCCCCACAGGCCCTTTGTTTCGCTGTGCTTGGCCTCTTGCTGATGACCATGAGCTTGAGCTTCATCATCATTGACTGGGTGTCAGGGACCAGCCGGCATGGAGGAAGCCACTAGGAGGAGACACCCATCCTGTTCTGACTACTCGTCCACGTACCCCTGCCCAGAGTCTTCAGCCCTTGCTCCCATCTAGCCAAGGGGGAGGAGAAAGACGTGTTAACACTATGGCATTTGGCCCTGCCTCACATCCTCTCTGTGGAAGGTTTCTGTCAGAGCCAGGACCAAGGCCCTAGGGCCACTCCCTTTCTGGGCTCCCGGGCTCCAGGGGCTGCCTGGGCTGAGAGCAGGGTAGGGCTGTACCCTTGCTCCCTCACTCTTGCCTCAGCTCCCACCCAAGCCTCTGTTCTCCTTTGCACAGATGCGCACACGAGGCCCAGCAGCTGCCTCCCGAGGTCACACAGCCTGTAGGGCATGTAGAGCTGGAAACCAGGCCTGCAGCCATCTCCCCACCGTGCTCCTGGGCCGTGGTCTGCACCCTGGGGCCTCATCTCCCTCAGCTCACTCACCTCTTCCCACTTCTGTCGCTGAGGCCCCTTTCAGGCACTTGGACTCAGGCCCTTAGATACCCTTGTCTCCTTCTCCCATCCCCATCACCAGAAGCAGACCATTCCACCCCACACCTGGAGCCAGCAGGTTCTTTTGAGTGTGAGGCTGGTGTGGGCACCCCCAAGGGACCCCTACCCTGTCCCTTCACCAGTCCTGGGGAGGCTGGGACTCCCCCCACCCCAAGCCTGGGCCATAGCTCACATTCCACTTCTGGGAGAAGAAAGAGTCTGGGGCCCGGAGTGTCTCTGTCCCCTGGGAGCCAAAGACCCCAGGGGCTGGTCTGGGGCAGGAGTGGAGAGGTGGTGGGCCCCCTTTTATAAATATTATACATAAGACCAGCTATGTTGTGTATTCTTGATCCCCATGGCCCCTGTGCTCCTGGAAAGTGGGTAGACGTCGGGACATGGATGGTAATGGGAGCCCCTCCGGCCTCCTTCCCTGAGATGAGGGTGGGGACAGGCCCCCTTCCTCCCAAACCAGCCAGTGGTATGCTCAGACTCAGCTCTGGATCTGGGCCAGGCTCAGCACAGACCTGCTTTCTCACGGGGTGAGGTGGGGAGGAATTAATGAGGCCCCAGGAAATGGGACAGAGAGAGGCCTCCGGAAGGAGGCAACGTGAGGTGCATCGCCAGCAGCTTCAGGGAGGGTCTGAGCTGGGGGCAGCCGAGCCCTGTGGAAGCACTGTCGAAGGGCCCCCTGCCCTCCCTGGCTGCCGTGTCAACCCTCTGTCAATGCTTTGAGTCTGGGAACAAAAGTCCAGGAATCCTGTGACCTGTCAGACTGATCTTCTGTTAATAGTAAAACCCACTGTGAATAAAGGTGGGTTAGTGAATTCCTGTACTGGGGACCCTGGGTTTTGAGTAGGGGGTCCAAAGCAGGGCAGGGCTAGTCTAAGGATGCAGGGTAGCCCCAGGTGGCCTTGGCCCCCGATGGGACCGGGAAGCTGCCCATTGCCTGGGGCAGGCCTAAACCAGCTGGTACCCAGCAAGATGGAGCTGCCCAGGCCTTGGCACCAAACCCTCATTAGGAGAGACCCTGCACCCGGCTAGGCCGCCGGGGAAAGGGCAGCAGGAAAAATCCGGTTTGAACTGGCAAGGCAGCTGCCAGCTTGGGAAACCCCTGAGGAAAGAATTTCCTCAAGCTGGTGGCTGCTAGGCCCATGACAGTGCCCGCTGACCAGAGCAGGGCTTCCCGGATCTAGTTCCTTTAGCCCCAGGTGCTGGACTCCAGCCTGGGGACTTCCCCGGGAGCCCTGCAGCCCCAGAAAAGAGCTGGACACCGGCCTAGAGGGGGCTGCAGCCCTGAGTGTCCTGGCGTACGGGCTGCCCTCTGGGGGTCTCTGGCTTCCTCCTCATCGGATTAGGTCATAGCCCTACATGGAACCTCGGGCTCCTGCAGAGTGCGAGGCAAGGAAGGACGGGGTCCATCCTGCTGACGGACCCTGGGGGGCTTTTCTCATACTCCCGTCTGTCCAAAGAAGGCTATAGGTCAGAGCAGTCACAGGACTGCCTGGGTTCCCTTAAAACCCCAGGCCTGGCTGTAGGCCGCTTAGACTGGAGCTCCACCTGCTTCTCCTCCCTGCCCCCCCACCCAACACACACACAGAGAACTAGGGTGGAGGAAGGATTCTGGCCCCCCACAGGCCTCCTCTGCCTGCCCAGCAAAGTCTCCTCCAGCCTGGCCGGTGGGCAGCCTTCTCCAGGGGGAGGGGGCAGGCGATATGGCCACTAGACTATATCTAAAAGCCAAGTGCCCACATGGCTGCCTGAAAATGAATATCCCTTGTCCCTGGCTGTCAAGGTCCAGCTGCTCAGGGGCGCCTGGGCAGCTCAGTGGGTTAAGTGTCCGACTTGATTTCGGCTCAGGTCATGATCTCAGGGTCGTGGGATCGAGTTCCGAGTTAAGCTATGCCCTGGGCAAGGAGCCTACTTGGGATTCTCTCTCTCTCCCTCTCCATCTGCCCCTCTGGCCCCCATCCCCCCTCTCTCTCTCTCTCTCAAAAAAAAAAAGGTCCAGCCACTCAACCTCCATAAGGACGGGTCTGCAGGCCCTTGATCATACTTAAGCATTTTGGTATATTTTGAAGAATTTCCTAGGTCTTCTTTCTCTTCTTTTTTCCTTTTTTTAAAATTTGCCTTGCATGGAATATTAACAAGTTAAAGCAGCCCGAAAGTCCAGCACAGAGGTCTTCTATATTTCTTTTCACTGCCTTTTTTTTTTTTTAAAGATTTTATTTATTTATTTGACAGAGAGATACACAGCGAGAGAGGGAACACAAGTAGGGGGAGTGGGAGAGGGAGAAGCAGGCTTTCCGCTGAGCAGGGTGCCCGATGCGGGGCTCGATCCCAGGACCCTGGGATCATGACCTGAGCCAAAGGCAGACGCTTAACGACTGAGCCACCCAGGCGCCCCTTCACTGCTTTTTTTATGACTGTTTGTAACAGCAAAATGAGATGCTATAAACTAGGAAAAGGGGCCAAAGCCCCGCCTTGGTCTCCTCTGGCCAGCTGCTTCCCCCTTCCATATCCTCCTCACCCGTGTGCGCATGCACACCTTCACCTATTGATGGAAAAGGGATTCATTCATTCAACAAGAATTTCTTTTTTTTTTAAAGATTTTATTTATTTGACAGAGAGAGACACAGTGAGAGAGGGAACACAAACAGGGGGAGCGGAAGAGGGAGAAGCAGGCTTCCCGCAGAGCAGGGAGCCCCATGCGGGGCTCGATCCCAGGACCCTGGGATCATGACCTGAGCCGGAGGCAGACGCTTAATGACTGAGCCACCCAGGCGCCCTTCAACAAGAGTTTCTGAAGATTTCCCACGTGCTAGGCACTCTTCCAGCACTGGTACACACAGCGGTGAACAATGTGAAGACCCCTGCCTTCTTTGAACTTACATCCTAGCTGGGAGATTGAGTTCAGACCAGAAACGTGAAACCTAATCAGTGAGTGACGTGGTTTGTTAGAAGATGGTCAGTACCATAGGGACTAACAATGGCAAGATAAGGGCTACAAAGAACAGGAGTTCCGGGGGTGGGTCCGAGGTGGGCCTCACTGAGAAAGAGATGTTTGACCAGAGATTTGGAGAGGGAAGAAGTTATGTGGATGGCTGCAGGGAACATTCCAGCCAGAGGGATCAGCCAGTGCAAAGCCTTGAGGCGGAATGTGCCCGTGAGTGGGGCACCCGGGAAGTCATTGTGGCTGATGCTGAGTGAGGCGGTCAGACAAGTCTAGGGTGATCCTGAGGCTGTCTAGGGACTACACTGCTACTGCATCCCCTGAGGGAGGCAGTTCTTGGGAGGGAGGGAGATCAGTTTTGCCCATGAAAAGCTTTAAACAGGGGCGCCTGGGTAGCTCAGTGGGTTGGGCGTCTGCCTTCCACTCCAGTCTCAATCCCAGGACCCTGGGATCAAGCCCCACATTGGGCTCCCTGCTCAGTGGGGGGTCTGCTTGCCCCTCTCTCGGCCCCTCCTCCTGCTCATATTTGCTCTCTCTCTCACTCTTGCTCTCTTTCCCTCAAATAAATAAATACAATCTTAAAAAAAAGAAAAAAAAGCTTTAAACACCGACTGGACATCAAAGTGGAGATGCCAAGTCGGCGGCTGGATATGTGACTCAAGTTCAGTAGAGTAGCCAGCGCTGGAGCTTTGGGTCTGGGACGCAAAGGGGCCTGGATGAGAAGAGGGTGGTGAGTGTAGACAGGAGGGCAGCAGGCAAGATGGAGCTCTGGAACACTCCTGTTAGGAGGTAGGAGAGATGAGGTGGACTCTGAAAAGGAGCTAAGCAGAGGGAGCCCGGAGGAGGTGGGAGGAAACCAGGGAGGAAGCGGGCTCCTGGGAACCAGGCAGGAGTCAAGTGCCGGGGAAGGTGAGCGTGGAGCTTCAGCTGAGTTCATCAACGTGTGGCTCACTGAGGACCCCAGGCCAGGGCTGTTTAGGACTGGCGAGACCGGGTATGGACGACCTGTGTGCAGTGAGAGCAGCAGGGCCAACAGAGGCTTTTAGGAAGACTGGAAAGAGATTGGACCGTGGGTTGGAGGTAGGTGAAGGCCAGGGCTCTAGAGATACTGGGCTAGAAGATAGCAGCTGCAGGTCGGACAGTTAGCACCAGGAAGTATACAGGCAGATATTAGCGGGCCTGGCCAAGCTTTGGTAGCCAGGGCCATGAAAGAGCACACCGAGGGAACCAGAGGACTCATCCAGATATCTGCCTTGACCTCTGTTTAAATTTCTTCTAGCAACTGACTTTCAAACAACTTGGAACAGTAATAATTGACTGGAAGTTAGAGTAGTCCTGGAAAAAATCTGAAAGAACAAAACTGCTTTCAAAACCACGTAAGGTTGCAAACCTGCCCTGCCACGCACAGCGGGACCTGGACAGGATTAGGCGGCGACTTGATCCCCACACCCCCACCCCCACCCAGAGGTCTGTAGAAGGCGGCCTCTGCTGTCCCCTGGCGGCCAACAGTCGGAGTCTGGGCTGCGCCGTGACCCACTCGACACGTTGAGGGGCTGGGTGGCTGGGATGGTCAGCTATGACTGTGCAGCCGGGCCCTAAGACTCCAAGGCAGTCCCCAGAGGCTTCCCGGCTGGTGCGTGGAAGGAACCCGGGCAGGAAGCCTCGGGGAGGGACAGGAGGGGGAAAGGTGGCCAAGGAGGGGCCGGGACCTTAACGGGGCGGAGGGGGCGGGGAAGGGCATCTTGGGCAGGTGAGTCAGTGAGCCAGTCCCACACTTGGCCAGGTCCTCAGGGGGGCAGGCCTGGACCTCCACAGGGCTGCCTGATCTGGAAGGAAGGAAGGGGCTGGACTCCTAGAGCCACTCTTGCTCTAGCCTTCTGAGAGTCCCTCCCTGCGCGACTCCTCTCCTTATCCTGCCCATGTCCACCCCGGGGTCAAACTCAGAGCCCCCCACTGCGCAACCGGCCCCAGGCTGGGCGCGGGCCATAGACACGGAGCCGCCGGGAAGTGCCTGCCCGGATGGTGCCCCAGATCGGCGCCTGATCTCCGCTGCGCATTTGGGGATGCGGAGGCGGGAGAGCGTCCTGGAACCGAGGGCGTGAAGGTGCCGGGACGAGAGAGAGCAGAAGGCGGCTGTCAGGGCACGTTCTGGGGATGGGCCGAGGGAACGTTCTTCCTCTATGGCTGGGAAGGCCTAGCCGACTGGGATCAGGCGCGAGCGAGGGCCACGCCACGGGGCGCCTTGGAGAACTCGGAGCCAGAGGACGCCGAACGGCTGCTGCCCTGTGGACAGAGGACCTCGCTGGCCTCCGAGCGGCAGACAGGTCGGCGGAGGCCGGGGCTAGAGCCGGAGACTAAACGAGACGAGAAGGCAGGCCTACTACAGCCAGAGGAGAGGAGCGGAAGGAGACGGGAAGGCTGCGCGGCGGCAGAGGGAGGGGGGCCGAGAGGGGGGCGCCGGGCCGGCCTCGGCTCCCGCGCTGCGCCCGAAGCCGCCAGGGGGCGCCGCTGCCCCGCGAAGCCTTGCCGGGCCTCCTGCGGCCACTGAAGTCCCGCACTCCCGCCTAGAGAGGCCCCGGAAGAGGCGGGGCGCGCGCTCGGAGGCTGCTTCCGGCTTCAGTGCCCGGGAGGTGGGGGGATGGGGGCTCCGTGGGTGGGGCCTGGGGGCGAGAATCTGGGGAGTGGGGTCAAGAAATGGGGCGGTGCTAGAGGGCTGCGGTGGGCGGGGTGGGGGGACGCGGGTTGCAGGCGGCAGGACTGGAGCTAGTTTAGTCCGCGAACTTGCAGCCTCGCAGCTCTCTGCCCTGTGCCTGAGCTCCGGGCCCTTTCCCTTATGAAATACAGTCCCGGGGCTCCGGGGGCCCTAGCGCTGCGCAAGGCCCGGGGTCAGGGCACAGAGCGCTTCGAGCAGTGGGAGGTGGAAGGGGCACAAAGGTGGGGAAAGCAGGTACGGGGCGCGGGGAACCCTTTAGACCGATTTTCTTTAAATGTCCGTTTGGAGGAGAGGCCAAGTCTGTGGAGAGGGCTGAAGGGGAACAGCCAGCCCAAACCTGCTAGAGGAAACAAGCTCAATCCAGGTATACATGTCCCCCAGTCCATGTCCCCGGAGCTGCTTTTTAGGGGATGAGGGACAAACCATGTCTCCGGGAGGCTTCCCTCCATCACCTTCACCCCTTGCCTCTCTCCCTGCCTTCTTTCTTGTCCACAGGGGCCATACCCCTCATAGCTGCCAGAGTTGTTTTTTTTTTTTAGATTTTATTTATTTATTTGACAGAGAGAGACACAGCGAGAGAGGGAACACAAGCAGGGGGAGTGGGAGAGGGAGCCCAATGCGGGGCTCGATGCGGGGCTCGATGCGGGGCTCGATCCCAGGACCCTGGGATCATGACCTGAGCCGAAGGCAGATGCCTAACCACTGAGCCACCCAGGCACCCCCAGAGGGAACTTTAAAATAGCAGATCATGTCACCCTCCCTTAAAAACCCCCTAGTTGTTAAAACAAAAATCCTAGTTGTTTCAATCACAATTACGTTTGGAATGAAATCTAAACTCCTCTCTGCCCCGTGGCCCTGATGACCTGGCCCCTGCTGACCACCCTCTGGCGCTAGCCCACGGCCTGGACTGTGCTGTGACATCCCAACATCCCATGTTGGCCCAGGACTTTTGCCCTGTTTGATAGCATCTCAGAAGCTTTTCTCCAGCAGCCTGAAGCAGGCCCAGCCAGGCTCATTCCTGTGTGTCGTTGGCTTCAGTGGTAACATTTGCTCCCTGCTGTATGGCAGGGCAATGTCCCCTCCCCTCGGGGCTCAATGACCGCCATCTCTCCCAGGACAAGTCCCCTTTCTCTTGTCCCTCTACTCACAGTTACCATCTATAGGAAGCCCCTGAGCCCGGGTGGTTGGCCCTTGGAGGCACCTCATGGGCTGCTTGCTCTTGCATCACCTTCATTAGGGCTGTTTTTGCTCCTTCATTAAATTAAATTCCAGGAAGCATTGCTAATGAAGGCCCTAACGAGTCGGGAGAGGCTACCAGCTCCAGCCTTTGGACAGCGTGACAGGGAGGGCCAGGTAACAAGGTGAACAGAAGAGTGGCTCCTGGGGCTAGGCTGATTATCATTTCCCAGGCCCTCTGAGGACCCTGGGTTTCCTGGCGGAGGTGGCCTTTAGAGGCTGTATATGTGGCAGCAGACACAGTGAGGAGTAGGACCATGAACTCTTCAAGGACAAGGAGACGGACGGAGCTTAGACTTGGCCCCCGAGCCCCAAGGGCTCCCTGGGCAGTTCTCCCCCAGTCATGTCAGTAGCAGCCTGAGCGCCAGGACCAGTTGGATTTGCAGGGCCAGGCATGGGTCACTGGCCTGGAGATGCTGATGCCTGCTGCAGGCTCAGGTGTACCCCTACCTCAGTATCTCTTGGGGACTTGGGAAACCCCTGCCTGCCCTACTCTGCAGTAAAGCCTCTTGGCAGTCTTCTCTCACATCACTGTACCTCTTGTTCTTCGATTCTGGCCAGAGTGGCCTCCTTTCTGTTCTAGGAACACGAAATGTCTTTTTTTTTTTTTTTTTTTTAAGATTTTATTTATTTATTTGACAGAGAGAGACACAGCGAGAGAGGGAACACAAGCAGGGGGAGTGGGAGAGGTAGAAGCAGGCTTCCCACTGAGCAGAGAGCCCGATGCGGGGCTTGATCCCAGGACCCCGGGATCATGACCTGAGCTGAAGGCAGACGCTTAACCCTCTCAGCCACCCAGGCACCCCACGAAATGTCTTTCTACCCCCAGGGTCTTTGCACTTGCTATTGCTTCCACCTATTGCTCTCTTGGCTTGTCACACGGTTGGTCTCTTATCATTCAAAGGTCTTCTCAGACTGTTAAACTTCTGCATACACTCCCAGTGGCTCTCTTGTCACCCTGTTGATTTCCTCTGAAACTGTGGCGTTCATATCCCTGTTTACTTGTTTGGCATGTGCTCTTGAAGGGCAGGGTCCCAGCTGCCTCTCTCTCCCCAGGGTTCTCAGCACAGTGGCCCACATGGGTTCACAGTAGTCAGTAGTTGAATAGATGACTCCTCCTGCCCCCGTAGCCCATCCAGAAATTCCTGGCCTGAGTTCTCCAGGCCAAAGCCAATTATCTCTGAAGGAGGTGGATGACCAGGAAGGGGGACCCTGGACCTCAAGGCCTCCCAGGCTTGGGACTCTTTCTCCGGGGGGTAAGAGAAGCCTGGGAAGAGAGGTTTGGAAGGAAGGGGCAGAGAGGGCAGGGTAGCTGACTCCAGTCTCAGAACTGCTTCTGGGCTAGGAAAGCAGGAAGGGGGAAGTGCAGGGAATGTACCAGGAGGTGGAGCCTGGCTCAGGGCTGCAGGGAGGGAGCCAGCTCTGGCCACTGAGATCTACAAGCAGAAGCTGCTGAGGCTCTTATCTGCAAGGCCTGTGATTTGGTGGTCACAGACTCTTGCTGGGGACTCCCTGCCACCTGGGAGCCATGGAAGTGGGGGTGGTCAGGATCCAGGATTCTGGGTGTCTCCGTGGGGTCCTGCCTGTTCCTGGACTCTGGGTGAGGGCAGACACACCCACCCCGAAACTACTTTTGAGGAAGTGCTGCTAGCTTCCCCTTCCTGGAGCCTGTGGGCTGGGGTGTCACGGCCCACTGAGAGGGTCTCCATTCCTCCCCCTGCTCAGCCTGGTGCATGGTAGGAAGAACTCAGTACAAGCTGGCCCTGCGTGGCCTGTGGCGAGCCCTGGGGCTAGTCTAGCTGTCCCAGTGGCAAGCCGACTGAGCAGGCAGTGGCCACTTATCCATTCCAGCATGAATGCTGCCCTCACTTCTGCTGGCTGTCCTTTCACTGTCTTTTCAGGTTTAGTCCCGGGACAAGTCCTGCCTCCTCGGATGCCCGTGGCTAGGCAGCTGTCCCCGGCCTCCAAACCAACATCTCTCAAAAGGACTCCCAGATTCCCAAGTGGGAAGGAAGCAGATGCCTGTTGTCCCTCACTAGATGACCGCAGATGGGTCCTGTCCCCTTCTGACCCTCAGTTGCCTAGCGGCAAAGCAAGGGGTTTCTCCAGCGTGACCCTTGATTTTCTCACTGGCTCTTCCTCAAACCCACCCTCACAGTCCCACCTCCCGGTTCCGCCTTGCTGCTACATTCTTCCTCAGCGTTCTTCTCCCTCTACCATTCCCCACATCACCACCAAGAAGCCTCCTTCCCCAGCACGAGTAGTTTCTCCCTTCTCTGCACACATGACTATGGCAAATATTATAGCGGCAGCAGGATTAGTTGTTTACAGCTTTCCTAGCTCCGGCGGGGCGTTGGGGGACGACCCCTGGAAAAGTGGGGTAGGGTTTGTGTGATTCACTCATTTAATTTGACAGATATTTACCTGCCACCCTCAAGGATTATGCTCTAAGGGGTCTGGAATCAGAGACCCGGGCAGGAGAGACTCACCACTGGGACGGTGGGATCTGGGCCGGGGTGGGGGAAGCTCCGGGACAGTGGAGTCCTAGAGGCTCAGCTCACAGCCATGCAATGAGCAACAGGGAGGAAGAGCAAGAGGATGGGGTGAGAGAGGTCAGTCAGATGGCTTGAGTGCTGGTGTGTTAAGTGGGGGGAGAGGGAGTGGCCTTGGGTGGGGACAGGGCCTTGCAGAAATTGCTGCAAACACCCCTACTTAGAGTTTTCCACGTGTTCATGCATATTCTGAACATTTTACCTACATTTCCTCCCTTAGTACTGACCTGAGCCAGTATAGTGGGTAGATATTACTATTGGGCCCATTTTACTGATAAGAAAACTGAGGCACCGGGAGTTTCTGGTATTTCTCCAAAGTAATACGCAGCTGGCAAGTTTGTAGACTGCTCCCCAGAGTCCTTGCTGTCTACTGGCACTCTACCACCTCTGCCTCCTGCACTGTCCAAACCGTTGTGTGGGGGTTTTATCCTCAGGACACTGGGGAGCCACAGAAGGTTTGTGAGAAGAGAGTGATAGGATTTCTTTCAGCAGGATCCCTTGGCTGCCATGTAGAGGATGAATTGTGGAGGAAACGAGAGCCAGGGAGGAGGCTGGAGGCCTACAATAAAGGACATAGGACAGGGACACATTTGAGGGGGGAGTTGAGAAGGGGAAGAAACCGAAAGGATGTAGGGCTGGGGAGGAGGGGGCTGTGGCTCTGGCTGGTGAGAGGTCACAAAGTGGAGAGACCAGGAACAAGGGCCACTGGAGGTGCCTGAAGTGTGTGGGAGAGGTTTCAGACCAGTGATGGACATGGGGCTGGTAATTAGGGGAGAAGCTGGGCTGGAGATGACAGAGTGGGGTTCTGAGCCCCTATAGTGGGAGGGAGGCATGTGAATGGAGTGGCAAGCAGAGGCCTAGCCATAGCCCTGGGGCCCCCATGAAGCCAGAGAGGGGGCAGCCGGGAGGGGTGGAGCGGGGATTGCTGGACACTCTGGGAAGAAGTGTCAATTTGAGGGAGTGACTATCTGGTGGAATTGTGCAAGGACCGCACAGCCTGGCCTGGGACTGGGGGAGGACATGCCTCCCCGTGGCCCCTGTCCTGCCCTGCTTCCATTGATTAGGGTCTGTGTCTGCCCACCTCTGGTGAGCCTGGCCTCCAAGGGGCTGACAGGTTCTCCCTGTTGCCCGGCAACTGCAAGAGCTGTTGGCTGTTGCTAGGAGCCAGCAGGGGAGGCCCAAGGAGGGAGGATCAGTTCTCAAATGTGGGGCGGGGCTGGTGGGGGAAGAGGCTGGCCTTAAAGCTGGGTTTGTAGCCTATGTGTGGACAGGCTATGTGCACCCATTTTATAGTATGTTCTGTGGATTTGAGACATGTTGGAAGCTGGGCCTATATCTGGATGAACAGTGCATATCTCTGAGTGTCTGTGTCCCTGGATGGCCATTATATGTTTTCATCATGTTTGCTGCATGCTTGTGGCAGGGCCTGCCTGAGCTTTGGCTCCAGGCAGGAGAGAACCCTGGAGGAAGCCTTGGAGGACTTACAGGCCAATGGCTCCTCAACAAGGGAGCCATTCAGATAGGGATCCACAGACCCTCCAGGGAGAGCAGACAGCCTGAGGATTTGGAGCTGAAACAAGATGTGTGGCAGGGCGGTAAGGAGGGAGTCTATGCGAACAGGGGGCTGCGGGTGGCCAGCTCCCTCCCTGGCTTTGTGGACCTTCCTTGTCTTTGGGCTGAGGCCTCCTCGCCTCATGGCATTGGGGCCACACAGGACATCTTTCTCGGTAGCCCTTGGTAGAACCTGTCATTGGAGGTCCATCGGAGGTCAGGGCTGTGGGCTCTTCCTGAAGAGGATCAGAAAGACTGCAATATTCTGCTAGAAATGCTGCTGCCTCCACTCCACCTTTGCCCAGCCATAGGGTTGCAGCCACTGTCCAGTGGGGACAGGCCATAGAATCATGGCCACTTAATGTTTCCAGAGGTCAGATGGACCTCTACTTCTCTCTCTCTCTCTCTCTCGACCTGGTTGCCATGGCCCAGTTTGGAGTCCACGATGACTTCGTGCAGGAGGGTGCCTCCTAGATCGGTGAAGGATGTTTAAAGCCTTGGGTGACAAGAGAGGGCACCCCGGCTGAGGGAGACAGCCTGGGCAAAGGTGTAGGGGTGGCAGTAGACATTTTTTTAAACTGCAACTCAAGAGAGAAGGGGCCAAACTCGCCGTAAGACAGAGAAAGACTCCGGGGCTCTGTAGATCCTGAAACAAGTTTATTGGGTTCATTAACTTTAACGAGACGAAGACACGCCTCCTCCACCCAGCTAGCCCAACTTGCTTAAAGCTCGAGGGTTGGTTTCTGCTCAGCCAGCGAGGTGCCTCGGAACCCCACCCTCCGGCTACAAGATCCGCCCGCCCCCGCCGTCGGGCAGCCGAGCTCCATGCGCTCTGCATCCAATCGGAGCCCGGCCCCGCCTGCAGCTCGCCCGGAGCCCAATCCCTCTGGGCTTGGCTCCACTCCTGCTCCTATTCCTCGGCGTGGCTCCGCCTCCAGCCCGGGCCCGAGTCTGGGCTGAACCTAACTTCTAGTCCGCTCCGCCCTCCAGCCAATCACCGGCCCCGGATCTCCTATGGCCCCGCCTTCGGGCCCGCCCCGGCCCAGTCCCGGGCCTAGCCTGCTCCGGCCCCACCCTCGGCCCGCCCCGCCGTCGGTGCGCGGCGGCCGGGAAGGCACCGCCCGCAGACGCTCGGAACTGCCGACCCGAGAGCTACCCGTAGAGGGCCAGCGGCGGGAGCGGAGTGGGTCGGGCGGGGCCGAGCCGGGCCGGGGGCCGTGTGGGGGCCGGGCGGCGGCCGGGCCGGCGGACGGCGGGATGGGCTGCACCGTGAGTGCCGAGGACAAGGCGGCGGCCGAGCGCTCCAAGATGATCGACAAGAACCTGCGGGAAGACGGCGAGAAGGCGGCGCGGGAGGTGAAGTTGCTGCTTTTGGGTGAGGCCGCGCCCTGCGCTGGGACCCCCGATTCCCCGCCCGAATCCCCAGACAAGGACTTTGACCTCCAGACTGAGGACCTTGAACTCCCGGACTCAGCCTGGACCCCCCACACCTGGACTTGAACTCCCAGACCCCGCCTGGCCAGGACACCCAAATAATGGTTCAAAACTCTGTGTTGGCCTAGACCTCTGATCCGTAGCCCAGACTCTAGGTTAGACCCTCAGCTCGTCGCAGACTCCAAACCCCCAGATCCAGAACCCTGCTTGACCATTCACCCTTGCTGACCAACCTCACAGACCTTCAGAGTCCCTGCCTTGTCCTTCCATCCTTCCCTAGACTTTACTCAAAGCCCCAGAACCCCACTTGGTCCCCACCCTTAGGCACCACCTGTTTCCCCCACCTGCTCCTCTTGTTCCTTTCGGGCATGAATATCCCTGGGGCCCCTGCCAGGCCCCCACCCACTCCCTCCTTCCCGCTCTGTGCCCCATCCCTACTCTGAACCCTGTATCCTCCACCTGTGCACCCTGACACCAGGGTACCTCTCAAGTGGAAACTGTGGTTGCTCATGAGCCCTCTCTCCAGCCGGAACCCCCAAACCTTTAGAGATCCCTGCTCCCTCTATCTGGCCCACCTGGTCCCTCTCTGTACACAGTACTCCTCAGACCCTCTGCTCCTCCTCCCTAAGTCCTCTCCCACACTTTGGCCTACCTCTGATTCCCCCCACCCTTCCTGCACCGGGTGGGCCCGGCCGGGAGGAGGGGGCCCAGACTGAGGGGCTGGACTGAGGCTCCACTGGTTGCGCTGGGGGAGGGAGCCAGGCCTCCAGCCTCCCAGGGAGATTCCGCCGGCTGGCTGTTTCCCAGTTTCTAAGCCCCATCTGGGCCAGTGAGGGGGGCGTCTGGGGAGTAGGAGGGAGTGTGAGTGTGGAGGAGTTTGGGTTGCGGCGCCTCCAAGGCCAGGGAAGATGGTGGCTGCTTGAGGGGTGGGGGGAAGTGGAAGTGGTGAGACAGCCGACATATTGGTGCCCCGGCCGGCGGGCGGGCCAAGGAGATGTGCTGACGGGTGCTGGTCTTCCCGCACCCTTTCTGGGCCGAAAGGCCACGGACTTGGCCTCTGGGAGTGGGGGGGGGGGCTGTCAGATCGTGAGGCCCTGTGAGGGGGAAGGGGTGGACCAGCTAGATGAGGACTTGGGGGCCAGCTGGAGTTGGGGGGCATCTGAGGTGGACTTTTGCAAAGACTGTGGGCCTGGTAGTTGTCCCCGTCCAGCCTCCACTGGGAGCAGGTGTGGTGCCTGGTGGCTGCCTGATTCAGGGGCTTGGGGTGGGGGGAGAGATGCCCTCGCAGCAGCGTCGGGGCCTGGACAGTGTATGGGGGGGGTGTGGCCCCTCAGCCTCAGAGCCGCGGTGGGGTCCCCAGGCCGTGAAAAGCAGAGCTTTCCTTGCTGGGTGCCTGGCCGAGGGGCAGTGTGTCTTCCATCTGAGCCCATCTGTTGACTGTCCCTGGGGGCCTGGCCTCAGGGGCACAGCCCAGAGGTTTCAAAATGGCATCCGTTCCGCCGCCGCTGCGGGTAGGAAGAGAAGGGGCGGGAAGGGGCGGCGGCCCAGCCTCCTGGGCTGTTTTGCGTTGGGCGCTTGCCTCTTCCTGTCTTTACTGCGAGTGCGGCAGCACCAGTGAGTGGGTGTCGCCAAGGTGGAGGGCCCGTTGCTGATGCCCGCTGGGCCTGGGTAGGGTGCCTCCGCCGTCTCCTGGTGCCCACCCTGAGGCCGCTGGCTGGCCCCTTCCCAGGCCGATCGGCTGAGGAGATGGGCGACTGGGCCATAGGGCCGGGCTACAGAGGACTCCTGGCCCTCTGTGTCCCAAACCCCATTCCACTAGTCTTGCTCCTTGGAGCTCAGCTCAGGTTTTGGGCCTGGCAACCCTTCCCACACTGGGCTGGCAGCAGCCAGGGGTGCAGGGTCTGGCTCAGCATTTTCTAGGCTGGGGAGTCCATCTCAGCATCCTGCTCCTCTGGCCTTTGCTTCCTCTGTTGAATGGGCTTCCTGGGTTTGGGCCAGAGGAGTGCTGGGCCCAGGATGGGGAGAACAGGGAGGTCCCTGTTGGGGGTAGGGGATGGGAGCTAAGACCCCGCAGACGGTGTACCGCAAGGGGCTGAGAGACCTACCTCTGCCTGAAATCGGGGACCCAAGGCTGCATGGGTAAGGGTCCTGGCTGGCCATCCCTTTCCCATCCAGGTATACAGGGAGGTGTTGGGAGCCCAGCTGGGGCAGCTTCAGAGTGCTGGGCGCCTGTCCCACGTAGCGGGAGGAACTCTGTCCAGGCAACGGGCCTCTTCGGTTGGGCAATTTGCCAGCCTTCCCTTTCAGCCAGAACCACGCCTGCTGCCCCACCCGCATACTGGCTCCTTGCCCTCCTGGGTAGCCCTGCTGGCGGATGGGCACCGAGGGCAGAGGCAGATGGGGTACACACCAGTGAGGGTGTTTTTCCTGGTAGCTTGCTGCTGATACCAGCCCTACTTCAGGGACACCCCCCCACCGCCACCTAGTTCAACCTGACTGACCAACAATCCCCAGGTGGAATTTAGGGCCTTGGGCTGGGCACTTAAGGGAAAGGAAGAGTGTGTGTTTGGGGGATGTCTCTGATTTGGGATGGGCTTGTGTGGGCAGCCTCCAGAGAAAGGAGAGACTTTCCCTGGTGGGTTCCATGAAGGCTTCAGGGTATAAATAATAGGCCTTCTCTCTTGTCCCTGGGACTTTGCATCTACTCACCTAGATTGGCATGCATTTCCCTTCTTTCCATCTAACTCACTGCTACTTGATTGTTCTTCAAGACTCTGCTCGGGGACCACCTCCCAGGATCCTTCCTTGATAGCTCCCCTTCTCAGAGGCTGCTGAAGCACCTCCTCTGGCTCGTGGTGCTAGAGCTTCCCCCATCAGAGCATCATATTTGCCTGGGTGACTGCTGCCTTTCCTTGACACTACAGGGGCAGGCTGTGTCCTGTTTGTTTCTGAGCCTTCTGTAAGGCCAAGCATGGAGCCTGGCACCTATTGAATGCTTCTTGTCTGTTTGTTGAATGAAGGAAGTGTTACTAGTCTGAACTCAGTCTTGGGGACGGGTGGGTAGATGAAGGAGTAAGATGGCGGTCACCGAACCTGACGTATTGTGGGCAGGTGGCAAGGGCTCAGTGTCGGGCCAGTGACGGGGATTGGTGGCGGATAGCGAGGGAGAAGTTCTTCAGGCTGTTTCTTCTTCAACTCCCCACCTGCCCGCTGGCTCCTCAGAGACAGCCCTCATCCCACCCTGTGCAGAACTTTTGCTGATGAGTCCATAGCCTGTCACAGGGCAGAGCACGTAGGGCCTCCAGCCGTTCCTAGCAGAGTGGCGTGGCATGCTTCCTTGCAGCGCAGGCCGTCTGGGGACTGCTGCAGGCCTGCTATCTTCGCTGCTCCAGGAGAGCGGGTCTAGCTCTCAGGGCTGGGACTGCCCCACAGCCCTGGGGCTCAGGCCAGAGCAATGCTGCAGGAGTTCTTGGCCTGGCCAGGCAGGGACTGCACATACAAGGGCTCAATTAGGTTTACCAAAAGAAAAAGAAGGGAGTTTTGTGGTCTCTGTCCTGTCTGTGTCTCTAACAAATGGCCTGGCATTCAGTAGGTGCCTATTAAGCATGTATGGAAAGAATGACACTCTATAGAGCGCATCCATGAACGGGGGTAAGTAATTCTGGGGCCGTTGCTTGGCGCTTGGTCTAGCTGGAAAAAGGGTAGCCTGGGATCCTGGTTGGCTGGGTAATGGGAAGAGACTGAATAGAGTGTGTGTGTGGGGGGGGGGGGGGGGGTCCTCTGGGTGGCTTTGAAAAATGAGCAGCATTTGCCAGGGGGTAGGTATGGGGCCGAGGGACCAACTCAGCGAGGGCACTGAGGCCGGAAGGCCTGGCCTGGGGGAGGAAGGCTCACCTCGTTGGACTAGCTCTTGGGGTCACACAGACGTGGGTTCCAATCCCAGCTCCACCTGGTGCATTCGCTGGGAAACGCAGAGACAGATGAATGAACTCCTGTAGGCGTTCTGTTCCCCATCCGGAACCTGGGAACGGGGCACCTGCCTGCAGCCACAGGTGGGGGACAGTGCCCCAGAGCCTGGAGGTGTGAAAACAGGTGAGGGAGCCCCTCATGCCTCCTGGAGAGTTTGGTGGGGAAGGCTCTCCCAGCGTCCAGGCTGCCTGGCCCCAGGATGGAGGCCCCGGGGGAACTCCCTCCCTTGCCCTCAGGCAGCTGCTCGCAGCAAGGAGGGGAACCGAGGTGTGTAGACAATTGGTGCCAGCCAGAGTGACAGACTGTCCTGGGGACCATAAGCCCAACCTCTGGGGACTGAGCGGCCTTCCTGGGGGCCTAAGGCTGGGGGTGTGGCTGGGCTCTAGGCACCAGGTGGGCTGGTACCCAGGCCGGCCTCCCGCCTCCCCAATCTCCCCACAGCCTCCGGGGTCCCGGCTGGAGCTCATTAGCACTTGAATGGGGGGCGGGGTAGCTTGGGCCTCCCGTCTCTCCTTCCCACCCCTCCCCCAGGCTGGGCGAGGCTTTGTCTTCCCGAGCAGCCACACTGGGGCTCCCACGCTGGGAAATGAGCAAGGGTCTAAGCCATTTCTGACCCCCTGTGCCTGCGTCCTGCCCAGTCCCGCTGGGCCCAGCCCCTGCCCCTAGTGTTGGTGCAGCCAACAGGAGGGACCTCTAGATAGGAGTGGGACTGGGTCCTTCAGGGGATACCCTGGGCCAGGAGACTGGGTGAACCGGGGTGGCTTTGCAAAAGAAGTGACGCTGGCACTCAGCTGAGGGCGTCCCAGGAGGGTGGGGGTGGAGAACCCCAGACAGGGCAGAGCAGGTGGCAAGGAGAGAGGGAATGAGCTGCCTCCAGAGCTGGAGGTGGAAGTCAGGCCAGCTGGGGAGCACAGGTTTCCATGCCAGGCCCCGAGGCAGCACCGAGCCGCGCACTGTGCTGAGTTGGAGCCTAGTCAGCCGGAGGGGGGCTGGCATGGTCTGGGACCCCTTCAGGCCTGGGTGGCTTCTCGGGGGTTGGCCCTGGGCTGGCCTGAGCTGCAGGGTCACTGGGTAGCATCATTGGTGTCCTAGGCCTGCAGACTGTTGCCCAGCAAGTGACAGCAGGTTAGGGGTGGGGCCTGACCCCCTGCCGGGGCGGTCACTACGCCTCCAGCACTGCAGGGGCTTATACTTGGGGTGGCTTGGGCCAAGGTGGCCGGGCACAGTGGTCTCTCTTGGTCTCTGTCTCTAAAAGCCACCCATTCTTTTGGCAGGAACGGGATGGAAGATGCTTTGTCCACATAAGCTTTGTCCACTGAGGGACTGGGGCCTCGCCCCATCACACCCCCAGCAGAGGATGAGATGGTCTGACCCGGAGCCTGAGTGCTGCCTCCCCAAAACCCCTCTGTGCTTTGGGAGGCAGCTCTGGGCGGATGAGGCCAGGGCCCAGGCCAGCATCCGTCCTGTCTTCACAATATCTTGGGGCAGGAGTCCCAATCTAGGAGTACATTGAGGGGGCAGGGGTCATCAGGTTCCGGCTGGGCCACAGCTCATGGGCCCTGCCTAAGGACACATTTCAAGGTGCCCTGACGAGGGCAGAGGACTAAGCCCTTTGATGGCGGCCCTGGTACCTCAGGCAGGACTCTCAGGCAGCCCTTCTCTCAGCCACAAGTGCAGGGTGGGACCCCTCTGCCCAGCTCCATGCAACCCCTCTAACCTGGAGCTCTTGTTCTGACTATACCCCAACCCCATCCTCACGCTCACGCCCATGCTGCTTCTTGGAGCTGTGTTCAGCTGTGTGGTTTGGGAGAAATAATCTCCTTGGAATCACCCAACAGTTGCTGGGTCCGGTTGGGTCACGGTGTTGGCCTTCTGCACGCATTTCCAAGGCTTGGCAGCGAGTGCCAGGTCAGTTTGAAACAAAGCCTAAAGGTGGGATTGTCTAAAGCTTGTTGAGAAGGCTTGGAGGATTCTGGGGTACAAGCCTGCTCGGCCTCAAAATATGGGGGGGCTGTCGATGGCAGCACCCACTGTGCCCTGGACGGGAGGAGGGGCAGTGAAGTCTGCATGGCAGGGCTGGGCCTGGGGAAGTGGTGTCCACACCGGAGGAAAAGGAGGAAGCAGCTGGGGGAGGAGGGGCCCAAAAGAGGAAGAAGCTAGAGGACTGCTCCTGCCCTTTGCTGGGGTGGGGGTGTGAGCCCTGTCAACTGGGGGGCCTGGAAGCTGAACCCCACCTGCCCAGACTCATCTCTCTATAGCCCTAAGGGCCACCGCTGGTAGTCACCAGGTCGGCGTCACTCCAGGCAACTCTGTCCCTTGTCCCACCTCAGCAACTATTGGGCCCCGGATCTCAGAAAAGGTGGTGCCTTTGAGAAGGATTCCAGGCCCCTCCTTCGACCACAGGAAGTGGTGGCTGGGAGAGGGACGGCAGCAGGGTGGGGGGGGCGGCTAGCAGGAAAGCAGAGGGCTGCTCTTATATTCCCGAGTGGCCATTGCCCTGCGAAGCCGGAAGGCCGGCTACAGGCAGAGATGAATGCCCGGAAATGGAGCAGCAGCCCCGGGATTAGCTCACTCTGGGTTTCCCCGGCTGGGGAGCGGACAGAGGGGCCCTTGGTCCAGCCTAAGGATCCCCCTCCCCCCCGCCACTACCACCTGCTGGGCCTGGGGGTGCCATCACTGGGCCTCAGTTTCCCCTCGGTGATAGCAGCCTCTGTCTCTGATTGAACTGTGACTGTTATGTAGGACTGGACTCTTCACGGTCTTACCATACTTAACCCTGTGAGGCTGGGACTGACATCATTCTATCCATTTCACTGATGGGGAAACAGGCTTGGAGATATTACATGACTTACCCAATAAGTGGAGACACCAAGGTATGACCAGATAGTGACTGAGCACTTGTCCACAACTGCTTTCGTCCGTCAGGAGTGTGTGTCCAACTGGCAAGAACTGGTCAGTCCAGACAAGAGGCGGATCCTGTGGGTCCACGTGTTTTCTACTTACACTTGTGGACCTGTCTCGGGGCGGGGGGGGGGGCTCGATTCCTCTTTTCGGAGATTCTTTGAGTCTGCCTGCCCTGGAGGTTGGGGACCCAAGAGTCTGTTCATGAATCTTTTTCCTGCTGTGTGGCCACGGGGTGACTTTATCCGAATGCAGCTGCCCATCTTCCCCCCGCCCCCGGCCCATGTTCCCTCACAGAAAGACTCAGGTCATAATTCGGCCACTGAGTACTTCACTTGTCTCCTAACACTATGCTCGTCCCTCCCATAACCCCCAGGCTCAGGAGGACCGAGAGGAGGCCTGAGGAAGGGTCAGAGGCTGTCAAAGTCCAGGGTGGGGGCCCCTGAGTCTGGGAGTTGTCCAGATGAGGAGAAGGAAAGAGCCTTCCCGCAGAGGGCCCCCACTAAGAGCGAAGGCTGTGGTGGGCTGTCTGCAGCGCTGTGCAGCAGCCGAATGTGTCCGCAGTGTGGGCTGATAACAACATGCTGGGTGAGGAGGCGGGTCCCCATGCTCCTCAGCCTGGGAATCCGAGTTGTGTGGCCTTGCCTTCCCCCATGGAGGCTCCTGGGGCTTGTGCTCTGTGTTATCAGGACAGGCCGTAGGGGGCTGAGGAGCCTGAGAGAGACTTCAGGACAGCTCGGGTAGATGCTTCAAGGCCTGCTGGGCCATGAGGCCACGCACGAAGCAGAGAACATGCGTCCTCGCGGTCACTCAAGACCTTGGGTCCCAGAAAGCCCACTCCCCGCCTTCTTCACTGTGTGACCTCAGGCTGTCCTTTTCCCTCTCTGTACGGGGCGCTGGGACCTGTGACGTCATGACTCTCAGCAAGGCCCCATGGCTTATGGGCACAGAGACAAGCTGTGTGCTTGGGCTGGACCTTGGGGCGGTTTTGGGTGAGTGTGAGGATCCGAGGGAGGCTGCTCAGGGCAGGCTTTGAGTTTGGCACACTCCCTGGAGGGGTACATTTCATAGATGGGAACACTGAGGCCTGGGGGCTGGGCATCTCACCCAGGGCCCACCACAACGAACCCGAAGAGAGATGGGGGGACTCAGATTCTTGGAAAACAGCAAAGGGATTCCTTCAACAAAGAAGCATCCAGGAAGAGTGTGTCCAATAGCCTGGCTCCTGTAGAGAGTGAGACCTGTAGCTAAAGGGCCTCCTCCCCTCCAAGCTGGCCTGCCTTACCCAGTGCCTCGGTTTCCCTCTATCCAGTGGGCAGGGCCACAGAACAGGGGACACAGCCCTGTCCCGGGAAGCCCTCTCCGTGTCTGGTAGGCCCCGAGGCCACTCCCTTACACAGAGAGCTCTGACTTGGGAGTAGTAGGCCGGATCTTGGTTGCTAATGCTTCCCTGGTGGGGGCATCATGAAGGCCTGGAAGCCCCGGAGGCCGCCCAAGTGGCAGATAACTGGAGAGAGGGAGCTTCCAGGTTTATTAGGGCATCTGGGGGAAGCAAGGCCACACTTGTGGGTGGGGATGTCGCAGCCCCCATCCAAGACTCATGTCCCTGCCCCCCACAGTGCCAGACCCTTACTGAGCGCCTTGGAAGGAGTAAGGGGACCAAAGAAAAGCACCTGGAGGAAGGAAGAGACGCCAGGGGCGGGGCTTGGAGGGCCTTTGTCTGGCGGACCCCTTCCCCTCCCCCTCTCTCCCATCTCCATTGTTCCCCGGTGTGCGGGGTCTCCGCCGGCGGAGGGCCTCCCAGGCCTGGGAGAGGGCCTCGAGTGAGGGTCCAGGCACCTCCCCCAGCTGCCCCTAGCCTAGGCTGCTTTTCAGAAGCAAAGGTTCCCCGGCACTGCCCAGCCCCCACCTCCTCCACCGTCTCTGGCTGCTGGGCTCCCCCTGGCGGTGGCGCGGCCTGGGGGCCTGAGGCTGCAGGGGAGGGGCCAGAGCCAAGGGGCCCGGAACCACGGGCTGGGCCAGAGACGTGGCACCTTCCTGGGATGAGAGTGGGAGGTGGTGCCCGGGCTGCCTTTGGGGTAGGCTTCCCAAGGGTCATCCCCACCTTCTCCCTGTGCCCCACTCGGGCTGGCTGGGGGGTGGCCGTGGGGGCGGGCCTGGTACTGTGGGTTGGAGCTGGGCTGCAGCCCAAGTCTACCCTGTGGTCCCAGCCCCGCTGCGCATGAGAATCTCTGCCCTCGGGCCGCCACGTCAGCTGGCTGCTCTCCCTAGCCCCATGTGTTAGAGCGGAGCCCACCAGCGCAGCCTTCTGAGCGCATGGAGTCAGGGAGCAGCATCTGCCGCCAGGCTCGGGGGCTGAGGGAGGCTCCAGCTATGGACGAGTCCTGGCCTATGTGGAAGGGGAGTGACGAACTCAGAGCCAGCAGCCCGCAGAGGCCCGAGTGGCTCTGACTGCTGTCCCAGGGTCCACAAGTCCCCTCCGGGAGCAGCGATGCTGAGCCAGCCTGTAGGCCACTGGTCACTGCCCTCCACTGTGCCTCAGCTGAAAGCCTCAGAAACTCTCCTTCCGATGAGATGGCCTCAGCAGGCCACTCTGCAGGCTGTGGTTACAGTGAGCTCTGCAGTATGGTCCTCGTAGGCTGCAGGAAATGAAAGGTTTGGGGACATCTGTGATCTTCCATAGAGTAGAAACATAGCGATAACTTCTATATGAGTGTTTGCCGTGTGCTGGGCACTGTGAGGAGCGCTTTGTGTCAAATTGTCCCCTCCGTGTCCTGTTTCACGGATGGGGTACCAGAGCAAGGGCAGGAAGGGGATGAGGCCCTTGGAGACAGCAGGAAGGATCAGGGTGGGCACCAGGGCTGTGGGAGGTCTGGACCTCCCTCTGGGAGAGGATCTGAGAGTGCGAGATAGGCCAGCTGGCCACTCGAGGCTTGGCAGCCCCTGCAGAAGGGAAACTGAGGCCAGAGAGGACAACAGCAGCGTGTCAGGGCCTCCCAGCAGGGCAAAGCCTTGTCCGGGACGTAGAGGGTCCAAGACCGACAGACAGCAGTGACCTGATGCTGGGGCTGGAAGTCGGCATCAGGCAACAGGCCCCGCGGTCCTGTCTCTGCTGCAGCGGCCCGCCGGCCTTGTTCCTTGTTCAGGCAGGTGGAGCTGTGCCGGCTCCCTTCCCCCTCCGTTCCCTCCTCCGTTGGGGCCCGGCACTCCCAGAGTGGAAGCAGATGTTCTAATGCAGAGCAGACCCCGTCGCCAGCACATCATGGCAATTACTGCCTGTCTGCTGGGGGTCCAGCAGCTGCGCCCTGGGGCAAGGGCTGCTGAGGTTTCTTCTTGGTGGGAAGAGGTATGGCCCAATGGGAACACCGAAGCCATCCTAGGGAGCCTCTGTGGGCCCCTCTGATCTCACCCAGCTGGAGAAGGGAGCGCCTGGTGGGGTCCTCTGTGGGCGGGAGACTCCTGCCGCCTTCTATCGGAAGCACCTTGGCAGCAGTCCAGGGCCAGCCAGTGAAGCCCCCTCCTCTGAGGGGAAGGTGCAGCTGGGTGGGAGGAGCCGGGTACCCAGGATCAGCAGGGTACAAGCAAACTCGGAGCCCAGTACTAGCTTATCTGATCGGGGAGCACTGCCAGGCCCTGATGGGATAGGGCCCCGGGGGAGGGAATGAGGAGGGGGGCTGGGACCCACAGCTCGTGGGGCACCTAGCCCCACCTGTTCCACCCTCTCACCGCCTCTGCCCCTGCTCCCTGGTCCGTGTGTTGAGGCTGCTCCTGGGCCATGCCTCTGCTTCTGTCCTGTGTCCCCCACAGCTTCCTGCCTGGCCACCGGCACCACACCTTTGTCCTGCCGCTCACTTCTTTCTGCTTGAGCCACAGCTGCTGGGAGGACAAAGGGACTGCCCTGAGTCCAGAGATGGGGGTTCCCTGATTTGGGTTTGTCCACCTGTCAGACGGGGGCAGAGAATGCCCTCCTAATCCTCAAAGTGGGAGAGGAAGGGAGCCTGAGGCTCGAAGCGGGTAGGAAAGTGGACCCCCAGTCGGCTGGGGCAGGGAGCAAGTGTTCTGGCACCAGCCTGGTCACCCAGGTACTGCCCACGTCTGGGCCTGCCAGGTCTGCTTTTGCTAGGAAAATCAGATGCAAAGCCAGAGTGCTGTTATCCCTATCTCTGGGCAGGGCCACGGAATGCCACAGCACTTTGCCAAGAGAGTGGTCAAAAGGCCAGACAGGGGAACTGGTGCCTCAGGTGGACACACAAGAGGGGACGCCTCCCCAGAATCTCAGGTCTCCTGTGTCCCGGACAGTTGCCCGCTCTGAGTCTAGGTTTGCCTGGCTGGGGCCCGCGTGATTGATCTGACCCATCACTCCACATCCTTGGCCTCTGTTCCCCCACTGGGCTGAGACCCCTGATTCCTGAGTCTTCCTCTGCCTCAGGAGGTCACCTGGCCCCTGTGGTTTGCCCATCCGGTGCGGCCCTCCCTGGCCCTGGAGGACGGGCCTCCATGATTGGGCATCACTCTCGGGCCTTCCTAGGCCCTCTCCCCAGGTCTCCACTCAGCAGGCATGGGATGTCAGTGTGGGGGACCCTGGCTGTTCCTCTGCCATGCGCAGCCCAATGGGGAAGTGGGAGTACTGCCATTTGACCAAGCCCATGTCCAGGGGAATGCACCAGGACGGGTGCTTCTAGTGCTCAGGGGTTGAACTGATTGAGGGGCTTGCTGCTTCAGCACCACCCCCAACCTGCCCAGAGACTGCACGTTTGTCCCCCCTCCCCCCAACTAGTCCCCTATCCTGGGAAGCAGGCCTGGGACGGTCAGAAGCCCAGTGATCCCCGGCAGTCCGGTGGCATTTGTGAGGAGAGCCCAGACCCTTCTTCTCAGGGAGGCCACTGCGTTGTGGACATACCCAGGCCTGCCCCTGTGAGGGCCACAGCTGTGCCTCAGTTTCTCCGGGTAAAATGTGGATCTGGGGTGGGAGGTAGGGTAAATGGAGGTGGGCAAGGGCCTTGGCGGGGACAGGGTGGGGGTGCTCTCCTACTGACTGGAGGGCACTGCAGAGATTCAGAGCAACATCTGCCTAGGAAGGCAGGGAGGGAGTGAACCCAGTGACAGGTGCAGTCGGGGCCTGAGGACAGTGTGGTCCAGCTGCAGTAAAGGGCTCTTAGGGCAGCTCTAGGAGGCCAGCAAGGTGGGCCACCTACAGAGGGGATTGGGACCACGGTGACATCTGCCTCTCTCTGTTTCCTCATTTGCTAGGTGGGATTGCTGGGAGATGAAATTACTTAGTTGGCGCGGTAGGCTTCGAATAGCATCTGACCCATAGAGGGCGCTGTTTGTGGCTTTGCTCTTATGATTGTTGCTGACACTATTCTTGCTGCTCACGATAGTGTGTGTGTTAGCCCCTCATCCTCTGAGGTTTTCTTGATCTACTCTGAGGGATGTGGGAGCCAGAGTCTCCAAGCGTAACCGCCCCACAGACCCCACCATCTGCCCCGCTGAGTTGCTCGGAGGGACTGACCTGCCACATTGATCAAGAGGGTTGGGACACATGGAAATGGGGCATGGGGCCCGTGTGCCCAGCAGAGAAAACTGCATGGGTAAATGCCTGGCGTTGGCAAGAGGCAGAGCCTGGCAGGTGCAGGTGTGACTGGCAGTGATGGGGAGGGAAGAGAGGGAACAGTCTGGGCAAGCGCTGGGAGTGAAAGCTGGCCCCACTGAGATGTGTTCTACTTGGAGTTTAGAACAGTGAAAGGAGGAGATGAGGTCCTGCCCCCACCCCCGCCGTCCCCCAGCCAGGGAGATAGGGCAGCCCTCCTGGTCTTCACACTTCCCTGCAAACTCCCTGGGGGATGTTGGTTTCTGGGCTGTACCCCTTGAGATCTGGCTTTCTGTGTCTAGGATGGGACCTGGGAATCTGCTTTTTTCTTTCTTAAAAACAAAACAAAACAAAAAACCACCCTCCCAGGGCTTCCTGCAGCATCTGAGCCATATTTTGAGAAAGGCTGGGCAGGCCAGGCGTCATAGTCCTATGCGTCTCCCTGCCCATCTGAATCCTGGTTGCACAATCTTGGGCCAGGACTACTTTTCTGAGCCTCAGTGTCCTTGTCTTTGTAAAATGGGAACAGAAACAATATGTTTGTGGGGCTCATATGACTGTCATGGGAAAGAGTACCAGCAAATCCCTCGGCACCGGCCAAAGAGAATACAGAATGGGCCTCTGCCAGACTGGGAAGCATCATGCATCAGTCCAGGGGTGTGTGCGTGTGAGTCTGTGTTGGCCATGCCGCGTGTCTCCCAAGTGCTGGTCTACATCTGCTGAGGGTAGACTTGGGCCATGCCTGGGAGGCAGGACTATGACACTGTGCCCCAGCCCAGGCCCCTCGGTGGCTCAGAGTGTGAGGAGAAGAGGGACTGTACCCTGCTGGAGTGTGCGGGGCTCCTTCCTGTCAGCTCTGCCCAGGTGCCATGTTGGCGAGCCTGCCTGCCTGAGAATGACAGGGAGACTCCTGAGGGCTGGCGGTCGGCAGTGGGGGTCGGGGGCTGCCGTGGTGGGCTGTGGAAGCTCGTGGGAAGCAAAGGCTTGGGGTGAGTCCCCCAGGGGTGCAGGCGGTCTGGGTTGCCTTGAGCACTGTGGCCCTGCTAGCTGCACCCTGGGTAACCCTGCTGCCCACCAGGCCCCCACTGCCTCCGTCTCCTGGTGCAGTTGATGGGCAGGGTGAGTTCTGCCTCCAGGGCTGCAGGCGGCTGGGCCACTGGCTGCTTGTCCGTGTGGCCCCGCTGGGGCTGCTCCCTGACCGCCTGTACCCTCTATTCCAGGTGCTGGGGAGTCAGGGAAGAGCACCATTGTCAAGCAGATGAAGTAAGTGCAGTGTGTGAGAAGCAGCTGCCAAACCCTGATTTCCCCTCTTCTTCCTCTGGGTCTCTGCTGCCCCCCCTGAGTAATGGCCCAGCCTGTCTCCGCCACACCCAGGACCTTGCCAGAGGCAGTCATCCATCCTCAGGTTCCAGGGGGTGGGGGGGGGGGTGGTTCCTCCTCTCTGTAGGAGGTCCCGCAGGCCCCAGCAGCCCCAGGAGGCCGTGTGTGGTCCTTTGCCCTCTGAGCCCTAACTCCTGACCCCTGGCTGCCAGGATCATCCACGAGGACGGCTACTCAGAAGAGGAATGCCGGCAGTACCGGGCGGTCGTCTACAGCAACACCATCCAGTCCATCATGGCCATTGTCAAAGCCATGGGCAATCTGCAGATTGACTTTGCTGACCCCTCCCGAGCGGTATGTCCTCCCCTCCACCCCCGCCTGCCTCCCTAAAGGCCTCAGGGCAAGCCTTGTCCTACGGAACCTGGGAATATCCAAGCCCAGGCCCCATTCTGGAAGCCTCCCTGCCTCGGCCAGGTAGGGTGGGGGTGTGCTCCTGTGACTGGCTGACCCTCCGCCCCCCCGTGCCCAGGATGATGCCCGGCAGCTGTTTGCCCTGTCCTGCACCGCTGAGGAGCAGGGCGTGCTCCCTGAGGATCTGTCTGGCGTCATCCGGAGGCTCTGGGCCGACCACGGTGTGCAGGCCTGCTTTGGCCGCTCTCGGGAGTACCAGCTCAACGACTCCGCGGCCTAGTGAGTACCCCACGGGGCTGGGCGGGGTGAGGGGGTGCTGGACCGCCGGCGGGAGTGGAGGGCTTGAGCACTCTCAGGAAGACACTGCCAGTCTCTGTTTACGAAGGTGATGATTGTCAACCAAGGCCTTGGCGGTTTTTGCCTTGAGGTGGAGGGCGTGGTAGTGAAAGCCAGGAGGAGGGACAGGCAGGGCTGCTGTCCCCCAGGACCAATTGAGTCTAATCTGTCCTTAGATATAATCGTCCTAAAGGACATTTGCTGCCACCTGTGCCAAGCCCTGGGCAAGGCTTGAGGGACCCAGGGATGAGTGGAGCAGACAAGTCCCCAAGCAGTGACTACCCACGGTGTCCGTGTCATGGTGGGGGACTGCCTCAGCCAAGTTCTGAGCAAGAGATGGGCAGGGGAGGAACAGGACAAGCTCAGGGGCGGGGGGGGGGGGGGGGGGGGGGCACAGCATGTGCACAGTCCTGGAGGGAGCAGTGCTGGCTACAGATATTCACACTGGCTGGAGAGGAAGACACAAGGGGAAGAGACTGGGAGGGGCCAGATCTGCGTGCAGCTTGGAGCCCAAGACTCGGCTGGGGAATCAAGGGGGTTCCGGGAGTTGTCCAGAGGCCCAGCCCCCAGGGTCATGCTCTGAACTCCTTCCCTGAGCTGCCTGCCACGTGCCAGGCCTGGTGCAGGGGGCTGAGCCCCCGTGGAGAACAGGACAGGTCGGTGGCCAGTGTTGATGGCCGGGGAGCTGTAGGAGACGTGCACAGCCCTTTTGGGCTAGGACACCCAAAGAGGCAGGGTGCCTGTGCTCAGACCTGAGCTCTCCCACCTCCGCTTAAGCCAGCCCCTCAGCAGCACCTTTCCCTCCCGCCGCCCATCCAGGCCTGAGGCGGAGGCGGGCCCTGCCTGGCCCTGAGCCCTGAGCCCTGAGCCCTGCCCCAGTCACACGGACTGACTCCCTCTCCTTGCAGGGGCCTGAATACCTCAGGAGCTGCAGAATCACAGCCAAACACAGTGGGGCCTCTGGACCTCAGCGCACCCCCACCCCCAGAGGTCCCAGGGGCTCAGCGCCAGCAGAGCTTATAGGTCCTAGAGGCAGGCAGGGCTGGGCCCTCCCAACCATTACCACCTCAGTGTCCAGGGCATTCACGGAGGTGGGGATGGGGCCACCTTCTGGGCCATTGCCCCCTCCTTCACCACGCCGTTCTTCATTCCCCATTCAGCACCCACTGTGTGTCCAGCTCTGGTCTGGGTGTGGGGATTCAGCAGCGACACAGGTCCCGCTCTCCTAGGCCATGACAAGCTCACCCCGGCTGGGGGTGGGGTGGGGAGCAGATTGGAACGCTACAGGGAACAGGAGGACCCCACCCCCTCTTCACAGCAGTCCTTCAAGGCTGCTGGCGGGTGGTGGGTCCCTGTGGTGAGCCCTGCTGGGGAGAAGGGAGAGCCTGGTGTGGAACCCCCCAGGAGACCTCTAGGCAGGAGCTTCTCAGTAGGCGACAGGGTGCAGTAAGCAGGTCACAGCACATGCGTCATGGGCCCTTGTGGTCCTTCCTGTTTTTCTGTTCTGTCCCTGCGTCTCTGAGGTCATTTCCCGCTGGCCCCAGCAGGCCTGCGCCAGGAGTGAGACCTCAGCACTGGGCAGCGGCTCGGAGGACCCAGTCCCCAGGGCACAGCAAGGATATTGAGGCAGACGGCAGAGCTAGTCCCAGGGCCTGGCAGGGGCAGTGTTGATACTAATCAAGGGAGCTGGTAATGAGGAGCCCCGGGACTCCTGCCAAACAGGTGTCCGTGCCCTCCCCCCGAGGAGCCCAAATTTTATTGGGCACTGGGCAAAGAGCCCATTGAGCCTGGGAGGCCCCGACCTGTCCAGCCCCGCGTCGAGGGGCATGCCGGGCCGCTCCGCAGCGGGTGCCGTGGTTGTGCTGATTAGCATCCCGAATCCCTCCCTGAAGGACGCGTTGGCCCCCTCCCACCCTCCTCGGTTTGCAGCTCCACCAGCCTAGATCCTGTCCGAGGCAGGCCTGACTCAGACCTGGGTGCTAGGGCTTGGCTGGCCAGGCACAGAGCTGCACCTCCTCTAGGCCCATTCCCCGGGCAGGAGGCGGGGGATTCTGGTCCAGTTTTTCCTCATCTGAGCAATGACTGTAACGAAGGCAAGGGTTGAAGAGGCAAGGGCTTTGTCTGAGAAATGAGGGGAGGGGAGGCATAGGGGGCCTGGGTGAGCTGGCCCGGGGTCCAGGTGAAGAGGCCTCATGCCGGCCCCCACTGACCCACTGCCCCCACCTCTAGCTACCTGAATGACCTGGAGCGCATCGCACAGAGTGACTACATCCCCACACAGCAGGACGTGCTACGGACCCGTGTGAAGACCACGGGCATTGTGGAGACGCACTTCACCTTCAAGGACCTACACTTCAAGTGAGCCGGCATGTGGGCAGGGTGGAAGGGCGGGACTTGCCAGTCTTTGGGGCAACAGACGCGGGTAGGGGGGATCCTCACTCCAAGGCCCGCTAATGGCTCTGCTGGGTGGGAGGAGGGGCCGTTCCAGGAGTTCCAAGCCCCGCTCTGAGGTTTCTCGAGGCTGCATGGTTGCCAGTGGCTCGGCTCCCCTGCTACCCACCCCCACCCCACCCCACCCCCGCCGTGCGGCTGCATCCTGCCCTGCTGACCAGCCCCGGCCCTGCCCGTGCGGATGCGCTCTGGCCCAGAACCAGGCGTAAGGCACGCAGGTGTGGGGGATGCTGTGAAGACAGCTGCCCCCCTCTGAGCGGGCGTCTGTGCTCAGCCAACCTGTGAACCGGGGACCCTCTCTGGGAAGTACCTTTTCTGGAGCTAAGGCAACCCCGTGTCTGCAGGATGTTTGATGTGGGCGGTCAGCGGTCTGAACGGAAGAAGTGGATCCACTGCTTTGAGGGCGTCACTGCCATCATCTTCTGCGTAGCCTTGAGCGCCTACGACCTGGTGCTAGCCGAGGACGAGGAGATGGTGAGAGGCTGAGAGGCCGCTGGGGGGGCGTGGGGGCGGGGGGCAGGGGCAGGTGCTGACCGCGCTGTCCTGCCCCCAGAACCGCATGCATGAGAGCATGAAGCTGTTTGACAGTATCTGCAACAACAAGTGGTTCACAGACACGTCCATCATCCTCTTCCTCAACAAGAAGGACCTGTTTGAGGAGAAGATCACACACAGCCCCCTGACCATCTGCTTCCCTGAGTACACAGGTGTGGGGACTGGGCCTCTGGGGAGGAGCTGGTGGTGACCAGGTGGTGCACAGGCGCCCCCCACTGGACAGAAGGGTAACTGCAGGACACTCACGCAGGAGCTGGGGCCTCGCTTAGGCTTCTGGGCTTGGGCCTGCGCGCAGGGCACGTGCCCCTTACATGTGCACACTCAGGAGCCCCTCTTTATACACTCAGGCACGCATGTACACGCACATCGTCACCCTTTGCACACGTGCACACGTTATATGCTTGTCTGTGCACGTGCGCAGAACCTTGTCGTTCATGCCTGTCGCGCAGGTGGCCAAGTCCTCACCATCTTGTCTCCCACAGGGGCCAACAAGTACGACGAGGCAGCCAGCTACATCCAGAGCAAGTTCGAGGACCTGAACAAGCGCAAGGATACCAAGGAGATCTACACGCACTTCACGTGCGCCACCGACACCAAGAACGTGCAGTTCGTGTTTGATGCCGTCACTGACGTCATCATCAAGAACAACCTGAAGGACTGCGGCCTCTTCTGAGGGGCAGCGGGGCCTGGCAGGATGGTGAGCGGGGGTGGAACAGAGCGGAGCCATCGAGCCCAGGGAAGGGACCACTGGGGGCCGGGGAGGGTGGAGGTGGGGAGCCTGGGAGCACAGGATGGTAGGTCAGGAGGACGACTGAATGAGGGGCACGAGCACACAGACAGGCCTGGCAGTGGTCCAGACAGCAGAAGCCCCCGGCCGTGCGCCTGGAGGGAACGGAAGGGCTGTCCTGGCCTCCCTTGGAGAAAGCTCACTTCCTCGCTGCCCCCCCTCCAAGCCACTGGCCTGGCCTGAAGGAGGCTGGCTGACAGAGGCCCCAGCCACCTGACACTCAGTGTGACCGGCTCTGTGCTCAGCCCTGCAGTCTTTCCCTCAGACCTATCTGAGGGTCCTGGGCTGACGATGGCCCCACCGGCCCTGGGGGAGATGGGGAAGATTCTGCCAGTGCCATAGACTCCCCTCCCTCACGTCACCCTCCCTCACGTAACCCAGCAACAGACCCTGGCTCCTGGGCAGCCACTGTGTCCCTGGTAACAGGTGAATGAGAAAAAGGAGAGGGTCATTGTCTAGGGGGGTGGGAGGAGAGGCACACCCCGGCTGCCTCCCGACCCATGCCCTGACTGTCCCCCACCTCCAGGGCCACCGCTGACTCTGCTTCCCCCAGCTCCTGAGGAAGATGGGGGCAAGAGGACCACGCTCCCTGCCTGCCCCCCCCCCCCCGGGCTGCTTTTCCCCTCTTTCCTCTCTGTTCTTGGCTCCCCTGTCCCCTCCCTCAGTTCCAGGGACTCAGGGGAGGAACTGCCACAGGCCTCCCTGTTTAAAGCCGGCCCTTGTCCTAGGTGCCGGAAATGGCTGCGATACCCCCTTCCCGGGCATCTGTTCTGGTTTTAACCATTGTCTTATTCTGTGATGGGGAGGGGAGCACATGCTGAGTCTCCCAAGGCCTGTGTCTGGAGGGGCACTCACTTCTCCAGCCTGGGACCCCTGGCTTCGCTCAACACCAGCCCCTGACCCAGCCCAAGTCCAAATGTTTACAGGGAGCCTCCTGCCCATCCCACCCCCTCCAGCCGCTTGGAGGCCCCAAAGGAAAAAGCACAAGAAGCGTGAGACGCCACCGTTCCTGGAGACTACAGCCCACCTGCTCATTCTCGTAGCTTTTTAAAAAAATGAAAGTAAAGGAAAAAAAAAAAAAGACAAAACTGCAAACCTAGAAAACTTTTTAGAGAAAAACTATTTAAAACTGTCAAATCCTGACCAGTGCCCACCCAGCCCCCTTCCAGTGATTCCGTGCCTTGAGTGTGTCTGCGTGTTTACACCCATCCTCGGCTGGCTACCCCACCTCCCCCGTGTGGGCGGCACTCCTGCCCTGCCCTGCCCTGCCCTCCACAGAATTGGGTTCCAAGGGCTGATCCGGACAACTGCCAACATCACCGAGGGCCCCATCCCAGTGGCCCTGGGCCCTGGCTCCATTAACCTAAATGTAGCTCTTTAGTGCGCTAACCTAGGAACCGCCGCTGCCTGCTGAGGGCCTCGCCCCTCATGCCCTTGCCCCAGGCCCGGGTCCTTCAGCGTTGAACACTTCCTTGCTTTTTTCACATGTTTTATGGAATTGTTCACCTGGTTTGAAATAATAAAATGTAGAAAGAAAAAATACCAAGTACTGCTCGGTCCTCTTCTGTCCTGGGGCCAGAGACCCAGACTAAGCTGCACCAAGGTGACAGTGACCTGAACCAGAGTCCTCATTTGTGGCAGGGCCCTGGCCGCTCGGCTCTCCACGTCCTCCTCAGGCCCTGTACGCGGCACCTCGGTTTTCCCGCGTGGTTGTCATTTTACCTCCTGGGGCCTGTACGTGCCCCGCTCTCCTTCCAGCCCCTGGGCGGCCTGGGGTCTGTGGCAGTCTTCAAGCCTTACTGCAGCAGCCGGGCAAATTTCTTTGGGAGCCGTTCCTCTAAGGGGTTCCTCTCTATTGGGAGCATGAGAGGTGTCCAGTGAGTAGTGCAGGAGGAGAATGTGACTTCTGACCTCCCAGGCCCGGGGCTCAGAGACCGGGAGTTGCCGAGTCCCTCGTACACCCTCCCCTCTCCCAGTCTGAGGTGTTGCCCAGATCCTTACTCAGGGTTGGGCTTCTTGGGGTTGACAAAACAAAGTTGGGGACTGTAGGGGCCTGAGGCATGTTTAGAAGGGTCTCTGCCCCAGAGGTCCCCCTCCAAACCTGGGGGGGGGGGGCGGGGAGAGACAGGTAGGTGGCCACGCTTCAGTGTGTCCATAGCCATAGGCCAAGTGGCCCTGGAGGGCGGCAGGGCTCTGGGTGCATTGGGACAAGGGCCCCAGAAATGCGGAAACTTCTGTGAGGCTATGGGAAGTGCACGCACGTCGCTGGAGAAGGCAGTGGCAGATGACAAAACGGCGGGACGCGGGGTGGGGGGGGTGCCTGTGGGGTGAGCCCTGAGCGCCTGGGAAGGCGCCTGGACTTTGTCCCGGTGGCAGCGACCGCGGGCAGCTGAGCCCACGGAAAAGGGCTCGGCGGGGCGGGGCTCGGGAGCGAGCTCCCCCCCGCCTTCAGCCGCCAGGGGGCGCCGCAGTCCGTGCCCGGCCCAGCCGGGCTGGTCACGGACGCTGACGTCAGCCGGTCCTGCGGAGGCCGCGGGGCACAAAGGCAGCTTTGTGGGGCAGCGACGGCTCCGCGCCCGCGGCGGGACAAAGCGGCCCGGGCCGGGGTCGGCGCCGCGGAGGCGGGGAAGGCGGAGGGTGGGAGGGTGGGGCCGGGCACCCAGGACCCCGCCTCCGCACACCTGCCAGTCCCCGCGCGGCCTCAGGGCCCCGAGTGTTTGGCAAGAGATGAGAGGCTGTGGCCGCCGAATCGGAAGGAGATCAACGTCCCCCAGCCTCCGCTGCCGCCCCAGTACCTCGGGCCTTTCCTGCTACCGCTGCCTCCGAGACTGAGGGCTGAGGGCCGGCTGACGAGGAGAACAGGATCCCGCGCCCAACCCAGGATCCCTGCCTTCCTTCGGCGGTCAGGCCTGGACCCCGCTGAGCCTCAGATATGCGGGCGGGGCGGGAGCTCCGGGGGGAGCCCCCGCCCCC
>NC_058403.1:195886716-195975411 GCF_002201575.2 Neomonachus schauinslandi | reverse complement strand
TCCTTCCCTCCTGAGGGGAATCCCCCCGCACAGAGGGACCATTGAGGGGCCGGCATTGTCTGCCAGACGCACCCAGGGCCTCTCTCCCTGGGTGGGCCCTGCAGGATTCTGGCCAGGATCCCCTTGTACCCAGCTTGCAGCGGGTCCGGGTTGGGTCCTGGCAAGCAAGGCTTCCCTGGGTGCAGACAGCTAGGCCCCCACCTGCCTTCGGCCTTCCTACCCCTGCTCTGATTTGGAGGCCATAAGGCCCCATTGTCCCAGCACTGGCGGGGGCGGCCTTTCAATTCTTCCTTGTCTTTGGCAGTTGGGAAATTCCCAGCCTTGGGGGGCAGCTGGGGATGGCAGGGGTGTGGGGGGTGGCATCCCAGGTATCCTACACCCCAAAGGGAGGGACTCCATGGGGTTGACTCCTGGGGATCCCCGACTGCCTGGAGCGTTCCAGGGGCTGAACCTCATCCCTGGGAGCACCGGGGTGAGGGCAGCCAGAGAGATTCAGTGCTCCCTGGCCCTGTGTACCTTGGAGCACTCCCAGCTGAAGAAGGCCCATCTTTCTGGCCCCACCCATGGGCAGCAGCAGCCATGAGGCCTGGGACTCTTAGATAGGCAGAGCTAGGGAAGGGACCCAGGCTCCTGCTTCCAGACTAAGCTTGTGGGTCCCAGTGTGAAGTGGGCTGTCACCAGCCGGTGGAGACCTCCACAAGGCCGATCCACCTCTCAGAGGGCCCACCCCACTCCAAGCAGTTGCTCAGGCTACTGATGTGGTGGCAGCCTTGGTATTTTTAACCCATCAGCAGGGTGGGGAAACAGCTGGAAAGAGAGAGAGACAAGCTCTGAGAGCCAGAGGGCTTAGGAGGGCAGGATCTAGGGAGACCCTGTGGAGAGGAGCCAGTGGGCAGCTCAGGTCCAGGCCCCCCACAACAGGTGGGTGGAGGCCAAGATTCGAGGTGCAGAATGGGGAGGCGACCCATGAGATCTGGGACCTGTGACGCTGCAGGGGCTGCCAAGGCCTGGAAGAACACCTCACCATGTTCCTGGGTAGCCCCACGGTTCCTTCTGATGTCAGGCAAACCTCCTACTCCCCACCCACCGAGGGCCCCTCATATTATCCCCCCATAGACCCCATCCCAGACCCAGAATGCCAGGCCAGCCAGGACGCTGGAGAACACAAGCCCTGACTCCAGCCACCTGTTCTGTGGCATGGTAGGCCAGGTCCTAGCTGCCCTGGGAGTCAGGGAGAGGGCAGGAACAGGATCGTAGCTTCTCGTGGTTGACTTCTGGGTTCAGGCTCACTCCCAAACAACTAAGCCCAATCTTCCTGTCTATTGCCCTGAAAAGAGATCCTGGGGGCCCACATCCCTGTCATGGGGCTACGCATTCCCCTAACCCCTCTTGGACACCCAGAGGGAAAGCCAGCCCCCACCACACATCCAAGGAGGGCATTGGGCCAGGTGGGGTACGTGTGCAGCTATGTGACAGCGAGTGTGTCCATACTTGCCAGCCACTTAGCTCCTCGGTTAATAACGGTGATGGACACCAGGGTCCAAGCGGGCATGGATCACTTTTTCTCCGTCTTGGTTTCTCCCCTTGCATGAAATAAGCCCCACAGATGATCTTACTTAGGAGAAAAATCAGTTTGATGTCCCTTCCCATTGACTCTGCTTTCCAAACTCATTGTGGGTGGAGAGAGTCAAGGCCTGAGGGGCTGGTGCAGGGTCAAGTAGGGACTTGATGTGTCCCTTGTCCATCAGTCTCCCACCGCCCCCCTCCCCACCCCACCGCCCGACTCAGCAGGCCCAGGAGGGTGGAAGGGCTTCCTGCAGGCATTCTATCTCCTCCCTCCCTGTACCTGTCCTCTGCCTGATGATAGCCACTGGGGGACCCAGAGGCCTGCAGAGAGGCTTGAACCTGGGTGTTCTAGGCATCTGGGGCTTCACAGAGGAAGGGACACCGACGTGACACCGGGAAAGTTGGATACTGAATGGTGAAGAAGAGAGTCTAGCAGGTGACAAAGGGGAGGGCCTAAAGTGTGGCGAGCACAGCCCAAAGCAAAGTCCTGGCAAAGAAAGAGCTGCTGCTTCCCCAAAATTGGGTGCCCGGAGCACTGGCGGGGTCGGCTAAGGCTGAGCCTGGGAACCCCCAAGCTCCAGCGAGCTCTCTGAGGTGGGGGGCGGGGTACTGCAGAGGGGAGGCATTGGGAGGAGGAGTGGCAGAAAGACCACAAGGGCACAGCCTGGGAGTAGGGTGAAGGGGTCAGGCCACAAGCTGCTGAGGGAGGAGGCGGGGCCTTGTCCGTCTAACCGGGCAAAAAGTTCTCCCTGAGATCGGGGCCTCTGGGAGAAGGGATGGGCGCTTGGCCCCTGCCAGGGCTGGGTTGGAGACTCGGAGGACGAAGACTGAGGAGTCCCCAGGGGTCGGGGAGGGACAGAGGTTCAGGTGGAGGGTGGAGGCAGTCATTGTGCTGGGGGCTGGGGCGGGGGTGGGGGGGACAGGAGAAGAGCCAAGCCCGAGAAGGGTTCCGGGGAAGCCGGACTAAAAGACGCAGCAGTGAAGGGTCTGCCTGGAGGCCCAGGATGCCGGGTGCGGAGGTGGCACCAAGAGCGGACCCCTGCGTTCCCCCACCCTGCACCCAGCTGCAACCGCAGGGCAGTTGAGGAGAGAGATCCGAGAGGTTCAGTGTCTCCCTAGAGACACACAGCTGGGGAGCAGCAGTCGCGATTCCACCCTGCTCCTCCCAGTCTACTAAGGGGGGCAGATCCCTGGGGCAGGTTCGCCCCCACCCCAGCATCCAGAGCCTCCCAACTCGCACTCCCGGGCAGCTGTCCCCCGAGCCGATTAAGGGAAGGTAGCACTTATGTTAATATATGTTAATAAGCATGGAGTGCCACCCCAGTCTACTTTGGCTGCATTCCTGGCACCCCCCCTCCCACACTCCCCTAGGCTGTGGAGGAGGGGAGAGGGAGGCTCCACCCCCCGCCCCCCCCCGCCCTTCCCCCCCAACCCTGCTGGGCAATGAAGAAAACAGGAGCAAGAGGAGAGCTGTGATGTGGCTGGTGGGGGGGGCTCCCCCATCCCAGAGGGGCTGACTTCAGCCCAGGAGGAATGTGCAGGAGGCGGAGGGCTGGGGCGGAGCGGGTGGGGGCAGGGCCACAGCCAGAGGCCCAGGGTTCCTGGCGGCCCCTCCCTCGGCCCCTCCACCTCAGCACGGACATGGCCCTCAGAAGGGAAGGGGAACGGGCAAGGAGGGGAAGAGCTGATCTTTCCAAAAAGGTGGGCCAGGGGTCCCCGGGAGCGTGGATTCCAGGCTGGGGGCGCGTGGGGGAAGGGCTCTAACACCATTCCCCAGGAGATCTTCCCGGGGTGGGTAGTGGACTGTCAGGGAAGTCAGGCCTCAGTTAGGCTTCCCTGGGCCCACCCCCACCCAATGCCTAAGTCCTCAGGGTAGCGAGTCCTAGTTCCCATGTGGCCAGAACTAGGAAAGGTTATGACGTTGGAGCCACCAGCCTTGATGGCTAAAGCAGGTGCGAGTGGGGAGGCAAGGCCTGACCCAACCCAGGCTGGGCACTGGGAGCGCTGACGCTAGCCTTCCTCAGATGGATGTCCTACCCCAGCCACACCACCTAGAGTCCAGGCAGAGGGCAGGCCCGGCTGGTGATGAGGGGTCAGGAGGGGGGTGGTAGGATTTGGCATGACAATTCAGTTATTTCCAGAAGGAAAAACCAAGGCCTTGGAAGGCTGTGGCACTGACAGGTAGCATTGGGGCAAGAATCCAGGCAGGCCTCTGCCCGTGGCGACCCTGGCAAAGCGTAGAGGCCAGGAGTCTGAGGTGGCCCTTGGGCTGGGGTGCAGGTAGGAGTAGGGACCCCAACTGCATTCCCTAGTTTGCTCCATTCTGTCAAGACTCAGACCCAGGCTGCCTGATTCCAGAATCCTTTGAGACTCCCGGAGTGCAGCGTAACCCACAGTCAATGACGCTGCTCCTGGAGGGCTGCCTCTGTGAGGTCCCCACCCAGGGTCTGGCATACGCTTGGACCTGCGGCTGAGGAGCAGAGAGAACTTGTGGGGACAGGGACACTTGGGCTCCCAGCCCTGCAGATCTCCCTTCCTGCCCCAGGGAAGAGAACTCCTCTAGGGCAAGGAAAGCAACCCAAAGGGCTCAGGTGGGCAACGGACAGCCCCAAGATGCTGCAGAGATGGTGTGTGGGGGGGGTCCTGGTCCCGCTTTTCAGTATGGATGTGGGGCTGGGAGGGAATGAAACAGAGACTGGGACCCTGAGCCTGAAGAACTAAAAGCAGTGGGGGCAGGTAGGGGGCACCCCGTGGGGGTGGGTGGGGACCTCAAAGGAACTTGCTGATCTTGGCTGCTAGGGTGGAAAATTGTAAACAGCCGAAGAATTTTGTTCCCTTGTGTGGGGCCAGGGGAGGCTGCCCAGGTCCAAGGCAGAAGATGGGAGGAGAAAGAGGCTACATCCCGGAAGTCCAAAAGCTCAGGCTGGGGTGCATCCTTCCACTCCCCCTCCTGAAGGCTCCTGGTCCTCCCACTGAGCCCCTCCCTTCATCTGCCAGCCAGCCAGCCAGCCAGCCAGCCAGGCCAATCCAGGAACACTGGGTCCTGAGACTCAGGAAAGCAGGGCACGGCCCCACCCTGGCTGGGCACAGATACTGTTACTCCAGGAGAGCTGGGGGGAGAGCGGCCACAGCCCTTGAAGCCTACAACTTTCCTCACTGACCACTGAGGAGCTGCCAACCAGCCTTGGGGAGGTTTCAGGAAGATGCCTTTTGGGGGGATTGAGGACTGAAAGCCCATCTTCAAGCCCTGAACGTTCGCCCCGTTGACCTGAGGGCCCCATTCAGCCGTGGTTAACATTCGGCCCTTTCAGAGTAGACTCCTAGTGTACGAATAGGGTCGTCCACCAGACTCAGCTTCAGGCCAAGATCCCAAGACCCTTCCCAGGTGAGGCCCCGAGGTCCCATCCTGAGTCACCCAGGTCACACAGAATGCCCCTCACCTCCCAGCAGAGATGCAGGACCGCCTATCAGGAGGGGGTCTCTGGATGGGCCTCCATCCTGCCGTGCAGACGTGAAACGTGTGGGCCTCTGCCATCTGCTGACTGCCTGCCTGGCCCTCTCCTCTCGCCCCAACTGCTGCCATCCCAGCCCCTGCCAGCCAGGTGGTGGCAGCACGAAGCGGCTCAAGTGGTGAGGAAGGCCTGGGGCGGAACAGGGGGCCCATCAGACCTCCACCCGAGAACCTCTTGCCCGGCCCTCCAACCCTCCCATCCCAGCTGAGCCCCTCACTACCCGCCTCCAGCTCTTCAGCTGTGTCGGGACAGGTGAGGACCTCGAGTCCCCTGGACCTACTGTTCCTTCTGCCTGTTCCCAGAGCCATCTGGGGCTGGGGAGGGGGCCCCTATCTGGCTTCTTCTTCTTCCTGCGCCTTGCCTGGCCGCCCTGGACTGGGCTGGACCGCTGTTGGGCGCACCCTATTGCCCTGAGGCCTGACAGGGAAGGGGTCGCCCCTCCCTTGTGCCCGCTCCACTCTGGCCAGGCCACCAACTCTGCTGACCCAGGCTGCCTGCCTGGTCACCCGATCCACCCTGTAAACTTGACGGCGTGTGGGGCGGCGGCCGGCTTGGTGGAGGCGGGGGCTGCTCCTTAAAGGAGCCGTCAGAGGGTGCCCCGCGGTCCCCAGGCTTCTCCCCTCCTCCAGGGCGGGTGGGGCTGGGGTGGAGAGGCACTGCCGCCGGAGTTCTGGTGGAGTGTGGGAAGGCAGCCGGGTTTCTGTGGCATCGCAGAGCTCACGGGCTCGGAAGCAGTGGCAAGTGTCAGTGGAGGGACGGCGGGAGGTGGGAGTCCTAGCCTGGGAGGGGTCCGGGAGCTGCGGAACTGGGCAGGGGCTTGGGGGTGGGGAGCGATCTGAAACGTGCCTTGGCAGTTGTGCCCCTTGCTTGACGGCACCCCAGGACCTTGCCCCACGCCAGGGCTCCCGTGCCCAGCACCTGCCCAGCCAGCTCTGGGAAGGACGATGGGCATTGCGGCCAGATGCTGGCTCCACGGAAGGGGTTCAGGGGAAGGGCTCTGGCGCAGAAGTGGAGGGGCTCAAAGATGGGGAAGGCTGAGGGCGAAGGCAGGGGAGGGAGAGGCGCGGAGGCGGGGGAGGCTCAGAGAGGGACGGGCAGCTCACCTGCAGTGTGGTAGAGAGGCTGCCTGAGACCCCTGGCTCTCCCCCCACTTGATTCCTCTTGGGTCTGAAGTCTGAGCTCACAGAATTTCTGCGTAACCAGCCCCTTCCAGGCTTGGGTGGGGAGAGAGAGGTCAAGCACGAAGCTGGGGCTGCTATATCCGAGTGGGAGCCACCTCCAAGGCAGAAGCGGAGGCTTCGGTCCAGCCCGGGGCGGGGGCACAAGCCTTGGGGCTCCTGCACACACTTCTTCCTCGGAGGAGGGGCTTTCAGGCGCGTCTCAGAGTTGAAGGCAGTGATTGCCGCTGTGGTTGTATTTGCTCACCTGCATGTCCAGAGAGACGCATACACGTGTGCGTGCACACAATCGCACACGCACACGTGTATGACACACATGTACACACGTACGCAAAGTGCACACGCATGCCATGTACCTACACGTGTAATACAACGCTCATGCCACACACGGTCACAGGCATGGACACACCTGTCTGCATACACACGCGCGCACGCATACACACACACGCACACACACATGCACGCACGCACACAAAGCGACCCTCAGGAACACTCAAACTCACAGGCGCCCACACCATTGGCCCCAGCTCCAGCCCCAAAGGTGCCTCTGTTTCTCTGTAGGCCCTGGGTCCACAGCCACCGCCGAGGCCTGACTCCCACCGGCCGCTCTCACTCCCAGGACTGGCTTGTTTTGCTCATCGCACAGGGCGCCCTCTGAAATGACTGCACTGATCTGAGTCCTTGTTGGCATTCTGCCCCCTCCTGCATGGGGACCTTGTCTGTGTCCCCCTGTGTCCCAGGCTGGCGTGGGGTAGGCGCATAGAGTTTGTGAATTAATGCCTGTGTGTCTGGGGGGGGTTCCTGGGGAGGGTGACGTGGTGGGGCGGGCGCCTGCCAGTGTGGGGGTGACCCCGAGGGTGTGCCCAGCGTGGGTGTGTCTGTGATTGTGGCCAGGCAGGGCACACTCTGAGGGAGGGGAGAGCTCGGAAGTGGAATGCGACCCCCCAGCCTCTTTCCCCTAGGGGCTGTAATCTGATCCCTGGGGACCCCCCCCCCCCCCCCAGCCTCCCGCCCTCGTCCTTGCTGCAGCTCCTTCTCTTCCAGATCCTGGGGCAGAGTCCAGGGCGGCTCAAGGCTCCTCCACACGCGCCCGCTGAACCCGGAGCACCCTGAGCCGCCAGGATGGGGCGGGCCGGGGCGGCCGCCATGATCCTGGGCCTGGCCCTGCTCTGGGCGGCAGTGCTGGGGGATGCTAGCCCCAGCCCCCCGCGCCTTCGGCTCTCCTTCCAAGGTAGGTGCACCTGGCAGGCGGGAGGGCTCAGCTCAGGGTGGGCAGGAGAAGGGCCCAGTGTGGGTAGGGGGCACTGCGTTTGCTGTTGCCCTGTGCCACTGGCCTGGGTGTGACTGGGGGCACTCTCAGGCCATCTCCAGTTAACCCTGTCCTGGCCTCAGCCCCCAAACTTTCTGCGCGCACATTCTCCTCTTGCTTTCCCAGGAAGACCCCTTCCGTTCCCACGGCAACAGATCCTGCCTGTGTCCCATCCACGACCCACCCCCAGGGAAGCTGAGGTGTGGTGCCCGCCAGAGCCCCCTTCCCACGCCCCTACGCGGGAGGGCGGTCACCGGTCACTAGGCAGTGGCATCTTACTGAGCTCAGGCTGGTGGCAGAGAACCCTCAGCCCGACTTTGGGTTTGCAGTTCTGGCTTTCCAGACATGCTCGGCCTCCCCCAGCACCCTGGCCTCCCCATGCGCCCGCCTGCAGACACTGCTTGTCCAAGCTTGCCCGAGGAGTTCAACCTGCTTTCCCCTTGGGGGGTTGCTGCACTGCCCACCATGGAAGCTTCACACATGGGTGGGCCTGTCTTCACGAGTGTAAACTCACACACGTGTAAACTCACATGTGTGTGGGCCAGGTCACATGTACAACCATGACCTGTGAGAGTGACAGGCAGGGTCTCGGGGAAGCTTCCAGCATGGCTGGCAAATCCTCAGTGGTGTCCCTACCCTGCAGAGCTCCAGGCCCGGCACGGTCTCCGGACCTTCAGGCTAGAGAGGACCTGCTGTTATGAAGCTTTGCTGGTGGATGAGGAAAGAGGACGCCTGTTTGTGGGCGCCGAGAACCATGTGGCCTCCCTCAGCCTGGACAATATCAGCAAGCGGGCCAAGAAGGTGCCAGGGACCCCCAGCTTCGGTGTTTCCTAGGGAAAGAGTCCCAGGACCCCACTCCAGACTGCTTGGAGAGACACAGGGGGATGGGCCCCCTGAGAAGACACCCTCTGCCCAGAGACATGCAAAGGCCCTGACCTGTGTCCCCTTCCCCCCGACCTCCTTGCAGCTGGCCTGGCCGGCCCCCGTGGAATGGCGAGAGGAGTGCAACTGGGCGGGGAAGGACATTGGTGTGAGTGCCGGCTGCCGGGGGTGGGAGTGGGGAGGCCAGCCCCTCGCGCTTTACAAGACAGCAGCACTAAGACAGAGGCCTGCCTGTTCTGGCTGGGATGGGGGCAGGGGGTCGAGGTGGCTGAAGTTTGGAGGTAGTGACTCAGGGTGGAGGCTCATGTGATTCTTCTTGGGGGCCTCTGAGTCATAGGGGGCAGTACAGGCCTATGCTTTTCCATGCACCCCTTCTGGTGAGAGGTGGGCTGGGCTGGTCACCAAGGGCACGCAGGTCGCTGCGGCCCATGTTGGTGCTTGCCTGGACTGACGCAGAAGAGAGGAAGGGGTGAGGTGCCACTGGTGAGCTGGGACCCCTTAAGCCTGCCTCCCTGGGGGAGGCCTCATTGTCCCTGGCCCTGCCCGCCCACTAGACTGAGTGCATGAACTTCGTGAAGTTGCTGCACGCCTACAACCGCACCCACTTGCTGGCCTGTGGCACAGGGGCCTTCCACCCAACCTGTGCATTTGTGGAGGTGGGCCACCGGCTGGAGGTAAGGCCAGATCTGGGCAGAGAGGGAGGCTGGGAGGTGAAGAAGGGCCTGAAAGGAACAACTGCCCCCTGCCTCCCAGGAGCCCATACTCCGGCTGGACCTTCGAAGGCTAGAGGACGGCAAGGGCAAGAGTCCTTATGACCCGAGGCATCGGGCTGCCTCCGTGCTGGTGGGTGAGTCCGAAGGCTAGGGCCCCTCAGAGACTCTCGACCCTCCTGAGAGCCCCAGGGATCCCCCATGGCCTCACTGACTCCCAAGGAGCTCCCAGAGCTCTCCAAGCACCCCCCAACCCCACCGAGAGCCTTCAGATTGGCTGAACAGCGCTCGCCGTGTCTGCAGGAGAAGAACTGTACTCAGGGGTGGCTGCAGACCTCATGGGCCGGGACTTCACCATCTTCCGCAGCCTGGGCCAGCGTCCAAGTCTCCGGACAGAACCACACGACTCCCGCTGGCTCAACGGTGAGAGGCTGGTGGGGCTTTTGGGCGGGGCCCTCATCCCCAACAGGGTAGGTGCCGAGTAAGGCCCATAACGGAAGTGAGCAGTGGGTGCAGCCGGGTCTCACTGTACCTACCATGCGTCCAGTCCTGTGCCAGGTAATGGGGTTGCAGGGCAGACAAGATGTGTGGCCCGCACCCTCTTTGAGTTCACAGAACTCAGAACAAATACATCATAAGATCGGTTCCAATGGCCGCGAGACTGGTGAGGGCACAGACAGAAAGGGAAAAGGAGACCAGGTGGGAGAACAAGAGAGGAAGCCCCTCTGCTGACGAGAGGGGGTGAGCTAATTCCCAAAGCACAGCAGGATTGAGGGAAAAGACAACCAGTGCAAAGAACCCCGGGTAGGAAGAAGCCAAGGAACAGACAGACCCATGAGAGGAGAAAGGAGAAGGGGTCTGCGCTGTTAGGGTCCAAGTCATTTGTTCTAAGAGTGAGGGGACCGAGCAGAATGGGGGCATCTGCTTCCTGCTCAATAGGAAGATTCATGAGTGCGGGTACAACTGATCCGCCATCTCCCTCCTTTCTTGGCCCACTGGCCTGGGGAGCTGTCAGGGGCCAGGGCAGAGGCTTGCTGTCCAGGTAGTCTCGGTCTCTGCTGCCCTCTCGTGGCTGCTTCTTGACTCACAGGTCCCGATCCTCCGGATCCTGTCCGCGTGCAGTGCCATCCATCCCAATGAACTTGGTCCTAGAGACTGGGTGCTCAGATGCCGCCCCACAGGCTTCTGGGGGCACCAGAGTTAGGAGAGGGAGCGTATGGGTCCCACGAGTGCAGGGCCAGGACCTTGCTGACCTCACACCTCCTGCCGCTAGAGCCCAAGTTTGTCAAGGTCTTTTGGATCCCGGAGAGCGAGAATCCCGACGATGACAAGGTCTACTTCTTCTTCCGGGAGTCGGCAGTGGAGGCTGCACCAGCGCTGGGACGCCTGTCTGTGTCCCGCGTTGGCCAGATCTGTCGGGTGAGGAGTCCCTGGGCCACATCCGGTGACCACGCCCCTGCCCTTTTGCCTCTCTGGGCCTCCGCCTCATGCCCTGTGTGTGACCCTGCAGAATGACGTGGGCGGCCAGCGCAGCCTGGTCAACAAGTGGACCACGTTCCTGAAGGCGCGTCTGGTGTGCTCTGTGCCAGGTGTCGAGGGTGACACGCACTTCGACCAGCTCCGTGAGTGCCCGGAGTGGAGGGTGGAGTTGGGGAGAGGGAGCGCAGGGGCCCAGACCCAGGAGCCCGGCCGCCCGGAGGGCTGTGTGCCCTCCCCCAACTAGGCCCCTTCCCCACAGAGGATGTGTTCCTGCTGTCCTTGAGGGACCGCTGGAGCCCGCTGCTCTATGCCGCCTTCTCCACATCCAGGTGAGGGGCACGAAGTCGCGGGCGGGGCTGGCCGGCTCTACGGGGCCCCTCACTCTGCTCATGCCTTCGCCTACAGCACCGTCTTGCGAGGCTCTGCAGTGTGCGTGTACAGCATGAACGATGTGCGCCGTGCCTTCCTGGGGCCCTTTGCACACAAGGAAGGGCCCCTGCACCAGTGGGTGTCCTATCAGGGCCGTGTCCCCTACCCCCGGCCAGGCATGGTGCGTAGCCCCAGGATTCCCACCACAACCCACTTAAAGTCTCAGGGGTGGAGAACTTGGCCTGGGACCTTCTTGGTGAATGTGGTTTCTTCCTCTTGTTTGTTATCCTTGGGTGGATAAACATCACCTTCATCAGGCAGGGCTTCTAAAAGAAAGGCCACATTTCTGCCTAAGACTCCCAAGGGCAAGGCTGGGTCTTCTCCCTTCAGATTCCCAGGGCAAGGCTCTGTCCGTTAGCACCCCCACACACTCCTAGTTCCTGGAGGTCTCTTGTGGGCCCACCAGACCCTCATACCCACATCCCTGTCGCGCCTCCTCCCCACCGCTCAGTGCCCCAGCAAGACCTTTGGCACCTTCAGTTCTACCAAGGACTTTCCTGATGACGTCATTCAGTTTGCCCGGAACCACCCCCTCATGTACAATTCGGTCCTGCCTGTGGGTGGGCGCCCTCTCTTCCTACAAGTGGGTGCCGGGTACACCTTCACCCGGATCACTGCAGACCATGTGGCAGCTGCTGACGGACACTACGACGTCCTCTTCATTGGCACAGGTCAGTGTCCTGCCATGATCACCCATTAAACCCAGTCTAGACTCTGGCCGGTTACTAGAAGCTGCCCCTGTCCAGTCTCACCTCCACATCTTTGCCTGGGTTATGCCCCCATCTCCTTCTGGATGCTGCTCTTATTGTTCCAACCCACATTCTTCACCCACCCAACCATGCTGAGGGTAAAGGCCTCAGAAGTGAGGACACCCCCAGCCCTAGCTATCAGGGAACGCAAGGAGTCACTCACTCCTTCTCATCCTTGCAGATGTTGGCACAGTGCTGAAGGTGATCTCGGTCCCCAAGGGCAGCCGGCCTAACGGGGAGGGGCTGCTCTTGGAGGAGCTGCACGTGTTTGAGGTGAGGCCTAGCTCCCCCCGCCCCACCCGCCTCCCTGGAGTAACCCCACCCCACTGATCCCTGACCCCAGCACTCCTCCTCCCTCTCAGGACTCAGCTGCTATCACCAGCATGCAAATCTCTTCCAAGAGAGTAAGTGACCAGAAGGCTTGGGGCTAAAAGGGACCCAGTGCGTTCCCCGGGTGCCCCCACCCCACGCCTCCCTTGGTAGTTCGAAGCCCCGGGTTTGAGTATAGGTTCTGCCTTCGCTAGACTGCGTGACCTGAGACCTCAGTGTTCCCATCTGTCAAGTGGGGTAAGGGATCTCTGCCCATGGGAGGCGGGCACAGGGCTGCCTTTGGTCAGCCCGGAGCCCCTCGTGCCCCCTAGCACCAGCTGTACGTAGCCTCGCGGAGCGCGGTGGCCCAGATCCCCTTGCACCGCTGTGCTGCCCACGGCCGCGCCTGCGCCGAATGCTGCCTGGCACGTGACCCTTACTGCGCCTGGGACGGGGCCGCGTGCACGCGCTTCCAGCCCAGCGCTAAAAGGTGGGCAGGGTCGGGGGCGGGCCACCCGGAGTCCTTTGCCGCACTGGCTAAGCGAAGAAGGGCTCATGGAAATTCCATGTTGCCACCCCACCTCCCCGCAGGCGGTTTCGGCGGCAAGACGTGAAGAACGGCGACCCCAGTATGCTGTGCTCAGGGGGTGAGTGCCCCAGCTGCCCCCACTTCTCGGCCTTTGAAGACGCCCCAACCTGCCCTGCCCTGCCTGATTCTGACAAATCCCTTGCCCTCCCCAGACTCGTCCCGTCCCACACTGCTGGAGCGGAAGGTGTTCGGTGTGGAAGGCGGCAGCGCCTTCCTGGAGTGTGAGCCCCGCTCGCTGCAGGCACGAGTGGAATGGACCTTCCAGCGCGCAGGGGAGGCGGCCCGCACCCAGGTGAGCCTTCTGCCGCTCCCCTCCTCAACAGGCCCTTGTCCCGCCCCTACATCCAGGAGAGGCCCCGCCCTAGCCAATGAGGCCCTCGGCCTGCTCCCACCTCTAGGCCAGGTCCGGCCCCGCCCAGTGAGACTCCGCTCAACCAGGCCCCTAGGTCCAGTTTGGTCCCTTTACCTGCACTCCACATCCTGTTGAGGCCTCATTCCGTCTCACCCCCAACCCCATCCGAGAGGAGCCGCGCCCCCGCCCCGCCTATTGAGCTCCCTGCCCCGCCCCCCGCCTCCCCCTCCCGCCATGTGCAGGTGACCCCGCCCCGTACGGGGATCCACTTTTAGACCACCGGTCCCAGTGCACCCAGCCTCCAAATGTGCACCTGCGGGCGCCCTTTCCTGCTCCCGCTCGGCCGCCTCTCCTGGCCCGGCCTGGAGCCGGGCTTCCCTGTTCCCGACCCTGACGCCCACGCCTCCCTCTGGCCCGGCCCGCAGGTGGCTGTGGAGGAGCGCGCCGAGCGCCTGCCGCGGGGGCTGCTGCTGCGCGGGCTGCGGCGCGGGGACTCAGGCGTGTACCTGTGCGCCGCTGTGGAGCAGGGCTTTTCGCAGCCGCTGCGTCGCCTGGCGCTGCACGTGCTGAGCGCCGCGCAGGCCGAAAGGCTGGCCCGGGCCGAGGAGGCTGCGCCCGTCGCCCCTCCGGGCCCCAAGCTCTGGTACCGGGACTTCCTGCAGCTGGTGGAGCCGGGCGGCGGTGGCGCTAGTTCCCTGCGAATGTGTCGTCTGCCGCCCGAGTCTCGCCCACCGCCTCCCGAGTCGCGGAGGAAGGGCCGAAACCGCCGAAGGCACGCCCCCGAGCCGCGCGCTGAGCGGGGGCCGCGCAGCGCCGCGCGCTGGTGACTCGGCCTCCACGCTGGGCCCAGGGAAGGAGACTCCAGGCGGGAGCGGGAGGACGGATCCTGGGGGACGCACGGCTAGGGGGCCCGGCACACTGGTCCCTGGCCGATGGAGACACCGACCGACCGACCGACAGGCCCTGGCCGCGGGGCTGCCTCGCCGGCTTATTTATTAACAGAGGATAACCCTTGAATGTAGCGCTGGGAGGGGCGGCCCGGGCCGGGCACAGGGTCCTGCTGATCCTGAGGAGGCAGAGAAGCAGGGCTCCAGAGCAACGACCTGGGCGGAGGAGGTGCCCGGAGTGCCCACCCCGGGGGAAGGCCCTCCTCCCTGGGCAATGAGCAGAAAGCTGTGAACAGGCTGAGCGGTGGGGGGTGGGGTGGGTCAGGCCGATTGTACTAATGCAATAAACACATTATCAGCCGAAGCTGGAACGGCTCCAGCGCACAACCCCGGGTGCCAGGTCTTGCTGTGTGGCCTTGGGCAACTTCCTCGTGGTCTCAAGACCTCAGTTTCTGCTGAGGATGCTGTGGGGAGGACTAAAGATGGTTTTCATGTGACCAAGTGGATTCTGTGGGGCCTTTTGGGGTCCTACTGACATACACAGTGTATTCTGAATAATAGGATTTCTTGGCTGAGTGCTATGAAGAAAATGAAATTTGGTGATATGTAAAATAACGTGAGATAGCATCAATGAGGGGGTGACATTTGAGCTAAACGACAAGGAGCCAGCCATGGGAGTATCTGGGGGCAGAGCATTCTAGGAAGGGACAGCCAGTGGAAAGGCCCTGAGACAGAAACAAGGCGGCTGTGTGTCAGGAACATTAAGGAGGCCAGTGATACAGTGAAGTGATGGATTTGGGATGGTTAAGGAGGTAGAGCTCATTGTCCTGCTTTATCCCAGTTGGGAGGGAGGGCCTTAGGGGGTCCCATAGCAGAGGGTGGGCCCTAAACCTAGCCACTTCCTCCCTTCAAGGGTGATACCATGCCTCCTCACACATTGGTGACTTGTATACCCTTGGAGAGGAGGAAGGATCTAAACTGCATTGTGCTAAGGGGTTCCGACATGTGGCTGTATTTCCATTCTCATGTGTCCCGTGCCAGGGAGGAACCATTGTCATTCCTGTTTTACAGATGAGAAAATGGAGGTCAGAGAGGGGGCAATCCCTTACCCAAGCTTGTAAGCTTATTAATAGAAATCCCAATCTTCAATCTAAGTTTGCCCACTGACCAACATGAGTGCCTGCGTGGATAGGTGTGTCTCCGCCCCCTTTGGGGGCCCTTATGGCCCGGGCTCCAGTTATCCATCACCCCAATCCCTGGGGCCAGCAGGTCACACGAATATAGGTTCTTGTCCATTTGTTTGGAGTAGAGATGACCCAGCTTGGAGTAGGGGTCTTTGGGGGTGGAGAGGCACAGGTCTCAGCTGCCATGTGGGGCATTGCTGGAGGTGAGCATGAGGCAGCTTGTCTGGATAAAGACACCAAGGCCTATGCATATATGGGGGTGGCAGGGTTCCCCAGGAAAGACCCTGGACACCTGCATGAGTGGAGCTCCATCACCAGCTAGATAGTCCAGGCTGGCCCTTGTGGGTCACTCCGCCCATTCCCGTGGCTGAGAGCTGCCCCCTCTAAATATAGCCCAGTGGGCTGAGCTCAGGCCTATTTTAGGCCCAGGCTGGGAGGTGGCTAGCCTTCCCCAGGCTCTGAGGAGCCACCACTGCCTTCATCTGTCCTGCTACTGGGTGTTATTATCAGCCCCCCAACTGCCCACCGCGTGCCATGCCTGAGGAGACCCAAGAAGGTAGGAGAGGATTATGGGGGAGGGCAAGGCCCCAGTCCTGTGACCCCGTGAATCATGGAGCAACCCTGCCCCATCCCGCTGACCTCACTTCCTTGACTAGTCATCAATCACCATGTCCCAGCATGAGTAAAGGGACCTGCCCCCCATGCATGGAGAAAGGGCTTACCACGTCTGGAACCCCACCTCCCCCTCGGGCCCTGCCTGTCTTCCTTGCTAAGGACAGGGAGGGATTGGGGGGAGCCACCTCGTCAACTACAGGCCGTGTCCAAGTGGGTGTGGGCAGGGCAGACGCCGGCCGGTTCAGCTCTTCATTCAGGGAGGAAGCTGGGATCCGTCGGGCCTCGGTCCCAGGAAGCATTTGCACATGTGGCCCAGAGACTGGGAGTGGATAGATCTCTGGCCTCCTCTGACTTGAGCCTAAATGGACCCAACCATTAGTTGGGATCCCTTGGCCTGGCTCGACTGATAGCTAGTTAAGACTTTAGTGGCCACTCCCCTAACTGCCCCCCTGCATACAAGAAGTACCGAGGCTCAGAGGGGCCAGAGCAGGGATGACCAGCTGCTCCCTGCTCCAGCCTGGCCCAGCTGGCCAACTCCCTTATCACATATTCAACATTTCAACTGGATGGGGGGCGCCTAGCCTCCAGTAGTGGTGGGGGATGTTTGCCTCCTTTTTTTTTTTTTTTTTTATTCTTATGTTAATCCCCATACGGATGTTTGCCTCCTTTTGGGATCCTAACAATGATGTTTACCACGTTTTTCCTGGGAATGAACAGAAACCAAGTTCAACTTAGAAAGTGTGGGGAAGGGGCGCCTGATTGGCTCAGTCTGTTAAGTGGCCAACTCTGGATTTCTACTCAGGTCATGATCTCAGGGTGATGAGACTGAGCCCTGCGTCAGGCCCTGCGCTCAGCAGAGTCAGAGCCTGCTTGAGATTCTCTCCCTCTCCTGCCCCTCCCCCCCCAGTGGCACACACTCTCTCTCTAAAATAAATATAAAAAAAAAGTGTGAGGAAGCAGAGCCAAGTACAGAGAGGAATTTAATATGACCCCCAACCCATCACCCAAACATGACTGGCAGCATCTCATTTTACTTGGGGACACGTCAAGGGCCAGTTTCAAACAAATCACAAAGGCTGAGTTACTGTTCTGAAAGTGATAGACTCAGAGAGTCCAATCACCCCTGCCCCATCAGAAGGCATTCCCTCAATGCCCCCCCTACTTTGTTATCTAGCATCCAGCTGGGTATCTGGAGATTCAAGGGGCCAAGATTTAAAAAAAAAAAAAGGAAAAGACGTAAAATATAATTTTTAGAAATCACAAAATACTTTTGATGGGTCTAAAAATAAGTAAAATCACAAGAAAAGTACAGAGACCCCAGTGACTAAGTGGGCAGAGGCTGGGAATGGATAAGGAAGGCACTTTAGGCAAAGAAACCCCATTGAATAGGTCAAAGGCCTTTCCTCATCTCCCAGTTTGGCAAACATATGTGTACGCATGTATGTATGTAATTTTTCTTTTTTTTTAAGATTTTTTGGGGGGGGGCACCTGGGTAGCTCAGATTTTTTTTAAAGATTTTATTTATTTGTCCGACAGAGAGAGACACAGCGAGAGAGGGAACACAGGCAGGGGGGAGTGGCAGAGGGAGAAGCAGGCTTCCCGTGGAGCAGGGAGCCCGATGCGGGGCTCGGTCCCAGGACCCCGGGATCAGGACCTGAGCCGAAGGCAGACGCTTAACGACTGAGCCACCCAGGCGCCCCTGTAATTTTTTTTTTCAATGAAAAAGCCTAATGGTGGCGATGTACCCTTCTGGGGGCTATGGACAGTCATTCTGAAGGACAGTCTGATGACGGCTTAAAGAAAAAGCCCCTGCTCTTTAAGCCAGTAATTTTGCTTCTAGGAATCTGTCCTTACTAACGATTAGGAAATTGGGAAAAACCTTCATACTCACTGATGCATGTCCTTTCCTCGGGGTTATTAACTTCTGAAGGGAACTGGAAACAACCTAAATGCCCAGGCAGCCTCAAAGGGAGGCCTCAGAAACATGTGCGACAGCTTGATAACAAAGGCAGGTCTCCTGTTAGGATGTTGAGTGAAAACAGCAGGAACAGCAGGGTTCCCAGAAGTACAGCTGAATCACAAATCTCGTGGAGGCTGTTAAAGCAGAGCTAAGGCCACAAGAGACAAGCGGCACCCAGCTAGGAAGGGGCTGCTTCTGCTGGGCATGCCAAGGTACCAGGCCCTGGATCTGGCCTGATGGCTAACTCGCAGGGTCTGCAGGGAAAACTGATAGCATCAGAGGCAGGGATGAATTTCATGCGCCATGGGTTTAGTCCTCCAAGGCTGATAAGTTCTTTAGGAATGAGCAAGCAGAGGAATGCCTGAAAGTCTTTGCGGTGCTTGGGAGCAAACAAAAGTGAGCAAGTCAAATGTACCTCCTGCTACTGTGGGTGTTAACAGGCCTGTGGGGTTCTGAGGTCATCCTGGCTCCAAATCAAGGGTCATTCCTGAGTTGGGTTTCAGGGCATTTGGAGCCAACGTCCCTTTGTCCTTTCCCATCTTCTCTGAGTCCCGCTGCTACTGGAAGCCACCTCAAAGAAGGGAGGGGGGTGACCTGCTGGCTGAATCAGCCCTGCACTGTCCCAGCAGACACCGTGGCACTGACACCGAACCCCAGGAGCAGGGCGCCACTGGCCCCCAACCACATACAGGAAGTGCGCCTGCACCAGGTGGAGTCCATCAGCGACCTCCACGGCGGAGGTGAGCGGGGCAGGGCAGTGGGACAGATGTACTGGGAGAGGGGAGGAGGGCAGATACGACCCCTATCCTCCTGATGCCCCATCTGCCCCCCAGGTTCGCTGCGCCCCTACCCGGCCGAGGCGGCGCAGCCATGGGACGAGCTCCTGGGCATCTTGCCACCATCACTGTGCGCCCAGGCTGGCTGCGGCCCCGGGCAAGGCAGGGGAGGCGTCCTGGTGCTGCTGGCTCTGCTGGCGCTCACCTGCCTGGCGCTCGCCATCCTGGCCGTCTACCTGAGCGGTACGGGCGGCCAGCATGGGAAGCAAGTGGGAACCGAGGGCGAGGAGCTGGGACCCGAAGGTCCTTCTGCACGGTCAGAGGGGGCAGCTGCCCGCTGAGGCAGCAAAGGGTGGGGAGCTGTGGGGCGGCCCATGGTCTGATAATCCCCCGCCCCCCGCCTGTCCCCAGTTCTGCAGAGTGAGTCCCTCCGCATGCTGGCGTACACACTGCACACCCAGGAGGAGACGCTACTCAAACTCCGGCTTGCCAGCCTCAGCCAGCTGCGGAGGCTCAACTCCAGTGAGGCGCAAGCACCCAGCTGAGATACCACTTGGAGCCGGGGCTTAGGGGTGTGTGTGTGTGGGGGGGGGGGCGCGGGAATAAAGTGGCCAAGGCAGGTTTCTCCTTACCCATGGCTCCACACTACTTCCTTGGTGAGGTTTTTGTACAAGAGACTAACCTGACCCCTCAGCTACCCGCCTCTCCTGTCTTCAGGCCAGGCCTGGCCAGGTTTTCTGGTGCCAAGGCCCTGCTTTGGGTGGCCCAAGGTCAGAGGAAGTTACACCAGCCTCCTGGCTCCTTCCATGGCCTGTCAGCAGCCTCTGGCTTCCCGCAGACAGCAGGTTTAAGTCTAGAAATAGCTGCCCCCACCCCAGTTGCCGAAACTCTGCCAGGCCTCCCAGCGGGGGTCCAGCGGCAGCACTCAAGCAGGCAGAGCTCCGAGTACAGGGAGGAGGGCCACCTGAGGAGACGGGCTGGGAGGGCAATGGTGAGATGGAGATGGCGGGGGGGAGGCCCAGGGCGGTGGTGGGTGGGAGGGCAGGCAGAAACACCCAGAGCTAAGGGCCACAGAAGGCTGAGCATTCAGTTTAATTATCTCTAATAATCTTTAAAAATCAGCATATAGATCCATTCCAGGTAGCCTCGTGTCCCCGCCTGTTTTGGTGCTGTTTGTGCAGATGCCATTCCCCTCAAGGAAGTGGGTCATCCCAGAGGAGCAGGGCCCGAGAAAGGAGAGAAAAGGACAGCCCTCCTACTGTGTGCCCCCCAGCTCTGGGACAAGCACACATCTGGCCGGGCCTGGGACAGGGTGGGGAGAGGCCACAGCGCCCTGTGCAGGGGCAAGGGGCCAGGACCCCGACTGCCCTGGCCGCCGCCACCCCCCCTCCCCCCACCGCCGTGTCTGTTTTTGGTTTTGTCATTAAAAAAATAAAGCGACAATTCCTGGCAGGGACCAGTTGTTGCAGTGTCTTCTGTTAAAAACGCAGGCGCGGGCGTGCACGGTCTCCCCTTCGGCCGGCCCCGCCTCAGACGACGTCTGCCCGCTTGTCCCGCACGCGGCTGCGCGCCTTGGTCCGCGCTTTGAAGGCAGCAGCGTTGTACAAGTGCTGGAGTGGGGGCAGGAGTGAGGCTCCGGTGAGCCGGGGAATGGGAGGCCCGGGCCCTTCCCCCCAGCCCCTGCAGAACTCCGGGCCTCGAGGCCATGGGAGTGGAGGGAAGAGAAAGGTGCCCAAGGGTGCAGACCTTCTCAAAACGTGAGATCTTGCAAGCCCTCAGGGCAGTGGCATCCAGCACCAGCACGGGGCCCAAGCCAAAGATGTCACGGAGTAGCTCGTTGTTCTGGAGGACAAAACGGGCAGTGAGCTCAGGCTCGTCCAAAAGAGCCAAGCTGGGTAGCCCCTGCCCGTCCGTCTTCCCACCTGGAGGTGGTGGTGCATGCCCGATCCCAGCACGTCCTTGAAGGCGGCATAGACACGGCGCCGGGCCCAGCTGTCCACATAGAGCACCTCGAGGCCAAAGCGGACAGACTCTTCCTCACACTCACCGCCCTGCAGCGTAGAGGGACCCACAGACCAGGGCTTGGCGGCGGTGTCCGGGGAGCACTCTCCCCAGGACACACGTTCTCACACGTACCTCCACGAAGTGCAGCACGGCGCGGAAGGTAGAGCGCTGACGCCGGCGGTCAGCCTTGGCGCGGTACTTGTTGCTGTCGGTGGCCAGGGTCCGCAGGGCGCTGCACAGGGCCTCCATGTCCTCGTACAGGAAGTCCTCCTGCAGGGCGAGCAACGGAGGATGTGTGAGCAGGGGCCCAGGCTCTGCAGGCTCTCACACGGGGCTGCCCAAACCCTTCCTCTCACGGAAGAAGTGGCTTCCTCCTCCGCCTGGTCCCCCTGAATCCCTTCTTGGCCCCTAATGGGCCAGACACCCCTGCTCAGAGTCCCCACCGCGGCACCCGGTGTCTGAGTCTGTGTTAGGGCTACCTCCCCTCCGTCATGACCTAAGGTTGCCCTATCTCATGCGGCGTCCCCTGCCTCCAGCCTCGGTTGGCCAGGTGGTGTCAGGAGGCCCCCTCCCTTCCCTTCCCCCCACCCCCCCTCACACCTCAAGGTCCCGGGAAAGCTCAAAGAGCAGTGCGATGGTCTCGCCGGCAGCGATTCGCAGGTTCACACTTTCGCTGGACAAGAGCTGGGGCAGCCGGGGCAGCTGCCTGGGGAAGGGGCAGGCTGAGCTACGTGTGGGCTGGGGGGCCTCGTCACCTTTCCCCTCCCACTCGCAGCGAGCAGTCGCTCTTACCTGTCCAGGATGTGGCTGACGTGGGCGCTGGGGCAGACAGTGAGGAGCAATGCCCAGGCCTGTAGGGCAGCGCAGAGCAGGCCATGCAGGCTGGCAGGGACCACGGGGGCCATGGAGCCACCCACACCACAGGACCGGCTGAAAATGCTTTCCAAGCAGTTGAGGCAAGACACCAGGTCCTAGGGACACAGGGAGCCAGTGGGAATGGCTCAGGGGCAGAGCTAGGGTCTAGGTGCTCTATTACCTGTGCCCAGAGGCCACTTACCTGGACATCGGCAGCAGCCACATAGCACCCCAAGCCAAGAGCAGAAGCGCACTGTGGGAAGGGGGGCAAAGCCATGCCACGGTCAGAGTGAGCCTGGGTTCCCGGCCACAGGTCTCACCCTCAGAGTAGGGGAGCCTGAAGGCAGGTGGAACCCACCTCCTTTCTGCTCGGGGACTAGGGGAGGGAGAGTGTCACCGAGCCTGAAACACTCACGTGGAGCCGGGCAGCAGGGCTAGCTGTGCCGTCACTGAGCACAGACACCAGGAGGGGCTGCAGGCTGCGAAAGAGCTCCTCGCCCTTGGGTCCAGGGCCCAGCTGCACACACAGCAGGCCTAGCACGGCAGCGGCCAGCGCCTGTTCCTCGCCCTTCCCTGCAGGAAGGCTTTCCGGTCAGCCCATGTAGCAAGGGTCAGTACCCAGCCAGTTCAGGTCTCCCATGAGCCCCCAGGGCCCAACCTTTCTTGAGGCACTTTTCCAAGGCATCGGCCAGGGTGAGGCGGCGCTCCAGCAAGAAGTCAGGGAGTAGGCGGGATGCCAGGGCCAGGCGAAGGCTCTCAAGAGCACCCTGCCGGGTCTTGGCACTGGGGGATGAAGAGAGGGGACCTTGTGGGCCAGCCCTACTGGGTCACACTTGGCATGGGCTGAGCAGGGACACGGGTGTGGGGGTTGGCTGGCAGTCAGGGGTACCTCTTATCTGTGAGGCAGTCCACATACTCCTTCAACTTCTCCTCAAGGTCTTCCTGCTGGCCCTGCTCATCCACGGCATCCCCCCCTGCAAGGCCAGCTGGTCAGCCCTGCGTCTTGCCCTACCCCAGGGAATCCCCACAGAGTCCCTGCCAAACTCCCACCCGCTCTCACCAAGGCTGTCCTCTGCTGCGGTGCTAAGAAGGCTGGGGCATTCACTGGTGGTGCTGCGGGCCTCACTGACGGCCTCATCCTCACTCGAACCTGAGTCAGCTTGTGTACTGCTCCGGGCACCTGGGGAGGGTCGAACACACGTGTGGTAGCACTTGGCCTGCCTCCATTGATGAGTGATGGCTGGGGGGGGGGTACCTCACCCAACCTCATGACCCCACAAGAATAGAATCCTGCCCCTCTCACAGATGAGAAAACAGAGACTGAGGTGGGAGGCACTGGGGCTGATGCAGGGGACATTAAGCCAGGAAGGAGAAAGGGAATGAGGTCCATCAGCTGGAGAACATCAGGCACAAGGCCCAGCCTAGGAAAACCCGGCAGGCTTGGTGAGTAGAGCCTCCCTGAGACTATAGCCTGCTTTAAGAAGGAGACTGTGAGCCTGGTAGAGGCAGAAAGGGCTGCATAGGCCCCACCTAAGCCTGTGGCTGAGCCTGGAGTGGGGGCATTTCTAGGCAAATCCTGGGGGAGCTCAGCCACTAGCCCAGATTATGCCTAAAAATGGCCAGGGCAAAGATCAGGGGCTTAATTGTAGGATTTGTATATATAGAATATATACAGACACAGCGTTCAAATTCCAGCTCCGTATCTTTTTTTTTTTTTTTTTTTAAGATTTTATTTATTTAAGAGAGAGAGAATGAGAAACAGAGAGCATGAGAGGGAGGAGGGTCAGAGGGAGAAGCAGACTCCTCACCGAGCAGGGAGCCCGATGCGGGACTCGATCCTGGGACTCCAGGATCATGACCTGAGCCGAAGGCAGTCGCTTAACCAACTGAGCCACCCAGGCGCCCTCCAGCTCCGTATCTTAAAAGGGGTGTAACCAAGTCAAATGTCTAGCCTTTACTCCCCTCAATTTCTTCATCTGCAATACAGAAATGCTAAAAGACTCTTTTGGTATAGTAAGTAAAGACAATAACTAAACAAGCAACTAGTTATGGCTCTTCTGTGGGCCAACATCACCTATCTGCCCTGGGGCAGAAGCCCAGCTCCTAGTGGATGTGGGTGACTGCCCCAGGCTCTAAGCATACTCTCTTCTGAGCTCCCCCTTGACCATCCCAGGCCTTTAGCCCTGGGTGAATGGACACACACAGCACCCTCCTAACCCTGGGAAATGCAGAAAGTGGAGTGGCCCCTGACTGCATGAGTCCTGGAAAATAGGTAAACACAGAGATGTCAGGGTCAGCAAAACGTACACTCCTGTGTGTGGGTTCTGCCCAGGGCCAGGGGCTGACTTTGGCAAGGGCAGCTGCTGCAACAGAGCCCCAGATGGGTCCGGTCACCAGGCTGATCCCACTTCTCAGGAACTAAATACTCCACGTGCCTGCTGGACAAAGTCCAGCATGCATGCAGGTCTCTGTTCACCTCCTCTCTTACTACCCTAACCAGTCAAAGCAGCCCAGCCTCCCTCATTTGCTCCCTCCAAATGCCAGGCCTTTGCACAACTTTTTCCCTCTGCATAGTGCTCTCTTCTTCACCTTCCCACGATTCACCCAGAAGCCCCTCCAGGATTCCTTGGTTCCTAAATCTGGGGCTGGCACCATTTAATGAACTTGTCCCCCAGGACCAGTCCTTCTGGAATGTCGCTACCCTCTTAGATATCCCCACACCCAAGTCCTATTAGGGTCGTAGCCAGGTCTGAGCTGTGCCTAACAGGCACCCCATTCCTGCAGAGTAAACATATGTGTTTACTGCACCAAGACACACTCCTGTTCGAAGCTGATAAGTCTCCTGCCTCAGGCTCCAGGGCACTCCCCAACCCTCTGGTGCCAGGCCCACCAAAGCCGGAATATTGCAACTTCCCCATCGCCGCCCCCCTCAGTACTCCCCGGCAGGCTAGGCCTCCCACCAATTTCCTAGTCCAGTCCAGGAAAGCACCAGGGAGTGGCGAGGGGGCAGGCTTCCTGCTCTGTCCAGCGGTTTGTCCACCACAGGAGGCAACTGGGGTGGAGCGGCAATGGGGGAAACTGACGCGGGGAGGCGACCACCGGTTTAGGGCCGGTAACGTGAGATCCTGAGCCGCAAGGAGTGCGCTCAAGTTGGACACCCACGTGGCCGCTGCCTCCTGGGGCACGTGCGGGCCGCGGGGGAGCTGCGGGACGCAGCGCCAGGTTGGTCGAGGCAGGAGTCTCCGCCCAGGACCCTCCAGGACACCGACAAGAAAGCCACGCAGGACCCCCGCTCGCCATTCATTAGCAGCACCCCACTTACCCGCTCCGCGGCGCTGGCTGCCCTTGCGGGGCGCGCTGCCCTTACGGGCGCGGGGCATGCCGGGAATCAGGAGCGCGGGCGCGCGGAGGGCGCGGGGTCAGGGACCCGGCGGACAAGGATTCCAGACCGGCAAGACGCCGGTCGGTGGGCTAAGCTGGGACTTGGGCAGACGACGGGAGCCACACGCCACACGCGACACCATCTTCGCGAGGCGCCCCGCCCTGCCAAACGGGTCGGGGCGCCCCGCCCTGCTAAATGGGTGGCCGGGAAGGCGAGTTCTTGGCCATTGGGTTCAGGCCCACATCCACGCGGACAAAACTACTAATCCCAGGGGGCTGTGCGCGCAGATGACCGCAAGCCGGCTGAGCGCAGAGCACCTCGGGAATTGTAGTCTACTTCAGAGACCCAAAAGCCCACGACGCTCTAGCTGAACTATGTACCCACAATGCCCTGCGCACACGCCGGCCCCCCCCCCTCCCCCGCCCCTCCGTTACATGTGCATCCCTGCACGGTAGTTAACTCTGAAGCTGCCGCCTTGGAGCAGCCTACTACGGCAGGCAGGACCGGCATTTCTTGGCACTGAGGCTGGACATTCGCGACAGGAAGAGCGTGGGGCTTGGTAGAGCTGGGTGAACAGTCAAACCTTAGGCAGTGAAAGAAAAAGTGACTTTATGATGAAGCAGAGGACAGACAACAGCTTAGCACTTACAGACCTTAGCCAAGATCCTGGAGCCCACCTGTCCCTGGACGGGTCTCCTGTGACCTCTCCATGGACCCAGTGAGGAAGTGGAACAGAGCTCTGGGCTGGCAACACTAACCATCTGGAACGGTGACTCTCCCCAGGGCTGCTTCCTTATCAGAAGGGATCAAGTGATCTCAGAGGACCTTTGGTTTTAAAATAGTGTAAGCAAAATAATAATAAAATAAAAAGGTGTAAACCTTCTTTTCTGGCCCCTTCCACTTCCCAGGGGTCCCATGGGAGGTGGGGGGTGTGTATAGGAGGACTGACTATAAACTGAATAGAACAAGAGCGAGACAGAGTCCTCCCTCCAGGACTGGAAAAATGGCAGCAGGGACAAGAGACTCAGGGACAGGTAACTTCTGGCTTTATGCTGCTTCTTCAGGCCTGGGCTCAGGCCTGGGCTCCTGGCAGGTAGGGCCAGCCCAGCCTGGGTAACAACGGCAGCTAAAGGACTCCCAGGCTCCAGGGCTGCCATCTGGCTGCAGGTGCAGAAAGGCTTCCAGCTGTCCTCCATCTTGCCAGGCACAGCGCCCATGGCCGTGGCACTGCCGGTGACTGCAGGCTATGGCTGCCCTGGTCACGTTGATTACATAGGGGCCCAGGGTGCCCACTAGGTAGTCATGGAGATGCCAGCACTCCTCCTGAGGAGAGGGGAAGGATGTATCAATGCTCCTGCTCCATGGCTCTGAGATGGTCTTTCTCCCAACCCTGGGACTCCAGCATGGGCTGCATGGCAGGTTGGAGGGGCAATGATCACCTCAGAGCTGGAGAAGCTTAGGTCCCCCCAGAGCACCACGCCGGCTGCCCCGAGTGCTGCGCTCACACCAATGGTCTGCACAAGGTCATCCTGGAGGCAAAGAGCTGCTAAGCCAGGCCTGAGCTGGCCAGATCCAACTGGGCCTACTTGCACCTTCGAGAAACTTTTCTGGCTCATCGCCATGATCTGATTCCACTAGAGTAAGATTCCTTGGTACTGAGCCTCTGAGTGGCTTCTCAGGTCCTCCACTCAGGGTCTGTCTCCCCTCAGACCAGGGCTCCAAACGCTGGGCCTTGCCTTCCCCCTCAAGGTATTCCAACACAGAGCCTTACCTCCTTTTCAGATGCTCCAGAATAGGACCTCCCCACTAAAAACTAGATCAGGGCCTCCCCATCGAATCCCCCCAGGGCAACATCTTCTCTTCAGACCTTCCTCGGACAGGGCCATGCCCCACTCAGACCCCTGGATCTCAACCTTCACTCACCTGAGACAGGAACCTCCCAGAGCTCCGGTGTGTGAGGCGGGCATAGGCCAGGACAGGCAAGGGCTGTGGATGCCCAACGGAGGCCACACGGAAGGCCTCCTCCAGGCGGTATCGGACAAATGCCTGGTGGTAGATAGGCGGCAGACTGGGTGGGAGGTAGATGCTAGGAAAGAGGGCGCTGGAGGCAGCCCAGAGCCAATGAAGTTGGGTGTTGCGGGCGAGAGCGGCTGGGTGGCAGTGGCCCGTGTAATTGGAAGCCATACCATGCCAGCCATTGCTACAGGCTGGGAAGCGGTAGAAGCCCCAGAGCCCATGGGGTTGCAGTGCCTGGCCCAGTCGCAATGTGTCCTCCATCAGGGCCCGGGCTGCCTGTTCAAAGCCAGCATGGGCCTTGTGGAGCTGCTCCTGGGGGCTCAGGTCGGGGAATATCCGCTGTGCCCAAGCCCATGAGGCTGCCTGATAGGCTCGGCGGCGGCCCCAGTTCCCAGCCCAGAGTGGGCTCCATTCCTCCCAGTCTAGCACTGCCAGGCCAGCGAAGCCATGTCCTAGGCTGTGGTGGATCTGGTAGGCAGCCCGTGCCAGGTGGCGGTCAAGAGGGACAACCTGGGGGATGCCCCCATTGTGAGCTGTGCCCCTGGGCCCAAGGTAGGGATAGAGGCCGAGCTGGTTCTTGTAGAAGATGGTGATGTTCTGGCCATGGAAACGCTGGCCACGGTTGGCTGTGATGCCCAGGGCCTCTAGCGGCAGGTGCACGCCAAAGCGAGTCTTACAGTGTGCTGAGGGTATGTTCCACAGCACAGAGAAGGGGCGTTCAGGAGCCCACAGCAGGGTCTGGCCAAACCCCAGGCACAGGGCCACTCCGAGCATCAGGGCCAGGCCCAGCTGCATGATCATGCCCCAGGGATGGAAACCTGCAGGAGAGAGGGGCTGTGAGCTTAGAGTCCATGGCCATGGCCATACCTTCCATACAGCAGGGAAAGCTGGGAACACTCCCCCAACTACTCCCCACGAGGATGGGGGGTGGGGAAAACATGGTCCCCCTGTGGTCCTCTAGCCCTCTCAGACCAGCCATGCCATGCGTCAGCCTGGGCAGCTCCCCTCCCATGTTCTCCATCTTTGTCATGACACCACTGTGCCCTCTGACACCTCGCCCACTCACAGTTCTCACCAGTCCCCTTCTATCCTGTCCATCTCGTTCCCTGCTCCAGGAACACTTAACACCCTCCCCCTTTACCTGGCTTGATTCCTACTTAGCACTCAGGTCTCTGCTGTGACATCACCTCCCCTGGATTTCCAAACGGACTGAGGGCACTTGGGCTCCCACTGTCCCGACATAGATCCTGCTACTGTATGCCTGTCTCCTTCTGTTCCTTGGATCAAGGCCCTATCTGTCTAGTTCCCCATTGCCCGGTTTAGGGCCTGACACACGGTAGGTGCTCAGTGAGTGGTGATGAACGTGGAAGGGTACAGACACCTTGTCACCTGGGCCTGGCAGAGTGGGAGGGGCAAAAGTTAGGTGTCCCTTCATCCATGGCCCCAGGGCCAAGGTGGATCCGGAGGATCTTACAGAGATAGAGGATCTAAGATAAGGCTGGGAGGTGAGGGTGGGTCAACAAATAAACTGTCACAGCCACACCTAACAGAAGCCTTTATTCAGCCACACTGACAGCTCTGAGCCACAGCTATGGAGCAGTCTGCCAGCCCCACTGGTACTCAGGAAACATGGCCAGGCTAAAGCTGCCCCCAGGCTCTAGGGACTGGAGGTATGGCCAATGGGCTGGGCTGAGGCTGGTACTGTCCCAAGCAGTCCATCGACAGTGCCTTGCCCTGGGTAGCCCTCAGATGTCCTTTTCCATCCAGAATATGGGGCATCCTCTCAGGTCTTGGTACTGCGTCTCCAGCAGGCTTTGTGGAGGGGGGCCTGCAGGAGGTGGGGGTGAGGTGGTCAAGGGCTCAGGCAGGGGAGGGGGTGGTGGCAATGATGGCCCCTTGGGGGCTCTTGGGGCAGTTTGGACAGTTAGACTAGGAGCCTTGCAGGGTGGCCGGGGAGAGGGGGCTCTGGGGAAGGCCCTGAGCAGGGTGGCAGGCAGCTGTTGGCTGGTGAAGACCAGGCCCTGCACAGGCTCACCCAGCTGGTAGCCCAGGTGGGCATAGAACTGCAGCTGGTCATGGGTGGTGAGGTGTAGCCGGCGGAAGCCCCGGGCCTGAGCAAAAGCCTCCAGGCCCTCCATCAGACGGCGGCCAAAGCCGCGGCCCCTCAGAGCCCGGGCCACCACCACTGTCTCCACCAGGAGGCTCTGGGGCCGGTCTAGCACCCGTGACAAGCGGGCATGACCCACCACGATGGGGGCTACCTCGGGTGTGGGGCGGGGGCTCAGCAGCATCAGGCAGAGGGGGAAGGCATCTGAGGACTGGCCCAAGGAGTGCAGGCGGGAGGCACGGCTTCGGGGCCACTGCTCATTGATGAGGTCGGCACAGGCATCCAGGAGCTCAGGTCGGCAGTGCACAGGCTCCAGGGTCAGTTCAGCCAGGTTGGGGGCTGGGGTGTCCTCTGGCTGGTGTGCGGGATCCAGGGTCAGCTCAGTGGAGCCAGGACTGAGAGTCATCTCTGGATGGCATGCAGAACCCGGGGTCAGCTCAGCTAGCCTGGGGCTCAGGGTCAGCTCTGGCTGGTGTGCAGGATCCAGGGTCAGCGTGGCCAGGTTGGATCTCAGGGTCAACTCTGGCTGGCATGCAGGATCCAGAGTCAGCTCGGCCGGGCTGGTACTCAAGATCAGCTCTAACTGGTGTGCAGGGTCTAGGGTTGGGGTCAGCTTTGGTGGGCCGGGGCTCAGAGTGAGCTCTCACATGTAGGATCTAGGCTCAGCTGAGTCAGGCTGGGAGCCAAGGTCGTCTCCTACTGGGTTGCAGGTGGCTCAGTGGCAGGTTAGGGATTAAGAGCACAGTCTCCAGACAGTGGTATCTCCTCAGACCACAAGGGTGCTCCTCCGATGGACAACAGCCATGCTAGGCTGTACCAAGAGGGAGGACAGGGTTGGGGCAGGGAGGGGCTGACAGAGTGCTAGGTGGGCCACGTGTCCCGGAACTGGTAAACTACACCTTGTCCCCATACTCACCTGATGGCACAGGTGACCTGGAGACCATCCCCTATACCTGACTCAGGTGGACAGCATTTCAGGCAACAGAAATAGGTCCATCGTGTCCTGCTCCACATTGGAGGGAGGCTGAAGCCTAAAGGCTGGGGCAGAACCCAAGAGTCCTGGCCCCAGCCTGCTGTGGCTACAACTTTGTTCTCCCCAGGATGGTGGATTTAGCCTTACCATCATGGCTGGCTGGCCATCAGACAGGACATGCAAACTAGACACCATGATCCCTTACTTAAACCCACTCAAGATTCCCTTTGGAGGAAACACAGCTGCCCCCAGGAGCTCCCCTGTTCCTTCCTTTTCCCTACATTCTTGGTCCCAGCCTTTTTGGCCGCTTGGGCCATGCCTGCCACCTGACCGATCCTGGGGTACCACTCACCCACCCATTTAGGATGGGATTTCCCTTCCCTGCCTGCAGCACAGAGCCCATGGCCCCCTCCCCAACGCTCAGGACACTTTGCTTGGGCACAGACCCAAATGTCCCTTCAGATGGGGCCCCAACAGCACTGGCAAGGGGCCTGGCTCACAGTCTCACAGCAATGTGGCTCTTGCAGGCTTGGTTCCCCACTGGCCTGAGTTTCGTAGTCACCCTAGATAAGGACCACAGCTTCCTTCCTAAATCCACAAGGGTGTCCAACCGCCACCGGGTTGGGGCCTCAGACCTCCTGCGCCTAAATCCCATTGTTTGCCCATCCTACCCCAGGCCGTGCTTCCAGAAGATCTATGCTGGGGGATTTCTGGCGGTGGGGGATCCGCTGGGCTGCACACTTCTACTCACCTGCTCCAGAGAGGACGTCCTGGCTCCCCTTCCCCACCTCCCCAAGAAGGTCCCCTGAGCTTGAGGCCAATTCCGCACTGGTCGTGCACAGGTAGGAGACCCCCGCCCCACACACTATATCCCACTCGGAGGGCTATAAGCCCCTCACCTGCATCAGCTACCTCCTCAGCAGCCGCCGCCCTGGACCTAGAGGGAGGAAGCCCCAGGATCCGCCCCCAGGCTTGGAGCCCCAGACTTCCCCGCGGGCTTAACCCTTTCAGTGCCGACCCCACCCACTGTGGGCGGGGCTCCTGCGTCCTCACGGAGAGGCGGCAAGGCTCTCCTGTGCCTCAGTTTCCCCCTCCCTCCTAGTGGGTGACAAACCATGGAGTTTTTTGGGGGGGTGGGTGGGGGTGCTTCGGGAGCTTGACTCTGGGTGGGTGTGGCTCGGCATGCTCTGGGAGGGAACGACAGACGCAGGGAAGGCGTGCGGGGCGGCACAGCCACTTGAGGACCGCACGCGTGGGGCGGACGGGAGACAGTGAGAACCAACACGCTGCGCGTGGGAAGGGGGAGGTACTGACATGTTGAAGCCAAGATCCGGGATGCTCCGCGTCCTCGCTCCGCGCTGGCCGGTTTCTCGCTCTGTGGTTTGGACTCTTCCGACCGTCCGCGCTGGCCCCTAGCGGTACGGCGGACGCAATGCAGCCGTCGCGGCCCGCAGCGCCCCACCTGGTCCAGACTTACCCTAGGCCGCCAGCCCCCACCCCGCCTCCGCGCGTCACCGCTTAGGCTCCGCCCCCGGTTCAGCGCGTCATAACACCGAGCCCACGCAGACCCGGTCTCTGCCCTGGCTCCGCCTCTGCCCCTCCCGCCGTCGCCGAGCCACAGCTCCCTGCGCCGGCGCTTCACCGCTGTGACCGAACGCACGCTCCACCTCCTCCTCGACGTGCCCCGCCCAGTGCAGGCCCAGCCTCTGGCTCCTGGGCATCGCTTAGGTCTTTCGGGATTCCGCTCGGCAGAGGCCCTGCCGGGGCCCATCACGCCAAAGCCTTGGCCGGGTGCAGGCCCCTCCTCCACCTGGCTCTACTTTCGCCTCGCCCCGTCTCGCCCCACCCTAGGCTCAGGCAGGTCTCGGTTTCCGTTGGCCTCCCGGGTAAGAGGGTCCTGTGTGGAAACGGTCAGGTAGAGCTTCCTCCTGAAATTTGGGCCCCATCCTTGGAAACAGCCGCCCTCGGACAGACATTAGGACTGGGTGAGAGAGACGAGCCTTTGCTGTGCCCTCTTGCATCCCAGCGCCTGTACGTTTTGGGCACTCAATAGCTCTTGAAGCAAGAATCATGTCTACTTTATTTGCGGGCTGGTACCTCTGAGCAGATTCAGGTTGCTTGCAGGGCTGGTTACTGTCAACACAGAGTAGGAGCCAAAGGGCTCTACCTCTATGGCTAGACAGCCTGGGTTCGACCTAAGCTTCTCTGTTTTCTGGCTGTGCAACATTGGGCAAAGTGGTTGCCCTCTCAGTGTGTGCCTGTTTCCTCATAACGTCATGTTAGGATTGAATGAGTTAGTCTACTTAAAATGCTTAGCACAGGACTTGGGGAGGAGTAGGTGCTCAGTGAATGTCAGTTCTTGTGATAGCTGCAGCTTAAAGACTGGGCTCAGTGTCTCTGGAGATGTTTATGACCCTGTTGGGTGGGTGCTGGAGGCTCTAACCCCTTCAACTATCCTGGCCTGTAAGCATGTGTGCAGGTGCAGACATATGCTCTTGATGGTCCTGACTGACCGTGACGACTTGTGTGACTGCTTGTACTTGAGAAAGCTGTGACCAGGCTCAGAGTGCATTAGGTTGTGAAACCAAATAAAGAAAACCTCATTAAAAAAAATAAAAAGAAAAAAGAAAACCTCATTTAAAATGGAGTTGAGCGAGACGCTTGGGTGGCTCAGTCGGTTAAGTGTCTGCCTTCCACTCGGGTTGTGATCCCAAAGTCCTGGGATTGAGTCCCGTGTCGGGCTCCTTGCTCATCGGGGAGCCTGCTTGTCCCTCTCCCTTTGCTGCTCCCCCTGCTTGTATGCTTGCTCTCTCTCTCCTTCTGTTAAATAATTAAATAAAAATAAAATGGAGTCGAGAGGCTAGAAGGGGGAACTCACACATACCACTTCTTGCAGCCTTTTGCAGACCCAACAGGAAGGAGACTACTTTACTCCTCCAATGGGAGGAAAGATTTTCTCATTGCCTGACAACAGCCCAGCCAATGAGAGAGCCTCATAGCTCAATGAAAAGCCATCACCCTTCAAACTCCCAGTTTTACTCCAATGGATTTTCTGTTTATAACAGGCCCTTCCAACTCCCCCCATTCCTCTATAAAATAGCATTCCTCCTCTTTGTTCTCCAGACTTGCCTATGGTTTTGCAACAGCTCACATATCTCAAATTGCACTTCCCTGCTGTTCCCCAAAAAAACCCATTTTTGCTGGTAAAATAACCAATTTATTTTTAAGGTAAGCAGGTGCTCAATGTGTGTATCCTGGCGTGTGACCAATCACCACATGCCCTGCTGCTCACACCGTGCTCCCTTCCAGCCACGGTAGCAGCGACATTGGAACTCCACAGCCATCTGCATCTGATCCTCAAATGAGAGGGCACCTTGTAGGGTCAGGGGTCCGCCACCACGAGTGAGCTGGATGGAGAAGCTGGCGGGGTTGCGGATGAGGAGGGCCTCAGGGTGGCTGGGGCGCCTGGCACAGCGACCATGGCCTGAGCACAGGGCTTGACTGCACAGAAGAGCCCCACTGGTCACGTTGAGGATGAAGGGCCCCAGTGTGGTGTCCACATACTCCTTGATGGCCTGGCACGATTCCTGAGTGGGAGGAGGAGCATCAGGGACACCACGATCATGCATGGGCCTACCTAGGGCATTGACACACTCACCTGCTGGCCCGCCAGGAGTGCAGGGATAGAAAGGGCCGGCCAGGGTCTTCCCAATCAGCCTCCCAGCCCAACTCCTGCCCCCACCCTAACCCCCATCCTGGGCCTGAGCTCACCTTGGTTTTTGTGTTCTCCCAGCTCACCCAGAGTACCACTCCTGCTGCTCCCTGGGCTGCACTTTCCCCCAGGCTGTGCTCCAGCTCATCCTGGGGAAAGGGACCGCGTAGCTCTGAGGGGCCTTCCTCCCCTCCCTCCCCCGCACAGCAGATTGCTGGAACACCACCGGGTGGGACAAATAACTCATAGTCCCCACCTGGGGCTGCTCTGGCCCCGGTAGCAAGAGGCAAGCCTGTCCTCACCGTAGCCTGCAGCAGGCATTCCATCTTTGTGATGAATGCTGAAACGTCTGTACCGAGCACAGAGCTTGGCGCACAGTAGGAGCTCAAGGAATGGAGCATAATGGATGAAAGTGCCCCAAGGCTGTGTGGCCTCACTTACTGGACCTAATGCCTGACAAGGTAGGCTACAAGGTGGGTGGGGTCATAGGAGACTCACCAGGGGCAGAAAGCGGTTCGTCTTGTCATAGAAGATCTGAGCATAGGGCAGCACCGGCAGATTGGGGTCCCCAACACCCATAGCCACACGGAATGCCTCACCTACACGGTGCTGCACATACATCTGTCCCTTCCCCGTGCCCTCCAGCTCTGCGGGCATGTAGATGCTGGGGTAGAGGGTGCGGCTCTGGCCCCACAGCCACCCCAGCTGGTCATTCTGGGCACCGACACCCGGCGGGCACTGGCCAGTATAGTTGGGGCTTAGAAAGTCATAGTTGTAGCAGTCAGGGAAGCCATAGAAGCCCCAGAGGCCACGAGGCCTCAGAGCTTGCCCCAGCTTGAGGGTGCCTGCCATCCAGGCCTGTGCAGCCTCCTGGAACTGGTCCCGTGCTGTTGCCTCCACCCGAGGAGCTGGCCAGTCGGGATGCTGCCCCCGTACCAGTGCTCGGGAGCGCTGCCGGTAAATGTCCTTGGTGTCCCAGTTGAAGGCCCAGCGTGGGCGCCATGCCTCCCAGTCGATGACTGCCAGCCCTGAGAAGTCGGACTCAGGGATGTCAGCCAGGATGTCCTGGAAGGAGCGGGCCAGGTGGGTATCCAGGCTGGCATTCTGGGGCAGGCCACCAAACACAGGCTCCCCAGCAGATGTGTAGTAGGGGTAGGTGCCCAGCTGGTAGCTGTAGAAAATGGTCATATCAGGGCCGCGGAAGGTCTGCCCAGGGTTGGCCACCACATCGAAGACACTGACATCCACATCCACGCCGTATTTCTCCAGGCACCACTGGGTGTTTGCGTTCCAGATGGTGGTGAAGGGCTGGTTGGGTACCATGGGGCTCCTGGAGCCTTGGGCCGCGCCAAGCAAGGTCAGGAAGAGAGCATAGGTGGGAAGCAGGTGGACTGCCATGGCAGAGGATGGGTCTAGGGAAACCTGACCAGGGGAGGCAAAGCTGAGAGCAGGTTCTGAACTCTCTGACCCCTGCTCAGAGAAGGCAGGCCAAGCCCCTTGCTCATTAATCCACCCCTGCTCGGCCTTAGGTAAACATTGACCTTGGCTCAGGGCTTAGGGAGGTCAGAGGGCAAAGGAAAGGTGTGGAGGGGGAACGCTGCCACTGGAGGGCCCGTCTGAGTTGCTTCTAGGGCGGGGCCTTTGCCCTCCTGTCTCCCATAGGCTTTGCCTCGGCTAAGCTAACCAATCCCCTTCCCCAGGGGCCACAGAAGCCATGACTGTTTTGAGAAGAGCTGCTGAGAGCCAGGCCCTCAGCCTCCAGGCTGACCTGACTGATGGGGGATCCTTTCCTGTCTTCCCCCAGGAATCCTGGCCAGCCATTGGAGGAAGAGATGCTCAGCTGGACAGGTCAGCCCAACCCTCCTGTATACCCACCAGTCTGCCCACTTGTCCCTGCTGACCTCAGGGCTGAAGGGCCTCATCCTCCAAATTTCCTGACCCCAGCGTGAGGGCCTAGCCAGGGCTCAGCAAGATTCTGTTCCTCAACTCTGGCCCCAGCTGCACCACACTCAGAGGAAGCTGCTGCTGGAAACTGAGCTTTTGTAGGGGGGTCACCCCACCCAGTCTGGGGGCGGGCTGAGGGGCAGGCCCTGAGTTAGAGGGCTGGGCCAGGCAGCAGAGCCACCTCAGCACCCCTAACAAAGTGCCTTGCTAGAAGGTGGGGCTGGGCCGGAAGCAGCCCCGCCCACACGGTCAACATCACGGCAGGGCTTTGTGGCTTTTTTTGGGTTGGGGTGGGGGTGGAGGCGGTGCAGGGGGGCTGTTTGGGTGGCAGACCCCTCTGGGCAGGCCTGTGTGTGGTACTGGAGTCTGGGTGCCTCAGTATGGTACCCTGAGGGAGCCTACTTTCCTGCAGGGCTGCATTATGATATCTCTGGGTCTTAGGCACTTTTGCCTTTGTGGGCCCCTTCCTCAAAACATTAAAAAATGCATTTTACAACTGTGCTGGTACAAAGACAAGTACAATCCAGACTGAAGTCATTATTATATATTCATTATTAATATATATTTTCCTCTGATTAAAAAAGTGAAGACAGGGGCACCTGGGTGGCTCAGTTGTTAAGCGTCTGCCTTTGGCTCAGGTCATAATCCCAGGGTCCTGGGATCGAGCCCCACATTGGGCTCCCTGCTCTGCGGGAAGCCTGCTTCTCCCTCTCCCACTCCCCCTGCTTATGTTCCCTCTCGCTGTGTCTCTGTCAAATAAATAAATAAAATCTTAAAAAAAAAAAAAAAGCGAAGACAGTTTTTGGGCCCCTGGAAGTATTGTGGTCCCAGGCCCTACACCGACTATGCCCAGGAGGTAGATCCCCTCTGCTTTAGGGATGAGTGTGAAAGGCACTGTGTCTGTGAAGTCAGGGCTGGTCAGCTACAGTCTAGGCCTCTGTGCAAGGTCCAGTAGTATGTGCAAGTGTGGGATCCAGTGCCTGAGCTGGGTGTGACTTCGCAGTCTTGTGACTATGAGACCCCGTGTTTGGGTGACCATGGGTGTGTCACTGACCACATACTTGTTCATTCCTTTGTGATTTCACTTGTTTGCTGATTCAGAAGCTGATTGAGACCTGCTAGGTGCCCAGGCCCAGGCATGCCCGCCAGGGTGGGGTGAAGGAAACCTCATATCCCTGATCCAGGTGAAAGTGCTACCTGAGTCCACAGCCCAGTCTGAGCCTGAGTCAGGGACCCCCCGGCACAGTGGTCAATGAGTCAGTGACACAGCCGGCTACCATCTGGACTCGGTCCTCCAGGCTAGGATGGAGAAGCTGACAGCGCTGAAGGAGGAGGACCCCAGCACAGGATCTAGCCACAGAGGTGGTGGCTGCTGATCTTGTTCAGGAAGCAGGGTCCCAGAGTGATGACCATTAGGCTCAGAGAGCCTGGCACAACTCCCAAGGGCTGAGGGGACAGGAGAACACCAAGGCAGCCCCGACTCCCTCTTCCTGAGGGTTCATGCTACCTTCACGTGCCCCATAACCCAGCCAAACCGGCTGGCATTCTCTAGCTGGCCTCAGTCCAGGGGAGAAGCTCTAATGGTGGAATGGCAGGAAGATGCTCCCCAGCCCCAGGGCCCTGCCCACAGACCCGCCCCTGCTGCACTGCTCTGGCGGGGTTGGCCCAAGTGCTGTGTGTGTCTGGGGTCAGTCTGGCTTCGTGGTCCAGCCCTGCCTGCCCTCTCTGGTGGTGTGCATATCCCGGGTCTGAGCCACCTCCCTCCCCTTTACACCTACCCACCCACAGCTGTGGCTGTCCCTGAGTTGCACTTTCCACAAGGCTGTCGTCCAGGTCCTCCTGGAAAGTGATGTGAGGTGATCACAGATTTGCATGGAGGGGTCCCAGCCGATGGGTACAGGTCACAGATGTCTGGGGGGAGGTAAGAGTTGTGTAGGTCACACGTGGGGGAAACCACAGCTTTGCACGGGTATGGAGGAGTCCTGGCTAGGTGGGAAAGGCCACAGATGTTGGGTGTTACAGATGTGGGTGGGGTAGCTCACAGGTGTGTTTGAGGGTCACAGCTGGGTAGGGCAAGTCAGAGGGGTGAGAGCAACAAAGACGAGTCACAGCTTCTTCCTTGCTCTCTTTTTGCTGGCTCCATCATCTCGTGACCTTATAGACCAACACCTTCATCTTCTGTCCAGCAGGCTTCTCCCCACCATGGCCCCGAGCACTGGGCACCCTCCCCCTCCACGTGACTGACGTTGCCTTCTGTGCTCCCGCCTAGCCCCCTTCCCTCCGTTCTCGGCCGTCGCCAGCCAGAGGGACGAGGATCACCTGACAACCTGAGCTGACATCGATGTGGTGGGGCTCGCTTCTCCAGGCTCTGCTCCGCTGACCACCTCTGACTTGGCCTTTGCATCTAGTGTGCATCCCCAGGATGACAGGGCCCTTTGCTGGTGTGGCTTGCAGATGCAGCCCAGCCCAGCACTGGCACGTGTGTGAGTGCTGTTTACTGAGCAGGTGAGACTCAAGCAAAGTCAGGCGTGGTGCCACTCGAGGGCTGCCCTTCCTGCCCTACCTGTGGTAGCCCCTGGCCACGCTGCAGCCTTGGACTGCAGGTCCCAGCCGTGTTCCAACTTCCTGCAGCCTTTGCCCGCACTTTGTCTCTAGTAGCAAGCTTCCCCTTCCCCTTTTCAAACTCAGTGTAGAAAGCACTTCCTCGAGGATACCTCCCTTGAGGCCTTGTGGCTGGGCTGCCCCCCTTCACCACTTGGCTGTTTCTTGAGTCTGTCTCCCCACGGCCAGTGTTGTGTCATCACTGACGTGGACAAGGGGACCCAAAGTGTGGGTTTGATGGCTGAGGAGAGGGGCAGAGCCCCTTCAAGAATGAAGCAGGCTGGAGCTAGTCTGACTACTCCAGATGCTACTTCTCTCCCCTGGGACAGCTGGGGACAAGCCACATTCTCCAATGGTCAGGACGGGGCTGACCTTTGAGGAGGTCTCTGCTCCCAGACTCAAGATGCCTCCCTCTTGGGGCACCTGGGTGGCTCAGTTGGTTAAGCGACTGCCTTCGGCTCAGGTCATGATCCTGGAGTCCCAGGATCGAGTCCCGCATCGGGCTCCCTGCTCAGCAGGGGGTCTGCTTCTCTCTCTGACCCTCCTCTCTCTCGTGCTCTCTCTCTTTCAATAAATAAATAAAAATCTTAAAAAAAAAAAAAAAGATGCCTCCCTCTCGCCCCATCACGTGTCTTTGCGGTGGGACAGGGTTGAGACCTCAAGATTCAGGTCCCAAACCCCAGTGGAGGACTGTGACCCAGCTGGGGAGAGGTGTGTGTGGCTGAAGTCCACTGCCCTTGGAGCAAGGAGTGGAGAAGACGCCCTTGCCTGTGGGAACAACAGGGAGGGGTGGTCTGGCTACCTGCCCAGCCAGGGAAGATCAAATATCCACTTCCCCTGTCTCCCTGGGTGGGCAAGGCGAGGTGAGTGGCACTGGCCCAGCTGGGGATCCAGGGGCAAGGAGGAGAAACACAATGAGCCTAGTCCCTCACGGAAGGCTGGCCCAACTGCTTCCAATCAATACGGAGAAACCCACAATCCTGGGTGTTGGGGTGGAATGTGAATCCCTCCGTTCCCAGTGGCCCCTGCCCCAGCAGGGCAGCTGCAGAATGGGCAGCTCTGGGCCTCCAGGTTCCACGGACCGCATTTGATGGATACGAAGTTCCCAGCAGAGAGTCTCACGGAGACAGGGCTGCGCTCAAACCTCCTGAGACACCCTGGAATCTCTCTCACGTGTCCTGGCCTAGGTGCAGACAGTCCAAGCACAGAAGCAGGTGTTTTATATTTAATTTACAAAAGAGACCCCAAAATAATAATAATAAACTATCCAGGGGCAGGAGAGTAGGGTCAGGTCCTCTCTGGCCCGGCTATACCCCTCTTCCTCTCTGGCAGGGAGAAAAGGGGCCTCTCAGGGAACTGCCTCCCCCTTAGAACAGGGGGGTGAGAGCTGGTATGGACACCCTGCCGGGCATCCCCGGGGCTCTGCCCCCTCGGAGCTCCAGTTTGTGCACCCCGGGCAGGCTCCTACATGCCTGGCAGAGCCCTCGTGGCAGAGGCCAGCTGGCCCGGCAGCCGGGAGAGAGACCCCTACAAAGTCCAGGTGAGGGCCAGGGCTGCCCCAGCCAGCGATCCGGTGAGGAGGGGCCCAGCGCAGGCCCCACGGGCACCGCCAGCTGCCCGTGTGCGGTCCCACTGGCACTGCTCGCCCCCCCAGCCTAAGTAGCACTGGCAGCGGAAGTGCGTCTGCAGGTAGTTGAGATCCGCCCAGCTGAGCTCCCCCTCTGGGCGCAGCTGGGGCTCCCCAGGCACGCGACTAGGCACCAGGCGGAAGCTGCTGGCGCTGAGGTGCAGGAAGGTACTGGCGCTGGGGTCACGGCGTACACAGCGCCCGTGCCCATGGCACTGGGCCCAGCTGCAATACTGGGCAGCCCAGGACACGTTGACTACGTAGGGGACCAGCAGCCGCGTCAGGTAATCCTTGAGGTACTGGCAGGTCTCCTGAGGGCAGAGGCCAGGGATCAGGGTCAGGGCCTCAGCCCACAGGCCCGGATAGAAGCCCTGTGTTCTTGTAACAGCGCACACGTGTGTACACATACATGCGTGCTTGAGCCCTTACCGCCCCTGCTCCCACTGAGAAGGGAGGAGGGGACAGAGACGAGCCCAGCAGGGCGGCTGGCGGGGGGAGGGTGGAACTCTAAGGCTGTTCAGGACGGTATGACCCCTTTCCTGGGAATAGGGGAGGAACCCTTTCTCCTCTGTTGGCACCAGGGAGGCCTTGGGTGGGAGACAGACAAGGGGCCCAGACTAGGTTGGTTTGCCCACCTTGAGGTTGGCAGCCCAAAGCTGCAACTCTCTGCCTGCCCCCCTGCAGACTCCACTCTGTCTTACTCACCTTGCTGGTGGTGTAGCCCGCGTCGCCCCAGAGGATGACCCCGGCCGCGCCCAGGGCTGCGCTCTCACCAATGGTGGAGATGAGATCCATCTGTGTGGGAGGAGGATGGTCACGGGGGAGACTGAGACCACAGGGTGAGGACAAGACAGGCTGGACAGGCCCCCACCCTGTTCTGCCATGCTGATCCCCTCAGCCCAGTACCCCTTTCCACCCTCAGGCAGAGGCTGTTTCACTTTCTCATTAGATGTGCAAGCCGTTTGCACTCCTACTTTGGCTTCCGTTTCCCAAGCCAATGGCCCACTTGAATCTAGGATGTATCTATCAGGATGGACTCCCAAGTCCCTGCTCTGCCCTGGATGTGCTGGGAAGCTTTGAGCAAATTTCTCAGCATCTCTGGATCTCAATTTTCTTATCTGCAAGATGGAGATAATGATGCCACCCTTTCACAAGGTCACAGGGAGAATGACAGGAGGGGATGGAGAGCAGCTAGTCAGCTAGGGGGCAGGAGGCCCCCTGCTATCCCAACCCCGCAGTGGTTGTGCGGGGCGGGGAGAAGGCGGGGGCCGGCACGTACCTCGCTGAGCCCTGTGAGCCTGCGGCTGTAGGTGGGTCGTGTGAAGACGTAGACCGGGAGCGCGTGGTTGGCGTGGTGGGTGTGAGCCACGCGGAGGGCCTCCTGAACGCGGAAGCTGACAAAGTTGCGGCCGTGGGTGGAGGACGCCAGTGTCTCGTCCAGGTAGACGGAGGGGAAGAGGGCTGTGCTCTCGGCCCACAGCCAGGCCAGCTGGTCGTTTCGGGAGACCTCAACATCAGGGCAGCGGCCTGTATAGGTGTCCCAGTTCTGCACGTAGTCGTGGTTGTAACAGTCGGGGAAGAGGTAGAAGCCCCAGAGGTGCCGCGGCCGCACTGCCTTGACAAAGCGCAGCGTCTCCAGCATGAACTGGCGGGCCGCAAACTCAAACTCGTACTGCGCCTGCTTGACCACACGGTCTGCTGGCCAGTCAGGGTGGCGAGTGGCCACCAACTGGCGCGACGACTGGCGGTACACGTCCTTGTCCTGCCAGTTGCGCACCCACACGGGCCGCCAGTCCTCCCAGTCGATGACTGCCAGGCCTGCAGGCTCCTGTGTACGGATGTAGTGCTCCACGTGCTCCTGCAGCATCTTCAGATGTGCCCAGAGGCTGCCATTCTGTGGCACGCCCCCATGCACAGACCTCCCCACGGAACTGAAGTGTGGATACAGGCCCAGCCGGTCATGGTAGAAGATGGTGATGTTCTGGTTCACAAAACCCTCATTAGGTGAGGCCTGCACATCAAAGGCCTTCAGGTCCAGTGGTACCTTGAGGCGAGGGCCACAGTCTTGTGTGGGGACATCCCATGCTACCACAAAGGGCCGGCCGGTGAAGATGGGTGGCGCTGTGGGCTTGAGCTGGGTGGCCCATGCCACCAATACCAGGGCCAGTGTGACGGCAGGGCCCAGGCCTGCCCACATGCTGGGGGCTGCAGGAAGACGGTGTCACCTGCCTGGCACCAGCTCAGGAACTGGGGGAAAGATGAGAGAGAGCAAGTTAGTCTATAGAATCCTGGAGGTGCCCACCCCAAACCCACTCACAGTCCCACAGTCCAGGCTGTGTGGGGCACTGTGCCCAGGGCTGTTCAGACCCTGTTAGGTGACTGTAACAGGTCTGAGAGACCACCGGCCACGGAGGGGAAGGCAAGACACCCTGGGAACTCACTGCCAGGAACATAGGGCTCCTTCCTAGAGCAGGTGACTTACGGCCGGGCAGAGACCTCTGGTAGGTCTGACTCTCAGAACTGGCAGACTGAGCCATGGACTCACTGCTCAGAAATACAGATATCTGCAAAACCACCCAACACATGGTTTCAGAGAGCCCCGAACCCGAGGCCCACTCTGTACCCCGTGAAGAACTCCCGATCCAGAGAAATGATAGCATTTGGATAAGGCAGGGCACAGCTCATGCAGCCACCAGGAAGCTGGAATAGAGCCGCGGAGCTGGTAGCTGTGCAGCACCCGCCTGGCAGAAGGGCGAGGCTGTCAGGACTTTGTATCGAGCGCAGACACCCTCCCAAGCTTGGTGGAGGCCCCACCGGGACAAAGGGGCGGCGGACCTCCCACGGCGGCGCCGGCGGACCGGCCCTTCCCTCGGCAGCCCCCGGGAATGCACGCGCCCGCCCGCGGGGAGGAGCTCACTTCGCCTGGCCTTTGTGCGGGACCCCGCCCCCGCCCCGCACGTGGGGCCGGGGCCTGAGCCGGGCCGGGTGGGGGTGGGGTCCCTGGGCCGCCCCGCTGGGCGCATCCCCGGGGGTCCAGAACCCAGCCCGCAGGGAGAGAGCCGCTAGGCTTGCACTGCTCGCCCTCACCTCGCGCGGGGCGCCGCCGGGACCCGCGCCATGGCCAACGCCATCCCCGGCCCAGCCCGGCCCGCTCCGGCCGCTCGCCCAGGCGCGGCCCCGGCTCGGAGCCTCTGCTGCTCCGCCCCCCCTCGCCCCGGCCCACGGGCCCTTTAAGAATCCAGCGTGGAGGTGGGCCCGGGGCAGGACTTGAGGCCGGGGCGGGAAGGTGTGCCCGACTTTTACGCAGCCAGTGCAGCGTTTCGGCCTCCAGGGTTCCCAGATCCTCCGCCGAGGAATGTGGCCACCCATCTGGAGCCGTGAGCCCCCTCCAAACGGGGCTTTCTTCTGGAGTCTCAGGCGCGAGCTCCAGTCAGCCCAAGATTTCCTCCCCCACCAGCCCGTGGCCGGTGGTACAGTCCTCCCCGCTCCGCCGCGCGACCAGCCGCTTAAAGGGACAGCGTAAGGGACTGGAGTCGTGGAGGGAATAAAGAAGGTGGTGTTCCTCCGCCCGTCCATAAGGTGGTGCTGCGGCACCTGGGGCCTTGGCTGGGGGCAGCAGAGGATCTGGCCCTGTACCCGCGAGTGTAGCTTCCAACCCTGGGGCAATTTGGAAAGAGGGACGGTGACCATAGCCGACCTCGGGCCTTCCGGGATAGTAACACCCAGTCTCCTACGGATCAGGGCTCCCCTTCCACCCCCCCCGTCCCAGTCTAAAGGGAAGCCCCGCCCCCTGCCAGATTGGGGGAGGGGGACCAAGCGCCAGCCTCTTAGCCCTCGCTGGGCTGGGCCGAGGCTGTGGTTGTCTTGGCAACACGAGCTTTGAGTCGCAGCGTGGCCGGCCCCGCTGGGGGCCGGTAAGCCCAGCGGGCCCTGGGGGTAGGGCCCCCTGCCCGCGACCTGCATTAGGGACAGGCCGATGCCTGGGCTACCGTTCCCTCCTGCCCACTTTCTCTGGAGGCCTGTAGGAGCCCCCCAGGCTTTATTTCAACTCTGAGGAGGCTGCTACCCTCGCAGAAGTACCCGGCCCGACCGCAGAGAAAGCCGGTCTGGCTAGAGGGGCTTCCCCGGGCCTCCACCCGGTATCAGGAGCCCTTTCGCCCCACAAGCTCCTCCCGCTGGGGAGCAAGCTTGGAGCTGGACCGGGCCGAAATCTCCCTGCCTCTTCCTAGATCCTCTCCCCCGTATGCGGCTCAGCTCCCCCAAAGGGCCCGGGTCTGCACCACCAGCCCATTCCCGTCCGCGCGACAGGGAGAGGAAGGAGAGAGAGCTCCTGTGAGCGGATCTAAAGGGGGTGCAGACCAGTCGCCTGCACTGGGCTCACCTGTGTGGGAGCCCGTGGGCCCAGTAGGTCGGCGGCCTCCCTTCCCCGCGTGAGCCTCTCCAGCTAAGCTACTCGCACCAGCTGCTGCCCGCCGGGCAGCCCGCCGGCGACTTGATAAACCCCATCCCCTCCCACCCGCTCCCGCCTCCCACCCCAGCCCTTTTTCCTCACTTCCTGCTGCCCCTCTGAGAGGAAAGGGCCAGGAACAAGCGCGGGGGAAGGGACCGCCTTGACCCTGTTTCCCTCCGGCATGCCCTGCTGGCTGGCTGCCCTCCCCACCCTTCCCCCCTGGAGTATGCCCTGGCCCTGTGAACTGCACCAGGTGACAGGAAGGCTGTGGGACTTGGCTCAGGTGACAGCCTCTGCCATGCCGGCAGTTTCCTAACCCTGAAAGCTCTTCTCCCTAACCTTCCCTTGGGGTTGAGGCCCATCCTCAAATCCAGTAGCCTGTGAGTGGAGGGGCCCCAGTGGTGGGGTGCTTGGCTGATGGTCCCCCAAGGCAGGTGGTGAAGAAGGGGAGGCAGTTTGGGGAAACTTCCAGGAGCTGAGTCAATTTTTTCCCACTGAGAGCGGAAGCATCCCAAATGTGACAGAGTGGACAATGTGTTGATGTGTGTGACTGTGCAGGGTCGGGGGTGGAACAGGGGCTGGGAGGGGTCTATAGGCCTCCAGCTCTTCTGCTGGAGGACATTCCTAGGTGAACTTCATCAAGACACTGCAGAGTAGGGAGCTCATAACTGGAATGAGAAAAGGGCTGTGTTTCCATGGGAAGGGGGTGCCCATAACAGGACTGGCCCCAGGGAGAGCTGCAGCAGAGTCCCAGCAGACTGTTCCAGAGAGTTGGACAAGTCTGCACACCCTCAAATCACCCTGAGCCTACCCCATTCACCCTACTGGCCCACCTCCCTGATGCCCGGGGCCTTTCTCCTAACAGAAGGCTGTGGAAGACTGGGCAACTGGGGGAACTGGGTACACACCCTAGAGTCTGTCCCTGAGGACCAAGGAGTCCAGGACATGGCAAGGGAGGGTGTGTTCCCATACCACTGTGCTGGCTCCATAAGAGACACAAGCCTTGGAAACTGCAGGGGGTGGGGGCCCCTGGGGAAACAAAGGCCAGACCAGACAGTCCCAGGGCAGGGACACTTCCTCAGGCAGCCATTAGGAAGGAAGTGAACACAGCCCAGTGGAAGGGAGTGGAAGAGCATTGCCCTGACCCCCATTGTTTCCAGCTTTGGGGTCAGCTGGGGCAGGCTGAACGCAGGGAGTTCCCCCACGCTGGGACTGTGGTGATGGGAGATGGGATGCCATCTGGCATGGCAGAACCCTGGCCCTGCGGCAGTAAGGGGGAGAACGGAGGATGACACGGCTTTATGTCTGGCATCTTTTCAGGAAAGTGGGAAGGTGCCCAAAGAAGAACTACAAAGGCTGCACAGGATGATCCTGCTCCGGATGTGACAAATTTAAGCCTCCGAAAGACTGGCAGGCCAACTCCCCAGACCCAGAAGCCTGTGTCCCTGAACTCCCTCTTCCCTAATTGGAAGTTGGGCTGATGGCCAAGGGCCAAGCCTAGTAGGGAACAAGCCTTCCAGAAGGGCCTGAAAAGGGTAGGCTGAATGTACACAGGGGGCAGCTGGAGGTGAGAACACAGGGCCAGCAGGGACAGGTGGGTGAGTTCTGCCTGATGGAACAGAAGCCCCAAACCCACTCTCCTGGTGGTACCCACAGGCACTCCTGGGAGGAAGCAGGTGGGTTTGGGCTACATAGCCTGGCAGTAGGCCAAAAGCATGGTGGCACCCATCTGATTGCTGTCCACTTAAGATGGGTCTTGGAGGTCCATGGAGTTCATGTTGTGACCTCCTGTGGGGTCAGCTCACATGGCTGGGGGCATGACAGCTGTTCCAGAACTACCTGAGGTCATGCTCTCACCTCAGGTCAGGCAGATGGGGCCAATCCCTAGTGAAGCACCCCAAAGGCTTCCAATTCCATGGGTCCCCACCTATTAGACACAAGAGAGGAGTGGCCTTCCATTCTGAGGGGCCCTGCAGTGAGGGCTGTGTGAATACACTGCCACCTGCTGGTCACAGCTGGGATGGCCACAAGCTGGGCTCAGGCTTACTCCGAGTCTTGATGATAAAGATCGGAGCCATCAGAGTGGCCCAGTCTAGACCTTGGATGTCACAGCAAATGCCACTCTTGTATGTAGGGTCTACAAATAATTTTATTGGAACTAAACAAATAACACAACAGCCTTCTTAGATTGGGGGCTGCCCTTCCCAAGCCATTTCCCATACTCTTAAAAGCACAGAGCTTGCACAGTAAGGAATTAAAAAAAAAAAGTCATTTTGATGTAGAAATCAGACTCTGTCCCAACATCATGGACTAGACTATTTACAGGCTTTCACATTTTAAGTATTCCTTTATGGTTGATCTCTCCTTCCTGTCTCTACCCAGGGGCTCCAGTACCTTCCATTGACTGATCCTGGGGGATGAGTATACTGTAGGGAAAGGGGTGGTGGGCTCCTCACAGCTATTGCCACCAGCCCTAGGGGTGCTGTCCCTCACCAAAGGGTGGCAGATGGTCTCCTCCCTATGGCAGGGGTTTTGGGGGGGGGCAGGGGAGCTGGTACAAAGGCAAGGAGGATTAGACAAAGTAGGTGGGTTGGGGCAACTCCCCATAGGCACAGGCATCATAGCCCTTCCTGATCCCATCTTATGCCCTCTCAACTGGGGGTGTGTGTGTGGGGCAACAAGTAGTTGCAGTGGGGAGGGATCAGTCCAGCCCTGGGTGGAGGGAGAATCCTCCCACACCAGTCCCATCTCCTATTAACAGCCAGAAAACTGTCCATCCATCTGGGAGTGGGAACAGATGAGCAGGTAGGCAGGAAGAATCAGGCTTGCACTGCCCCCCACCTCTGTCCAACACAGGAGGAATCGAGGTAGCAAACGGCTGAAATGCTCCAACAAGGGGGTAAGGGAAATGAGGGAAAGGAAGTTCCCACTTGCATACAGTTCCCACAGCCCAGGGGCTGGAAGAAGGCAGACCTTGCTTGTAAAGTGCTGTAGCCCCTAGCAGGGCTGGGCCCTACACAAGCTTGGAAGAAAGCAGGCTAGGCAAGGGTGCAGGAACCAGGCATTCCTGACCAGCATATGCCCTGCCATGCTCCTTGTAGGGATTGCTGGGGAAAGTGGGCTGGTAACTCTGCCATTAGCCCTCGCCAGCCGCCAGCCACCTCGTCCACATATAAACCAACACCCAACCAACATTGCAGGACTGCCCTGCTCACAGCTGAAGTTTCCAGGCCAATGCAGTTTATTCAGGATTGTGGCCCCAGCTTAGATTCCTTAATGGAAGCCACACCTTGAGCCTGGGGGTTTCTTGCTGGGGTAGGGAGTGCTTATGCCTGCCACTCCCCAGGCTCACACCTCATAGAGGATCACAGGAAAATCCACGTGGATGCGGGGAGGATCCAGCTTCACGATGCCCTGCCATGGAAACAGAAGCTAGTGAGGGCCAGCTCCTCCCCCAAGAGCCCCCACCATGACAGCAGACCACATGTGGGTCTACCTCCACACACTCAACATACGCCCTATGACCACTGCCCGGCCCCTCACCTGAGGAATCAGGTTCTTATGCACCCGCCTCAGCTTGGCCCGCTTCTGCCCGTTCTTGGTGACGATTGTCTCCTCGTAGAACTCGTGAGCCAGATCCCCATCCTCATCATAGAACATGGAGCTGTGTGGAGAGAGAGGGAACGGGCTGGGCTGGAGCCCCACACCCGGTCATGGCAAATAACCAGACTACAGGGAAGTGTGCCCACCTCCAAATGGGGAGGAACAACCTTGGTGGGAGGGAGAGAGGATAATATGCCTGAAGAATCCCTTGTTTAGGGCTTGGGGTCTACTAGAAGCAAGTGGGGAGTGGGATGGTAGCCAGCGCTACTCTCTCAGTCTCCAAGAAGAGAGATCATATCAGAGCACATTGTCACGGCAGCCAACTTCAGTTCTCATCACTGGTGTGTTCAGCAAAAGTAGCCATTCCAACATCAGGTCCTTGCCTTCACCCAAGACTTTTAGAGTGGGCAGCATGATGGCCTGGGCATGTGTCTCACTCCAGAAGATGCTGCTGGCCCTGGGCCAACCTGAGATGGCAGATGCCTGAGCTAGGAGGGAGCCTGAAGAGAAAAAGGTTGAATCCTCCCCACCCACCCCAGGTGGCTGGTGTAGCCAAACTACCACTGTTGGGTCTCCCGTGTATCTACAGCCAAATCTCCAGTATCACCTGAGTACCATTTCCCTGGGCCCACCAGGGGCAGGCCAATAGTGCTCCTGTCTGGACCCGTGGAAAGAGAAGGGAGGTCAGGGCTCCAGATCTGCAGAACATATCTGGGTGAGGGTCTTTTTTTACCCAGGTTCCATCCTCAACACTAGGGCCCAGTCCTACTTTCCTGGCTACTACCCTCAGAGGTCCAACCCCATCACGGTGGGGAACGGAAACAGCCAAAACAGGGTTAATTCTTCCCTCAGAAGAACTGGGGGAGAGGGAGGCTAAGAGCCTTCAACTTTCATGCTGGGCAGGAAGGGATGAAAGAAAGAAATCCTGAAGTCGCAGGGAGGCTCTCTGTCAGCTTTACCGTGCAGAGGGCTTGCCCATGGACAAGCCTCAGGCCCACTCTTCCCCTAGGGGGGCCTTCAAAGCAGCCAGGTCGTCAAGAACCGACTGCTCTGCTTTCCCCACCCCTTGCTCCCACGGGGGCCCGAAACATGGGACTCCTCCTCGAGCTCCCTGTAACGCGCGGAGCCCTGCCGCCCGCCTGTTCTCCCCGGGGCGGAATCCGCGCCCTTACCCGCGGCGCGTGAATACGAAGGGGGGCACGACTCGGCCTCGCGGACGCACCAAAGCTTGCTCAGCGACTGCCGACTCCGGGCCTCCGCCCCCCGCCGCCGAGGCGAAGGGCCACAGGCCCCGAGCTTTGGAGCCGCTGGCGCCCATGTCAGGGCCGCCGGCGCATGGCGAGCCCCGCGACCGCTTTGCTCTCACAGGGCCGTCGGCGCCGCCATGCCCTGCCTCGGCCTCCGCTCGCAGGTGCCGCCGCCGCCGCCGCCGCCGCCCGCAGGCTCCGCTGTCTCCACGGAAACCTCACTTCCGCTTCCTGCTCACGATGCCTTCTCTGATTGGCTGCTTCTCTCGTCGGTCCGCGGGGCGGGACCAATAGCCGCTGTCAGAAGCTAGGCATCCCAGCAGGCACCGCGAAACGTCAGGTCCCAGCAGGCCAGGCTCTCCCCAGTTGGGACAGCTCCCACCCAGTGAAGTGGTGGTTGTGTCCTGCTTTCTTCATGTGTGGCGTCTCCGACGTCCCCGACCTCGAGAGGTCAGGTCCAGCGGGCCTGCCCAAACACCAGCCTCCCCGCAACCACCAGCACTTTAGGGCTGCCCCAGGCCAGGCCGCGCATTGCCCACCTGGCCTTATTTTATTCCCACACAGTTTCTGCGATCACCACTGTTGCATGTAGAGGAGAAACCAAACCTAAGGATAATGAACTAATTGGCCAAATGTATAGCTACGTTCAGTCTGAAGAACTTTGGATTCAGTGTTCTTTCCAAACCCAGTAGAAGGCATACTTCATGAAGGCCAAGAATTTAACAGCTAGACCTTCGATGCCATGAGCAGTGTCTGGTCGTGGTCCACAGTAGTAGCTCAGTAAATATTTGGTGAAAACGCCTCTCACAGCTTGGGGTGTGTGTGTGTGTGTGTGTTGGGAGGGGTGTGGGTTCCCTAAATTCTAGCTTATATTCTTGCCTGTACCACGACCTGAGACCCCATGGTGCTGCATGATGACAGTACATATTTGTATCCCACATGCTTCACAAACTGGTCACATGGTGACTTTTAAAAGGTGCTCTGTGAGCCTGTCCATCACCCTTGGCAGCCACTGGCATGAGGGCAACTTCAGTTGAGGGCCCATAATAAAGACTTCAAAAGCAGAATTCTTAAATCTTTATTCAGCCAATTCTCTCAGGCCCCAGGCCCTGATGATGACTGTCACCCCCACCCCCTTCCCCACAGGAGGCATGCAGCTGAGGCCACGAAATATATCATACATTCGCACACATCATCAAAAATAACTGAGGGAAAGACCCTCGCTTTGATTGGCAAAGAAGGCACAGACCTGACCAGTGCCCACACTCACACAGACCCTGGCCTAGGGACATCCTCCTTGGAGGAGGCACTGAGGCACTGTTGCTGCAACATGAGCCAACATTCCCTGACCCCAGTGTGTGTGAGGAGTCAGAAGCCACTGTAGAGGGAAACCTAGACTCTTCCCCCACTCCTGCCTTATCTTGAACACCAGCCCTTGGCTCCGACTGTCCTGACACCCCATCCGAGACCCAAAACATATGACCTTTCCCCATAGAGGAGGGCCCTTATCCCTGCAAACATGACCCTATTCTGTTTGTGGGGTCTCCCAAGATTCTGGTATCTGAGACACGAATTAAGGAGACTTAATTCTGCTCTATCCCTGCTGCAAGCCTGGAGCAGCTTCCTGGGGCAACCCTGGCCCACCATGACCCACTACACGAAGGGCAGAAGGGTGCAGAGCCATGCTCTGCTACACCTACGGGTGGACACAGGGGGCCAGCTCCTTTGCTGTCTCTGGGCTCATTCCCCCAGTAAGAGACGACCTCCATGCACACTCATTCTTCAGGCCACATGGGCCCTGTCACACTCACACGGCACGCCCTCGGCGCTGCCTACTCTCCTCCTTTCCCCCGGGGGTACAAGAGGTCACCCCAGGGGGCAGGCGTGCAGGGCCTCCTGGATCTTCTGACGGCAATAGGAGTACTTTTGCAGGATCTGGCGGAGGTGTTCCTCTTCCTCCCGCTGCAGGATGCGCAGGAAGTTGTGTAGCTCAGGCAGGCTGAAGGCATGCCACTGCAGGGGGAGAGGAGGGAAACAGGCTGCAACAGGCACGGCCAAACCAGCAGGCCCTGCCAGCGAAGAGCAGCAGTCACGTCACACAGCTAGGATGGGGCTTTCTAATGTTAGGTTCTTGGCTGAATGGCCCGTGCTAGGATTCTTGACAATAGTCTGTATAGAAGATGGGCCCCATAAAGTAGGGCAGTCACCTCGAAGACAGGCAACCGAACCAGATGTTCCCCAGTTACCTGTGGACAGGTTATGCCCACACTCTGAGTTTAACACTACTCCACAGACCCAATACTTTGAAGCCAGAAAGCTTCTAGGTAAAAAGTCATAATGGTTGAACGGGAGCCTGCCTGACAGTGTGGGTCCATCTGTGTGCTTTGATCTGGCTTAGAATCACCATACTATCAGATGGATTCCTGCATCTCCTAAGGAATTTCCACAACAGAAAAGAGTAGACCACCAAGACAATTCTGGGCATCTTGGGACAGGCCCATGACCTTGGCTTGAGTGGCCTGGAAGGCTTCACTGTAGCTACAAGATTCACATACTCCTGAAGAGGCTTTGCAGGGCTTTTTTTGCGGCCCTATTCCTCCTTCCAACTTTACTGCAGCTGTGACCCACTAGCCTTACCCAGTGACAACCAAGAAGCAAAAGAGGGCGTGTACTCACATTCACCTCCCCAGAGTCATTCTCCTTGAGGACAAAGCTTAGGGCCTTCTCGCTAGGCCCTGCAAGGAGCCGCAGCCGCAGGGGCTGCTCATCATCCGACAGCTTCCGGAGGTACACTGAGGGCCAGGTAGGGAGAAGAAAGTATTTGATTAGAGTCAGGCCCAGCCCACTTAGCTCCTTACACATGGAGCATGCATATATACCCTCATACGTGGTGGGGTGGGAAGCCCACCTTGGCCATGGCGTTCAGCCCGCTCAAAGAGGGCAAACTTGCGGGGGTCATCCACCACCAAGAATTTGCGAAGTAGGGCCTCAATGACCTCACGTGCCCGCGTGCGTGACAACACATGCAGGTGCTTGACAGCATCTTTGGGCAGGTAGAAGGAGGTACGGCGCCTCACAGCAGTGCCCCGCCCTGGGCCCCGCCTGGCATCCTGCAAGGAGGGTGGCTTCTTGCTGGAGGGCACTGAGACAGGGCGCACCAGCTTCAGTTGAACCTTGATGAAGCCTGTGTAGGAGCCATCCTTGTTCTGAAGAGGAGAAACCAAACCATGACTACGTTCCAGGTGAGATGGAACAGATTTGGACACCGCTAGTCCACTTGGGGCTAGGCTAGGTGTAAATAAATCACTGCTTAGGCCCACCTAAGAATACCTCAGCTGTAGCCTCTCCCCACACCCCCTTCCCCAGGCTGTCAACTCACCAGGCTCATGAAGAGGTTGCTGTTGATCTGGCTATTGTACTCCTTGATCTTCTGTTCAACCTCAGCCTGAGAAAGGTCAGGTGTCTCCCACTCCACAGGTTCGTCCTGAAAGATGGGCCAGCATGGACATAGGGTCCTAAAAGAACCCATCCCACTGCAATGCATGTCACAGACGGGGAGGTGAGGTTGGGTGGGCCAATTTGAAAAACAGCCTCTGGGGCAGCCTTTGGGAACTGCCACAAAGCTTGAGTCCTGATGAGAAGAACCCACCATTGCTCCTGGTTTTGCATGCAGTGGATGGGCACAGCAAAGGCAGAGTCATCTGGCTTCTTTATGCTGCCTACATGGGGCCTCCTCAGCACTGGGTGAAGCCCTAAAGATACCTTAAAACCAAGGCAACTGAAGATACAAGGCCAGGGGCCAGGAAAAGATGTGGGATTCTTATTGACAGTAAAAGCACCTTCCAACTGCACATCCTGATTCCAGCACCCTAGTTAGGTGGGGTCAGGGGTGTCCTGGAGAAGGGGGACCACTTTGCCAGTCTGCCCCGGCAAAGGATCATGACCACAGGGTAAGAGGTGTGGCACTGGTGCACACCAGGAGCCCAGCCAGCTATGGGTATGAGGGTAAGGGGACCTCTACAATGTTAACACCCTCTGGTGAGGGATTTGGGGCCAGCCCTGTATGTCTCACACGTAGGGAGGAAACCACTGTGACATGCCATTTGATCTTGACCCAAGCTGTACAAAAGGCAGCTTCAGGCCAGGCTCCAATCTGCCTCCTGGTAGAGCCGGTCCCACAAGTGCCAAGCAGGTAGGATTCTGCACTTCCTCCCTCCTATCTGGAGGTTCAGCCCAAAGATTTTTTGCTCTACCACTCAGCCCATCCCCTGCTCCTCCAGAGGCTGTATTCTTGTCGGAAGGGAGGAGTATGGACCAGGGCAGCTGGGGCTCTGAATTAACATTTTTCTGTCAAACTCCCAGGTTCCATTGCATCAGCCTTACTTCCTGTTGACGTCAGGCCCTGGTTGGAATGGGAGTGTCACAGACACAGCTGAGATCACTGCTGACCAACGCTTTGTCCCAGGGGAATTCTTACCAGCTGGTCCCCTGCAGAATAATCTGTGTCCAGCCCCGAGCCCAGGAGAGGCAGGCTTCTCCCTGATTGCTGCCTTGGAGCCCCTAAGCTTAAACAATCTGATGGGGATGAATAAGGAGGACAGATGAGAGGGTAGGGTGCTCTTCACCTAGACAGCTTTTTAGCAGTATGCTCTTTACCTAGAACCTGCTAGTAAGTATGTGGCACTGAAGACTGAGGTTGGGGCCTCACAGGGAAAAGGTATTGGGGGAGGTGTGGGAACTGAAGCCTATTTGCTCCCCCAAGTTTCAAAAAAATCTCCTGGAGGAGAGCACTAAGAAGTGAAAACTCCAGCAGAAATCTTTCTGGGGGCAGGGAGGAACCCTCCAAGAGTAGTAAAGAACAAATGTGTGGGCCCTGGGAAATGGGAGATCTGGCAGGTAAAATGAAGGCTGGGGCCTGGGAATAAGGGGTGGTTGTGTTGGAAGGAGTGACCCGATAGGAAGGAGGACCAGGATGGGAGTGCTACAGGGCAGGAGGAAAGTTGAACAAACTCTAGTATCAGGGCAAGAAGGAAGAGAATTCTGTTTACAGAACGGTGGGCACAGAGATGGCACCAACTTATTTCCCTTCCTTGGATGGTTCTGAGCTCCAGCCTGAGGATGAGAACACCTGCTCCTTCCTCATCCCTTCCCTGGTCACCCAGGAGCCCTGGACTGGGGTGCAGTCATTTATGTTCCAGTCTCTTCCCCTCTCCAGGTGAACCTCCCTTGTGGTTTTTGTTGTTGTTTTTCTTTTTTTTGCCTCCCTTAGTATCTTTACTCATAAAACAAGGGGCTTGGACTGGAGGCACTGCACTGTCCTGCCAGGATTCTAAAAGAAAAAAAAAAGTTTTTTTTCTGGAGGATTCCAACAGCCATCCCAGAGGTGTGCACGGCAGGACCATGGAATTTCCCTTCTCCTGAACTATAGTGACCCACCCTCCACTCTGCCACTGTCCATAGTGACTGATGGTTTTTATTTTACATACAACTGGGGACTCCCCTTCAATTGGTTAGTGTCTTGTGGTTTTCTCACTATTCCACAATGGAAAATGGCTCAAGCCTGAGGGACAGACAGTCCCAGGGATCCACACTCAAACCTTGCACCTAACTCTGGGCTGAACTTTTGAGTAAAATTTAATCTAAAGACTATAACATTTTCATCTAAAGAATCACCCACGGGGCGCCTGGGTGGCTCAGTCGTTAAGCGTCTGCCTTCGGCTCAGGTCATGATCCCAGGGTCCTGGGATCAAGCCCCGCATCGGGCTCCCTGCTCAGCGTCTCCCTCTCCCGCTCCCCCTGCTTGTGTTCCCTCTCTCGCTGTGTCTCTCTGTCATATAAATAAAATCTTTAAAAAAAAAAAAATAAAGAATCACCCACAAGTCCCTTTCCGTGGCTCATGTAAGGAATTCTGTCCCATTGCTGCAAGGTATTCTGAGCTTCACGGTCCCCCATCTCTCTTTCCTGATGCTCTGTCCAGGGTGCTCCCCTGAGGTGTACCAGCTCCAGAATAGTTACCTGAGCTTGGTGGTCACACTGATGGCACACAGCACAGAGGTGTCTGATAATGGGGACACCTAGGAGACTCAGGGAGGAACAGCTGCTCCAGCACCTCATCTTACAGTCCTGGATTAGTAACCCCTCTCTCTCTTGACCCCTCCTCCGGGCTTTGTACAATCTAGCCTGCCTCACCTCCTGTGGATAAAATGCTCCTGTTTGCTTACAGTCCAGAACTAGGCTTCCTTCCCATCTATTCCTAAATACCCTTTCTACAGGTCCACACCGATTTTACTCTATGTGCTGCCGAAGCGACCACTACAGCCAGGTCCACTCCAGAACCCTCCACATTCCAGAAGCCGGCGGCAGACCAGGACTGGTAAGAAGCGGGGACTCAGCTGGCTCCGTCCAGGAGTGCATATGGAGGGGCCCAAACCTTCCTCCTAAACACACTTCCCAGTTCCCAGCGAGGACACCTCCCTTTCCACTTCCTCCCACCACCCCCACCCCCGTCCCCCCAGAGAGGAGGTGGGAGCGTCCGAACGCGGAAATCGAGGTGCTCGTCCAGACTGCGCAGTCGGCTTTAGTCATAGGTGGATAATGCCCGTCCCGGGTCTACCCCGAGCCACGTAGCTGCTTCTCCTGGTTCAACCGGTCTGTGACAGAGACAACAAGGCCTCGACCCCCGGCACCGAGGCGCTGAGAGCCCCGCACACGGTTCCGCGGGCTGGCCCCGGGCCGGTATGGAATCCCCACTGACGGACGAGCGGGACTGCCCACAAACTCGAGCCGGCAACTTAGCGGCAAGGGGCAGGATCCCAGCGACTGTCACCGGCCCGCCGCCCAAAATCCCGGCCCCCACCTGGTCCCGACGCGGCCTGCGCGCCAGTGAGGTACGCGCCGTGAAGTACTGCTCGAGCTCCGAGTCTGAGTCCTCCTGGCTGCAGTAGCCACTGCTTGTTGTGCTGCTCCAGGTCATCTCGAAAGAAGGCGTCCCCGCATCCGCCTCGCCCATCGCCGCGCCCGCCCGCCAGCTCCCGGAGTCCGGTGTGCCGGTAGGAGCCAACCACCGCCCCAGGCGTGTGTGCGCCTGCGCGCGTGCGCCGGGATCGGAGTTCGCGCGGCAACCGTTAACACTGAAACGTAGACAGCCAGGATCTGGCTGCCGTCTCATTGGGGAGGAACTTCGAAGGGCGGTTCATACACGCCACGCCTCCAGGGATGACCTCATAGCCTAGGCAGCTCAGCTCGGCTCCGCCTCGCAGACCCCACCTCTCTTGGGGAACAAGTCGGAGCGTGTGCGCATGTGCACCAGCGTGGCTGCAAGACCGGATGCGGATGCGGGAAGGTGCGGAAATTGCGCGGGGGCGGAGCCTGGGCGATTCCGGGCAGTCCGCGCGGAGTCAGCATCCCCGGCACCCATTCGAGCCCGCGCGCAGAATTAGGCTCTCTCTGTCGCGGGAAACCCGCTGTTAGAACGCTCACTGCGCGTAACGCCGGGCAGCCCTAAGCAACTCCTGCAATGTGGCAGGCTGGTCTGCGCGCCTTTTCCGTACGCTCCCCCCTGCCCCGCGCTCACCACGTTCGTGTCCAGCTCCAGCGCAGGTTCCCAGCCCAGGTCCCGGGGCCCGCAGCAGTCCAGGCAGACAAGCGCGCGGCAACGGTAGTGGCATGTGAACTTGCAATCTGCAGAGAGGCCTGGCCGTGAGGCGGAGGAGCCCCAGCTCCAGTTCAGAGAAGCATTCCGGGCATGGAAGAGAACCCAGGGGATGAAGGCCCTTGCCCGCCAGGCTCTGCATGACCGGCCTTATCTTAAGGTCTCGTTACCCCCCGCTGCTGCACAGCTTCTAGTGTTGATCCCCCGACGTCTGGAAACTGTCGGGAGGGCCTCAGGCGGTCAGGAATCCAGGCCTGTTGAACTGCTGGATCCCTAGCACCGAGCGCAGAACTTCCCCCCTTCCGCATTGTCAACGCCCCCCTCCTCCAGTCTCCTTTACTTGAAGGGCAAAAAACCAAAAGCCTTTAACCTTTGTTCCCCTCCAGCTGTCATCTGTCTCTGCATCCCTCGCACCAAAACTTAATCAACATTCTTCTACATACAATCTAATTCCTCACCTTCACTCTCCCCTTTACCCATTCCAGTCAGGCTTGCCCCTCCCTCCAGGAAGCTGGTTAGGGTCCTCAGCAACCTGCGCACGGTCCAATGCCAGGTCCCTTCTCCATCCTCACCCCCTCAGCATCGTTTGATGCTTACTCCCCTTGGTTTCCAGAGCTCCCCACTACCCTGGTTTTCCTCCCGTTCCCTGCAGCTCCTGCTAAGTTCCTTTGGTTCTGTCTCAACTCCCAGATCTAATGGACAGAGTGTCTGAGGCTCAGTCCTGATCAATGCCCTGCTCTATGTACTCACCTATCCCAGATCCAAGGCTTCCATCGCTGACCTCCCTCCCCAGATCAAAGCCCGTGTCAACCCAGTGTGGCCAAAGCAATTCTTCTTTCACCTCCCCGCTCCCCTCACCAGAGCTCCTCATCTCAGCAAAAATCGCTACTCTCCCAGTTTGAGGTAAAAAAAAAAAAAAAAAAAATCCCAAATCACTCTTGATTCCTCTCTTCTATTTGCTTCTCACACACACCCAAATTGTCCTGTATTTCATCTCTATGTCCCTTTATTTCTTCTTGGGAACACTGCAGTGTCCCAGCCCTTCTCATGGTTGGTAGTCTGTCACAACTCTGGTGTTCAGGACAGACTCTTGTACTGGATGAGAGGGTCTCCATGCCTACACAGGCCTGGGACACCTTCTCTAAATCCCTAAATGGGCCAGAGCAGTGATTTTCAACTGTTCTCAATTCCAGGCTGTCTACTGAAATGATTTTTTTTTTTTTTTTTCCAGTTGCTGATACACTCCCAGTAATTGATTCAACACGTCTGAAGTCCAGGCATAGGGGTTTGGAGGGCTGTAAAATCCCAACCGATTCTAGCTGGTGTATATAGCCCCTGGGGCAGCAACCTCTGCTTGCTGGTGATTCCTGGGAAGGCAGGACCACCACTGGTGTGTGGCTGTGTTTCATGTTTTAGCGCCTGGTTGGCTGGGCCTGCAATAGGTATTTGCTCAACAAAACTCCCGCTTGCAGAGGGCCCACCCAAGGTACTTTTCCTCTGCCCCCCTCCCATAGGAGGGGAAAACTCCCCTCATCCCAGAGATTCTGGAGGGGGACACAGTGAATGAATCTTTGGGAAGGGGTGGGCCTGGGAACAGGGACTTCTAGAGATTGGTCGAAACAAAGCCTTTCTCAAGAAGAGCCAAGAAACTTCAAAAGATAAAAAGCTTGAAATCAGCATGTTATTCATAGTTATTCATAGGCAGCCGCCTCTGCGCAACTGTGCCCCTGATGCAGGTGGAATAGGACAAGGATATACACCATCTATCTGCCTGCACTCTCGTACACGATGGGGCAAAGGTAATGGACCTGGCCCGCGGGAACCGACCCTGCCGACTGACCCCCTCCTTTGCGACTTGACACGCAGCGAGGGCGCTGCCTCTTGGCCGCCCGTTTCGCTCTCGCCAGCGTGCGGGGCTGCTACTCACGCGCGCACTGCAGGCCCTTGCGCACGACGCCCCAGATGAATTCGCCGCAGAGGTCGCACCACGTGTGCGTGGCGGGCCCCGCGGGCTGGAAGTGGTGGCCGCGGCCCGCGACCAGCTGCCGTGCCGGATTGCGCGCGGTGCCGGGCGCGATGCGCAGCGCGTTTGCGCGCTCCAGCCGGGTGCGGCTCGGGCTGGAGCGCCGCGCGGGCTCCAGTTCCCTCAGTTCAATGAGCTCAGGTTCCGTGGACATGGCCGGGTCGGGCCCGGACTCCCGCGGGCTCTGGGCGCGAGCGAGCGCGGGGCGGGCGGGGCCGCGGGGCGGGCCGCGATGCGGCACCGCCCCCGGGATCCGGGCAGGGCGGTGGGAGAGAGCCGGGGCGAGCAGCGCAATGGAAACCTGGGCGCCCGGGCTATGTGGGCCCGCAGGCGGAGTAGGGTGGCGAGGGCGTGGGGTGGGGGGGAGCTCTCGCAGAATCCCAGCCCTCCCTTTCCTCTTCTCCTGCATCCCGGGAGCACCCCTCCTGCTGACGACGACGACCACAGCGAAGGGCCACTCGGAGACAGGCTGTTTCTAGAGGCCAGCTTTACTGTGCTAGAGGAACAGGGTCCCCACATCCGGCCCTTGTCTTTGCCCCCGCCCAGGCCTCCTGCTCCAGCTTGCTGAGGCAGCGCCCTCAGCCTACCCGCTGTGTAGGGCAGGAAGCGGGGAGCGCTTTGCTGGGGAAGATGGGTCAGCAGCTCGCTGTGCTCACCACCTGGGAGGCTAGGGCTCTGACAGAACCTCAGGCTGAGATCCTGAGGTTCAAGGGCACGCTCTGGGTGGGTTGTACAGCATGGGTGGTTGGCCCTCACAGCTGCAGCCTTCACTTGGCTCTGTCACCTTGGGCTGCCAGGACACAAGCCTTTCCGTGCTTCTCCCAGTGCTTGACTTGGCACTCCCTGCAGGCAGGCGGGCTGGTGAGCACGCAGTGCTTGCGGGGGGGTATGGAAGTGGGGCTTAGGGGTCCAGGGTCCTAGGACACCCTCACCTGCAGCAATACCATTCATTCCGGCACCGTGAGCAGCGTTTGGAGGCCTCTGCCCTGCAGAAGGCACAGCGGGGCCGCTCTGGAGTTACTGCCTCTAGGACGTCCAGCCTGTAGGTCTCAGCCCATCTAGGAATGGGATCAGGAGAGCCTGGCTGGGCCTGGCCGGTGGGGGCACAAGAGCACCCCTGCCTGTGTCCATGCCTTCTGCATCCCTCCCACCCCTTCTGCCCACTCAGCAGGCTTCACCTTCTTGCCTGCAGCCGCAGGTCCTGCTCTGAGGGGCTGAATATGTGCCTCAGCTGGTGCTTGGCAATCGCCTGCCACTTGCCTCTGTTGTCTCTCTCTAGCCGCTCCCAGATTTCTGGGATCTGAGGGAGAAAAGTGGAAAGCGCCAGAGAGGAGCTGGCAAAGTGCGCAGTGGTCCTGAGCAACTGACTTCCTAGTACCTACCTGCTCCAACACCAGGTCTTTCTTAGGGGGCTGCGTTTCGGTCAGGGCCAGGTGGGCCAGGAAACCCTGCAGGTCTGCCAGGCTGGGCAGCTGGTCGAGCAGTGTGTCTGTGAGGAAGGCCCGAAGCTGCAAGGGAGTCCAGGGAAGGCCAGCGTCAAGTGGTGCTGACCAGAGGAGGCTTGCACTGGGCTGGGCTGGGCTGAGGTGCCTGTGGGGACCACGTCCCACTAGCTGCTGCAACACCTGAGGTTCGGAGTCTAGAAAGAGGACTGGGGCTGAGGTAGGGGGGCAGTGATAAACAGCAGGGCTGGGCTGGGGTGGGAGGGGGTGGCGCTGGTGCAGGACGAGTTCCCCACCTTGAGTAGCTGTCCCTTGGCAAAGCTGGTGAGGCAGTAGCGGGCCCGGGCTTCGGGGCTTAGTAGCAGGTTGTACAGAGCGATCCACACCTGCCCATCCAGCTTGCTCAGCTTTTGCCGCTCTGAGGGGGCCACTGTCTGCCAACGGCCACCCTCAAATTGCTGCGCCTTGCCTGCAGAGAGGAGCCAGCACACTAGGGGCAGGTGTGCGCACTCTTGCAGTCAGCCCACTGCAGCTGCATGGGCTGGGGTACTGCCCGGGCGCAGGACTTGCCCAGGCTGGGGTGCTGCTTGCTCCAGAGCAGGGGGAGTCCTTAGTAGTGGACACAAAGGCCTTCCCTGATGCAGAGCCCAGGTCCAAGCCCATCTCGCGTGAGGCATCCTGGGACCCTCTATGAGCTAGCAGGCAGAGTTTGTCCGCCAGCGTGCAAGCTGCCTGTCCCAATCAATGCTGGAGAATGTCTGGGAAGCAGTGAGCTGGGGCTTGGGCAGGTGGGGGAAGACCTTACCTCCTTCCTGCCGGCTCCAGGGACTGTGTTCCAGCAGTTCCACCAGGAGGCAGGGCAAGTTGTGGGTACTGAGCATGCGGTTCAAGGTGCTCAAGGAAAGGCTAGGGGTGGTGGAGGAGAGAAGTGAGCAGAGGCTACAGGCCCGGGATCCCAGTCCTCCACTGTGGGTCCCAGGCCTGGCAGGACTGCCCACCTGTCCACACAGTCTGTGATATAGCGCAGCACCGAGAGGGCCTTCAATGCGATCTCAAACTCCATCAGCTCTGCCTGCTTCTGCAGCTCCTGGGGAGGGGGGGGCACATGGTGCTCAAGCTGGGCCACCCCCTGCCTGCTCAGGCCTCAAGAGAGCCTGGTCTACCCATTGGCACCCCCAGGGAGCCTCAGCCTACCTGTATGGGGGTGCTGTACTGGGACTCCTCCTCCTCAGGAGAGCCACCACAGCCACTCCGGGCCACCAATAGAGTCAGTTTTCGGTGGCAGTAGTCTACCAGGTCCAAGACAGTGTCCTCTGCTGACTCACACACCTCCTGAGAGGCAGGCAGAGGGGAAACATTCTGTCTCTGATGCTCTCCCCACACAGCACAACCCCCCTTCCCTGTCAGGCCCTAGCCTGGGGCAACGGCTGGTGGGCAGGGCTGATGCCTCACCTTGTGGAAGAACACTGTTTCCAGAAGGTTGACGATGGAGGCCTCATGGTGTACCTGTCAGATAAAGAGAACAGGGCCCAGAGCTGCTGAAGGAAGGATGGGATTACCAGCTCTCTTCTCAAATCCAGAACCCTCTAAAGGCACGGGCCGGGTGTGAGCAGGGGCCCAGCTCACCACCATATATATGGGAAAAGTGTTCTGGGGCTTGAAGTCCTCCAGCCTGCACAGCACAGGGAACACCTTCTGCTTCCACATCTCCACTGCGATCAGCTCCTCCACCAGCGTTGGGATCTTTGAGGGGGAGGGGAAAGGACAGGGATGAAGTAGGCCTACATTGGCCTGGCAACCTGTCCATCCCTGGCTCAGCCCTGTCTAACTCTCCTCAAACTCCCCTGGGCCCCTAGGTTCTCTCCATAGGCACCTTCCCAATCTCTCTCCTGCACCTTAGACCTTCATTTCTAGTTGCCCTCAATATCTCTGTGGGGACATTCCCCATGCTTCCTGTAACTGGCTCTTGCTTTGTCCTTAGGCTGCCTTGCTCCCCCCTACATCTACGCCCTTCTCCCCTCTGTCCCCATCCAGGTGTTCCTCTCAGGCTAGCTCTCGTGCTCATGCCCTCCCTCTTGTCCCTGTCATCTGGTCTTCCAAGGTTCTCATATGCCTTGACCTCATCTTTACTTCTCAGGGCCCTGCACAATTTCCTAGTCCTCTCCCACCCTCCAGTAGGGGGCTCCACTGTTTCTTTGCAAAGGGACCCTTTTGTCAAGGGATATCTCAGGTCATTTATTTGAGCCACCTCCTGGCTCATGTTCCAGCCGGGCTGATCTCTGGTTTCTTACTCCTCTCTCAAGTTAGGAAGGCTGCCTCCTTCCATGCCAAAGTCCCACCCCCACTTCAGTGAGGGCCCCCTCTGGCCTGACAGTCTATTCAAGGATGTTTTTAGAACGTGGGCCCTCCCCCCACAGCCTAGGCTGTTGTATGATCCATAACTATCTCCCAAATCAACCCACGCTTCACACTTGGCCTGGTGTGCCAGGGTCCTGTCCAAAAGGTGAAAAATCGAATGTGTAGCACACTCCTCTCTTTTCCCTTGGGGAAGACAGGTGTACCACCCAGAGGGAAGTGAAGGCACCCAAGGTGCTCCTGAGAGGGAGAGTGGTGGGGTGGGAGGTGGTGGGAAGGCAGGAACTCTGCCTGTGACCCCAGCATACCTTCCCATGGGTGACCAGCAGCTCCTGGATGGGCTCCCCCTGGCTGGCTGTAGCATCAAGGATAGCCTGCATGTTCAGCTTCTCCAGGTTCTCATGCTGCTGGTTCCACCTGCCCCAGAGAGTGGAGGTGTATGTGCATTTGCGTGCTCATGTGTGCAGCAGGAGTGGGGTGCAGGCTGGGTCCTATTGAAGCCTAACCTGATCCTGAGCGGCCAGAGGGGGCTCAGGGCCATATACCCCCCAACTCGGAGAGCTTTGTCTCCTCACCTGGGGGCTCCTCCACACTGGGCACCCTCTCCCCCATGTCAGGCCCGTACTCCTCCATTCAAGGACTCTGACCCTTGGGCCCAGCTGCCTCACCCTCCGGAGCCCATCTCGCGCAGCGGGAAGCTGCGCAGCCCCCGCACCAGCTCGTCAGCCTCCCCCGGCAGCAGCAGCTCCAGGTCGCCCATGTTGTGGCCGCAGACAGAGCGGGAAGGCGGGGCTCAGCTGACCCCGAACAGCAGCCGGCGCTGAGGTGGGGGTGCTGAAACTCTCGGGGACGAAGGTCTCCCGCGGGGGTCCAGGTCTTGGACACGGCCGTTGCTGAGCAGTTGGGGCGCGTGGGTCCTCGCCGTCATGGAAACGGTTAGCTCGGCGCCTGCGCACTTGCGGCCCGCACAGGCTCCGGCCCCGCCCCCGGCGCCTTGCCTTACCGGCGGCGGGTAGCAAACGCTCTTTGGTCTCCCAGAACTTTCTCCCTCACCTCCGACTGCGGCTCAAGGATCTGTCCTGAGTCCGACGTGCTAGTCGGACGTCAAGTCGACCCGCACGGGGACAGGGCCACCCTGCCCCCACCAGCTCTTCCAGCAGCGGCTTCACCTCGGCCGTACGGACGCTCCTCTCCCTGGCTTCCTCGCCCTGGTGTCTCGCGCCCGGCTCCACCTGTTGGCTCAACAACGCCCCCCCCACCCCGCCCCAAGTAATGCGCAGGACTCCTTCTTTCTAGCCTAACAGGCTGCCATCACGTCTCATGAGGTAACTGCTGTAGTCTTTTCCTGGGTGACTCTATGGCTGCTTCTAGCCCTCGAAATAGTATGTCCAAAAGCAGCTTACCAGGAACTCTGCAGGATCAGGCTCTTGCCCCCTCAGTACCTTGGGACTTCATTTCTTGCCCCCTCCCCATTGCCTCCTATGTTCCAGCCCCGTGGGCCTCTCTTGGGATCCTCATGCATCCTAAAGCTGTTTTTGTTTCAGGGCTTCTGCACCTGTTCCCTCTGCCTGGAATACTCTTCCTCCTTCAAGCCTCAGTTCAGGTCACCTCAGCGAGGCCTTCCTTGCCCATTTAATCCAGAACAGCCCCAACTCCCACCCCAGGTCATCATCAGCTTCCTGATTGTTTTTCTGGCTATTTCAATTAATAATTGGCGGGCACATTTACTTGTCCATAATCAGTCCTGCCCACCAGATGGCGCACGAGGGCACCAGGACCACGGCTATTTCACGGCCAGTTCTCTGGTGGCTGGATCAGAGGCTGTACTCAATAAACGTAAGTTGAAATGGATGATTTTATTTACAGAATTAAGGTCACCCTTGAGACAATATGGACTAGTCTACCAGTCTAGCCCTCATGCACCAGGGGGTGCTTAGTAGGAGAGCCCCCACCAGCCTCACTTCCAGCAGATGATGATGTTGGGGTCATTTTCCAGCCGTTCATCAAGCTCGTGGTAGCTCATGCCTGTTTGGGACAGTGCAGGTGAGGTGAGCAGTCTTGGCTTGGCCACCTGCCCTGACCCCACCCCAGCTGCCCTGCCTGTCTCCACCTGTCTTGCAACAGATCTCATCATAGCTGTGGCAGCCTGTGTAAAGCCGGGCAGGGTGGCTCCGCTCCTCCCGAGACACCCGCACAGGGTACTTCTGTAGTCGGCGGATGAGGTTCTTCATAAGCCCAAACTGGATCAGCTTCCTAGGGTGGGGTTGAGGGAGAGAGGGGTGATGCCCTGGCCAGGCCTTCCTCCAGCCAGGCCAACCCTTTCCTGCAGTCTCCCTTCTGGTTTTGTCTCAGTGACCAGGCTGGCCTCCAAACCCATCACCTCCAGAAAGCCTGCCTAGACTACTAGTGCCACATGATTCTGCTCACTGGGAATCTCCTGCTTCCTCTCTAACCCAAGGCTCCAGAGAGATGGAGAGTGTATCTGCTTTCAGGCAAACCCCTCCATGCCCCTGGGAATCGCCTTCTGACCGTTCATCAACGCGCTGCAGCTGCTGGGGGTGGCGGCCGATGAGGTCTCTCACAGTCGTGCCGGGGCTCAGGCTGCAGTACAGCTGGAACACATCCCGGAGACTGGCCCTCTTGTGCCCTGTGGGCACCAGGCGTCAGCTCTGCAGGTGGCCCCGCCCTCCCCAAGATGGACCCCCCGAGCCCACCACTACCTTGTTTGGTCACATAGGATAAACACGCCTCTTGCAGGGACTTGTCATCTACCAGGTCCTGGACCTTGGGTGTCGGGCAGTACACGTTGGAATACTGGAGGGTAGCAGGAGGCCCAGGGGCCTGAGTGAGGGGCTTGGAAGTCTGACACCACCCCAGTCTGGCCAAGCCACGTAAGTCACTCTCTGCCTAACCAGACCCCAGACTCACCTACCTGGAGGATGGACACCAGTGTCACAACGCCATAATACCTGGGGGAGATAGTTGTGCTCAGCTTCTGAGGGCCATGCCTTCCCACCTTCACACTCAGGGTCTTGGGGCTCTTCCCTGGCTAGCAACCCTGTCCCAAGTGTGACTGCTGCCCCACTCACAGCAAGTTCTGGATGGCGATGCGCACCAGGTTTAGCTCCACATCTGCCTCGGCTGAGATCTTCTGCACATGGCGGAAGCCATCAATATAGGGCAGGATCTGGGCAGGGCAGGGCAGGATCAGTAGGGGTGGGATGAGGCCAGAGCTGTGGCCAGCCCTAGGTGATGATCCCCAGGGAGGGAGAGCACACCTGTTGTGTGGTGAGGTCCCACTGTGAGTTGAAGAAATCTTCCTTGTCCTTGGTAAAGACAGGCACATCATACTCCTGTGCCACAGGAGGGTCAGGCCGCTGCTCAATCACCTTCAAGTGGATGGTGTTGGACTCATCTGCAGGGGCCCCACCCATATCTTCAGTGTCATCTCTTTCAAGAGGCCCTCTATTACCCTCCAGTCCTCCCAGCAACTCTTGAGGCAGGGGGGTGGCCCTGGGTAGTGCCAGTCTCCCCCAACCCCCGCTTTTCTTAAGCTCTCTGTCTAATGTGGGGCTTGAACTCACCTCAAGATCAAGACTCACATGCTCTACTGACTGAGCCAGCCAGGGGCCCCCAATCTTCCCCTTTTATGGAGCAAGAGACAGGTCCGGAGAGGGAAGGGAACAAACCCACGGAACATGGAGAGTTCTTCTGGCCTCCACATCTCAAATCCCAACATGCACTGGACCCTGGACATCGTTAACCCAGCTCATTGGGCCACCAATTTGTTCCTAAGTCTTGTCCATGGCTGGGCTTGCCTTTCCCTTGCCATGTTCCTATCCCTCCTCTACCCCTCTGCTGTCCTTGCAAAGGCTGGGCCATACCGATGGGCAGAGTGCACCGGCCTGAGGCATTTAGCTCCTCCAGCAAGATGGTCATGATGGGCACCAACTTCTGCTTGCTCTCCTCCGTCGACACGAAGCTGCTCTCTAGCTGGATGGAGCATGGACAACATGGTGGGCACACCCCAGGACCCCTGGCTGGCATCCTGCCCTGGCAGATAGCCAGGTCTGGAGGGCTTTGGAAACATTTGTCTGCCTGCCCCTCCACTCAAGCCCATCGTGTTGCAGACCTCCAGTGTGGTCAGGTAGCCAGCCAGCTTTTTGACGATGGGCTCAAGGGCACAGGTCTTGGCCTGGGCATCACACACGAAGCCTAGGTTGAAAAGCAGGGCATTGCGGCTGTACTTCTTGTGTTCAATGCACACAGGGCAGCCGATCAGTTTCTTCTCCATGGCTGTGCTGGATGGGGTGGGGGGGAACAGGTGGGAGCAAAGTCAGGCTCCTTCTGCCCCCAAGCTTGTCCACTCCTCCGGGGACATTCCCTCCCTTCCCCACTAGGGCCTCACACAGTGATGAGCTTGTTCTGCAGCTCTGGCTTGGTGATGATGTACACCTGGACTGTGTCAAACAGCTCCCGGGAGATGAAATCTTCAGGGACCTGGGGAGGGGAGTGCCAAGAGGCCCCTTAGTGGACCTTGGGACTAGGCAGAGTATACTGGGTGACCCCCCAAGGCCTAAGCCCTGTTGTCCAGCGTTTCTCCTCTCTCCCATCCACCCAGACCTACTACTACTTTGTGTTTCCAAACACATGCCATGTTCTCACCTGCCTCCTGGCTTTTGAATATGCTGTTTCCCCTACCTGGCACACTCTCTCCTCCTCCATCTAAATTCCTAAGCATCCAGGAATACTATTGGACCGCGCACCCCCGCCTCTCTTGGGACCTTGAACCTCCCCTGGGTCGCCACAGCCCGATTTCCCACAATCACTGCCTATGGGATGTTTGCCCCGACACACCGGGAGCCTGGGACCTGGGTCTGAGTATCCTCTCGGTTCACGATTCTCCGCGAATGAAGGAGTGGTATGCCTGCGTGCAGCATGGGGCTGGGGAATCCACCGCTTCCAGGCAGCTTGCTCAGCTCCCAGGAGCGTCCCTCTCCCACCACCCTCACCACCCCAACCCCCGGCCCCGCGAGCCCGGATGGCACCTGATAGGTGATCTTGGGTCCCAGCGTGGGGTGGAACTCGCTAAAGAATACGCATTCGATGCGGCAGCCGCTGCCCATGGCGCTAGCAGGGCCCAGGTCTGTAGACTCTGGCTCCTGGACCCCTGCAAACACCGTCGGAAACAGCCCTCAGGCCTGGATCGCCAGATCAAGCACGCCTGCGCACTCACACACCCGTTACGCTGCCTGCTTAACAGCGCCTGCGCAGAGCGACTGAGAGGTGTGGCTGGGGGGTGGGGGTAGATTGTCTCGGGAAGTCCCGGCTGGGAAGACGTCGCACCCGGAAGTGAAGCGGCTCCGCGACGGAGCGGCAGGGCGCGCGGCAGTGCCCCAAGTATCCCGCTTTCTCGGGAAGAAACCATCGCATCGGGTCAGCGCTGAGGCAGGCGAGTCCCTAGCGTGTAGGGGCAGCATGCCAGCGGCACGTGGGGAGACTGTGCGCGAAGGGATTCAGGCTGTAATTTGATACGCAGATGGGAACTACAATATCCGTGGTGCTTCACGCCCTTCTAGCTGGCGCTCCCGCGCGGCGACGGCCTGATGCACGCTGGGATTTGTAGTCTATTACACGGCCTTGCGCATCCTACCTGGAAGGTGGGCCAGTGATCAGTGCCAGTTCAGATGCGGGTACAGGCCGACAGGCCGCCGGTCCTCGACTATTCCTGGTGCCTGTGTTGGTACTGCCCCTTCCTACCTTAACGTCTTGGAAGAGAGTGGCATTCCTGCCCTGCAACTTTTGCTCCAGTGAGAGGAGTGGACAGCAGGCACCTGAGATCCTTGCTCATTCTACTATGCTTTCAGGCTACAGCCATTGGCCTGGTTGACCATGGCCCTTTCTGTGGAGACCGAGTCGCACATCTACAGAGCTCTGCGCACTGCCTCCGGGGCTGCTGCCCACCTTGTGGCCCTGGGTTTTACCATCTTTGTGGCTGTGCTTGCCAGGCCTGGCTCCAGTAAGTAGAATTCATAGTTGACTTCTGGGAAGGAAAGCGGCCCTTCTCCTGGGGAGCAGGAGCAATAGGAAGCCTTGGGCCTGACCCCCGGAAAGGCTTGCCTGCTTGGGGGACATCCTATGCTGGAGGGATAAGTGGGGAGGAGGTGAGTGTGGGGGCTCTACCAGTTGGGCCAGAGTACCTGGCTTCTCTTTCCTTGTCTTGGTGCTCCACTTGGCTGCCTTTGGTGAGGTGCTAGAAGGAGGAAGGACTGCCAGAGTGGCAAAGCATGGCCTCTGCCCCGGGGAGGGACCAGGAAGCAAGGATAGGTAGGGGGTGAGCTTGTTGCAGTAAGAGGGGCTAGCATTTTGGCAGTGCTTCCTTGGGTGAGGGGCAGCTCATTTTCCTCACCCTGTGGGGATTGGTGTGGCTGGGTTTTTCTTGCCTCAGCCTCACAGAACCTCCTTTTCATTCCAGGTCTGTTCTCCTGGCACCCCATGCTTATGTCTCTGGCTGTAAGTAGCATGCCTGGCAGCTCTTAGGGGTGGGAGGGAGCATAGGTATGGGTGGTAGTCCTGACAGCCTCTGAATCCTTATGAACACTTAGTCTCTTTAGAGAGATGGAATGTGGGATTGGAGGTGTTGCATGCTCCAACTCCTGCCCCGTGGTATATATCCCAGACTTGAACCACAGTGTTCAAAACCCAGGGCAAATCGGTCTAAGCACAAAATGAGACTTCACCCACCTCCAGGCAGGAAGCTTAGAAAATGCATTTGGGTGTACCCGTGTCCCCTTTTACCTGAATTTATAGTGATGCATCGAATTTTCCCTGAAACAGTGCACCCATGTGGCCAGCTCTTGCCAAGAAATTGTATCCAGCCCCATGTCAGGGAAACAAAGCCTGTGAATCATTTATGACTGCCACATCTCAAACCTGGTGTTTGCTGGGTAATATAGCAGAGATGACGTTTCACAGTATCACCTAGGAAGGAGTGTGGAGAGGTACATACTTCTCGCCTGTTACTCAGGGCAGATGTTCTGTCCCTGAGAGTTCCTCACTCTTGCCCCACCCAAATGGATACTCTTGTCGCTGGGGAGAGAATGAAGAGGGGGCCTCTGCCCAGAGTGACTGGCAGTTTAGAAAGTTATCTAAATCTCTTTTTCCTTCTGCTGGGCAGCACCCTGACTTTGTTTCCCATCCCTGTCTCCCCAGTTCTCCTTCCTGATGACCGAGGCACTGCTGGTGTTCTCTCCGGAGAGTTCGCTGCTGCGCTCCCTCTCACGGAAGGGCCGAGCACGCTGCCACTGGGTGCTGCAGCTGCTGGCCCTGCTGTGTGCACTGCTGGGCCTAGGTCTTGTCATCCTCCACAAGGAACAGCTTGGCAAAGCCCACCTGGCCACGTGGCATGGGCGGGCAGGGCTGATAGCTGTGCTGTGGGCAGGCTTACAATGCTCGGGTGGGGTGGGGCTGCTCTACCCTAAACTGCTGCCCCGATGGCCCCTGGCTAAGCTTAAGCTGTACCATGCCACTTCTGGGCTAGTGGGCTACCTTCTGGGTAGTGCTAGCCTCTTGTTGGGCATGTGTTCACTCTGGTTCACCGCCACAGTCACTGGTGGGGTCTGGTATCTGGCTGTGCTGTGCCCTGTCATTACCAGCTTGGTCATCATGAATCAGGTGAGCAACGCCTACCTGTACCGCAAAAGGATCCAGCCATGAGCTCCTCTCAGCCTAGAAGCCTGGATATACCCCTCAGTGTAGTAGCTGGGGCTGGGACCTCCTGGATTCTCTCAGCTGACTAAGTCATGGGGACACCTCAGGCACTGGGGCAGTCTAGAATAGGAGTCTTGTGTGTGACATTTTTGCTTGCTCCTCATCCTGGAGTGCTTCCCCTTTCCTTCTGTACTGTCCCAGAGGAGCTTATGGATGATGTGTCCAGATGAAGTTGGGGTTACAAGACTACTTCCCCGGCAACTCAACTCATACTTGTACTGGTATGTCCAGAAATTACAGGAGACAAAAAGGCAAAATAAAAAAGAATGACTGAAAAGACTGGATGGGAGGAACAGCTTAGAGTTGGGGAATAGTTTTCGCTAATGCTGTCAGCATGAAAAAACAGGCAGCTGGGCAAGATGGGGACGCCTGTCGCTGGCAGCTCACTGAGGGGCTGAAGGTCTCCCAGCGCACGAGCTCCTAGGACCTGGCTGCTGAGCAGCCTGTGCCACCAGGGCCCTAGAGCTGTAGCTGTGGATGGTTCAGCTGTGTGTCCTCTCAGTCCCCCAGCTGCCCACTGTGCCGGCGTCTCCAGATTGTGGTGGTTAGATGTGGACAATGACAGGGTGGGAACTCAGGATGGGCTGTTTCCATAGGCGTCAAGCACTGAGAACTCTGTTTTGGGGGTGAGCCATCAATAAGAACAGCTTTTTATGATAGAGGGGCCCTCAACCATCACATCCTCTGGGCAGGGCCTCCCTGACTGGGAATCAGAGGGAGAGAAAATGAGTAAGGATCTGAAGTGATAGCTCTGGGGAGGTTGTTTTAACAGTGGGCATGTGGTAGTAAGGCAAAGTGGGAGTAATAGGCTTCTTATTCAGCTGGAGTTGCCATGGAGACCAAGCCCTTGAACCTAAAGTCCCTGACTTTGCAGCTGAACATGATGAGGGGGCTGCACAAGGTGGTCTGACAGAGCCCAGGAGCCATACCTCAAAGAACTGCTTTATTGATACTGCGAGGCTGGGCTTGGCTGCCCACTCAAGTGGTCCTGTAGAAAATACTTGGGAGCTGTGGCCCTTCTGGCCCAGAAGCAGCCATAGCCACAGCAGAGGGGGTCGGAAATCTTCACAGGAACAGAGTCTTTCTGAGGGTGCACAGGGAATTGCAGCCCTGCACTGGCTGGACCCCCAGAACGTTTTTGGCAAATCCTTGCCTTGGCTCAGGGCTCTTGGCAACCAGTATCAGGCATAGGGGTTGGCCCAGGGGCTGTGGCACCAGTGTCCCTGTAGCCACTTGCTTGGGGTTATCTGCTGAGGTACAGTCTTACCTCAGATGGCCTGGGCTGGCTGATGGTTCAGAGGCCCCATGCCTGGCATAGTGGTTGTCTGGAGTTGGAACCAGGTAGCAAGAGTCCCGGGTAGTGTTGGCGACAAATAGCAGAAGGCTGTGGAAACCCCCAAGGCCTTCTTCCCTCTCCTCAGAGCAGTCAGACGCCCTGGAGTAGCCGAGAGGTGTCAGGGGGAGCTTGGGAGAGGAGGTGCTACACTCAAGGTGGTCTGGAGTTACAGCTTCGGGGGAGCTGCCTCGAAGGTGATCAGGCTGGATTCTGGGGCAACCCCCTTTCCTGGGAGCGTGGGGGCCTTGTCTGAGGGTAGCGGGCTATCCACCTTGGCCCCTGCCTCCTCTTCATCGTCGTCCATGCTTGGCCAGACGGACTGGTCCTCCACTCTCTTCAGCCGCTCGTTGAGGGCCTTTAGGGCCAGTTGCCTGGAGCCAGAGGAGATATGACAAGTCACTTTGGGTTTGGACTTGGCTCATGCCCTATAATCTTCCCCCATGAAGCTGACTCTCCCTACCACCCAAACTTCTCTCAGAATCCTATGTATTTCCCTTCACCATGAAGGGCCCAGGGCTCCCCAGGGACTGGATAGGGCCCACCCTGGCATCGGAATGAGGACCCAAAGGCTATATAGAGCCTTCCCTTCATAGTCCTGACACCTCCAGGCTAAGAAGGCCAGCAGGGTGTCTGCCAGACTGCCCACCAGGCCAGCCGCAGGAATGATTCTGAGGGTGGGGCCTAAGCATGGGCAGAGCTGGTACCCCAAGGAAGATGGGTAGAAGGGTAAGTCCCTTGGATGTGGGCACTGGTATCACATCCAAGGAGAGGGTTATTACTTTTCTCTCCTTGTTAGGTGTGTTTTGAGTCTCCTGGCAAGGGTCTGAGGGGAATGCTGGAACTCAAGCACCTATCTTGGATCTCAATCTGGGAAGCAGGGCCAACTTGGGTCAGCCCATCCCTCCTAACTGACTTCAATGTTCTCCTTCCCAGAAGAATCCCCACAGCCACCAGGACCTGTGTTAGAGCAGGGACACACCAAGTTCCTACAGGAAGAGAGGGAGGAACAGCTTATGTGTGTAGGACACAGGCCAGAGCCTACTGGTTCCACTGGATAAACCCTTTTGGACCTCACTTTGGGGGTAGGTGGGAAAGTTGACTGGAAGGTGTACATGTGCACTTGGGACCCTAGTCTATCCAGGAGGTGGAACACCCATGCTGCCAGCTAATAATACTTCCAATAGTGGTCACTGTGGAAGCCTGATGCCTTAACCTGTCTGTACTCCAAGTATGGGGGACGGCCTGTAATAGCCTTCCAAGTTCCAACAGAGAAGCTAAACCTCCAACATGCCAGGGAACATGACAGGAAAGGCAACAAGAATATGGCACAGAAAACCCTAGCCCAGTTCCACCCTGTGCTCCAGCCTGACACATGGCAGATTGGCATAGACAGGACAGTTCCCTGTGCTTCCCAGGCTCCCATCCTGGAGACAGCCTTGTCAATTCTGTCTAAAGCCTGCTAAAATAGAGAGGTAGTGGCATACTAATCACTTCCTCACAAGGGTCAAAGATAGGAAACCCTGCCTCCCAGTACTAGTAGCCCTTTGGGTTTGGGAGTGGCATGCTGCCAGATGCCCAACTGGTTGGAGTAACAACCACAAGACTATGCCAAGAACCTAGCTCCTGACAGCCTTCCTTACCCCAGCTTGCCATTTTCTTGGGCCTGAGCAGAGGTGCTTTGAATCTCCAGCCAACCCTAACAAATCCAAGACTTCTCACTAAAGGAGGAGTCACCACTGGGCCCTGGCCCCACCTGCAGAGCTCTGGGGACAGCTCAGTTTCTACTAGGTCCAGCCCTCTTGGTCCCACCTCCGCCACTGGATAAAGTGAAGACAGACCTCAGTCTTTAGAATTCATCAGCCACAGAGACACAAACCATAGGGCCCACAGTCATGCCCCGCAGCATGCTTTGTTTACTTTTCAACACCCACCACCTTAGGCCATAGTAATCGGTGGCCCTTCCCCAGGTGGAAACTCCTTCAAGAAAGGGGTGTGTCCCACGCTCATTGCTACAGCCCCAGTGGAGAGTAAGCACAGGGATAACCTTTCAGGTGAATTCATAAAGCTGCCTGCCAAGAATCCATTTCACAGGTGAGCAAAAGTAGAAGCCTTTGACAAACACAGAAAGTAGGAACAGAGCCTGCTGTAGATTTCACTATTAAAGTAACTACCTCAAAAAAAAAAAAAAAACCTTCAAAAATAATGTTGGAAATGGAGCTGTGACAACTCTGGTGAGTCTATAGACCTAGGAGAGAGAGAACTGGATTAAAAAAGATCTGCCCTGCCCTGGACAAGATGCATTCAGTGAATAATTCCGCTGGGACTGCAGATGGTGCAGATGGCTTGGTTTACAGATAATGAAGGATGCCTCCACTCCCTGGTGGTCAGCAGGCTCCCGTAGTGGGTCACATGGCCCGTCCCCTGGGTGTGGTGACACATACATGCTGGAAGGACGGGATGGTAAATCTAGTAATACCCCAAGGTTCCCCCTCAATAAGTAAGTGGCAGAGAAGCACAGCATCTGAATTAAGACCCAGGAAGAGGATATGGTTCAGCATTTTGAAACTGGGGTGGCCCAGACCGCCTCGTAAGGAAGTTCTCCTTGTCTGTCCCTCCCTCACTGGGGAAATAGGACAAGCAGGTTGTTTCTGGCTCCCACAGGACCAGTGTCTAGGATTCCAAGAGTCTGAGACAAGGCCAGGATTATGTGCACCTGACCCTCCATTAACCCCTCACACAGTACCAAAGGAAACCGGACATTTCTTAGAACTTGTTAAGCGGCCTGGGTGGTGAGAAAGGCAAATTGCACTCCTTCATGTTGGAAAGCACTACTGGAGCCCAGCACCTAGTTGCTGAGGTTCTCAAAGCCACAAACTGGATTTTATCTCCTCAGTCTGTCCCAACACCTGACCCTTGGCTGCCAGCCAACACAGCAAGCACAACAGATGGAACGGGACTTGATCAATAAAAACTCTCCTAGCTCAATAAGGTTTTGGAAGACTCCACAGTACCTTCTCCGCTCCGCATCCTGAGGGTCTGTGCCTGGGAGGCTGATGGTGATGGAAGATGGGGCACCTACATCATAGCGCTTCACTGTCTTCTGGCATATCTTTACCTTCACCAGGAGGCCGTGCACCAAGTTCGCCAGCAGCCCCACCACAGGCTGCAGGATCTCAGGGAAGAAGGTGGCAAAAGCAAAGTGGTCAGCCATGTCCCCTCGGCCTCGGCTATGGCGCTGGTAGAAGCGGAGATACACCCAACCGGAGAGCAGCCCAAAGCCATAGGAGGCCAGTGCTGGGCTCTGGAGCAGCGTGGCCAGCCGCAACAGCAGCAGCAGCCCCAGCAGCAGCATGGGCACCACGCTGACGCGCACCTGCGGCACACGCAGGACCACGCAGTCCCCCATGGTTTGCTTGAGTGCCACCAGGACGCCACCTAGGAAGCCCAGGGCTCCGTGGATGCGGATAGTGAAAAGGTAGACCAAGTTGAAGGAAGCCATGTAGGTGAGGAGGTAGGCAAAGGCCCCCAGCAGCCCCACAGACACGTTCACCACTGAGAAGAAGATAAGCAGCTCCAAGGCTCCCCAGAGGGGCTCCAGCAAACGTCCAGCCACCACCACTGTGGCCAGGCTGATGGCCACATCCCACACGTGCTGTTCCATCAGCCCATGGGTGGCCAGGGTCCAGATCCAGAAATTGGGCGGAAAGAGGTAGCCTGGGGTGACCGCCAGGCAGCCCGTGTCCACGGCGAAGGACAGCAGGTAGAGGAAGAGTACTGCCGCGCACAGGGTCTTCACCACCACGCTGGCGCTGGCCAGGATGGCCCCCAAGTGCTGGCGGGCGCCCGGTAGGGCGCGCTGCATCTTCCCGAAGGGCGTCGGCCTGAGAGAAGGATTTAGTGTGTTAGGGGGGCCTCCCCGGGGCCTCGTCCCAGTCCGGCCCCGACGGGAGGCCCGGGCCCGGCCTAGTCACTGGCCTATGGCCCCGGTGAAGACTCCACTTCTTGTCGCGTCGGCTCCGGTCCCAAACGGCCGAGCTGGGTCAGGTAGCAGGCCCGGGGCCTAGGCCCCTCGCCGGGGACCTGAGGGAAGGCCCTGGGAGGCTTCGGCACGTCTCCTTGCCGGCCTGCCTGCCCTGTGGGCCCCGCGCCAAGCTGACCGGGCTGGCGTTGATCTCAGGGCTCGGCCTATTCCATCCACTCCGGGGCCCTACGGTCTGCGCGGGACCGGAGCCTTGTTCTGGGCCCCAGTCAAGCCTCGTCAGCTCCGGCTCGGCCTCGGTCTTGACTGCGACCGTACCTCCTCCCTTCCCAGGCGCCGACAAACAGCGGTGCTGCGCCTGCGCGCCCGGGCAGCGGCGGGATGCCCTTCCGGCTCCGCAGCATGCTGGGACACGGAGTCCTCGGCCGAAGACGGGGACGAGCGGAAATCAGGGTTCTGCGTAAAACTACAAGTTCCAGGAAGCTGTGCGCCGGTTGGTAAGAGGAGGGGGTGCTGGGCAGTAGTAGTTCGCCGGACTGTTTCCGTTGGTTGTCAGGAGGTGGATAAGAGTGAACTGGCTTCGCTAACCTCGGGAAAGCTGCGGGTACCCGCACGGCAGCACGACTGCAGACACACCCTTGCTGAATTTCCTGGGAACAGTGACTCCGTGCATGTGCTTCTGAGTACATCTGAGTGTGTCCTTGTGGACAGGTGTGTAGGTAAGAATGTAGGTGGTCTTGGCGTGCGTACCAGTGTTCGGAAACTCCCGAAACTTCCGCAGTCCGGTGTGTGCCTGACCCAGGTTGTATGGGTGTCTGGGACCTGACCCGGATTGGAATTCTTGCTCTGCCATTTGGCGGCTCTGTGACACTGGCCAAGTTCCTCAGTTTCATGGACCGTAAAACGGAGATGATGACAGGACCTACTACGGTGAAGGTTCAAGGGGACTGTGGTGTAAAATGCCAGTCCATCCTGGGTGCTCAGTGAGTGTGTTGCCCAGGCTAACCTTGTTACATATGTGGTGGAGCTGCGACTCGAACTCAGGTCTCCTGCCCCCAAAGGGGCAAGGCTGGGCTGCTTTTAGTGACTCTCTTCCCCACCCCGACTCTCTGGCCCTGAGGAGAGACAGAGGTGGGCCAGGGTGTCCCTGGGCCCCCACTTTACTGCAGCGGTAGCTTCCTGCAGTTTGTTCTGGGCAAAGTGATTTTTTGGTGTATTGAGTTACGTTTTAAAAATGTGCATGTAATTGGAATAATTCTAGGACAAAGCACATTTATAAAGCGCAGAATCCCTTCCTTTCAACCACCGATCTCAGTACAACTGCCGATGTGCACATAGCCTTCCAGGTTACAAAGGGTGTTGATGTGACACCCTTTTCTTTGTCTGGGTCTGGGTTCTCACTGGATGCCACCTAGGGTAGAGTTGCCAGATTTAGGAAATCAAAATACAGGGTGTTCAGTTCAGATAAATGAATAATTTTTTAGTGTAGGCATGTCCCCAGTCTTTTTAGTATAGTACAGTATTGGAAACATACTAAAAAACATTCATTGCTTATCTGAAATTCAAATTTGACTAGATGTTCTACATTTTATCTAGCAACCCTACCCCAGGCCCCGGGGGCTGTTGCAGGGCATGGAGCTCTCTCAAAGGTTACTAGTTAGGCATTGCTCTGTGGCCAACCCACGGAGGGGAATGAGGAAGGGTGTCCTTGCTAAGGCCTAGGATGTGCTTCTCTATTTATTTAGTGTCTGAGGCCCTCCAGCCACAGGTCACCTCCTCTCTGAAACCTTTGCTGATTTCTTGCCCTTCTCACCAGGGGTGGGGGAGAAGATTTCTCCTCAGTCTCAGTTTGTTTATCTGCAGTATGCAGATAAACTAGTACCCAACTCTAAGGTGGTAAGCTAGCTGCCCACCCGGTGAGTGCAAAAGTATGCATCATGAGAGAGTGAGCATCAGCAGTCCTGGGAAACCTCTGCGCTGGTGGTTACTAGTTTCTCTCCTTGAAAAGAACATGAAGGGTCACATGGACTAGGATTGATTATTAAGAGAGTTGGGATTAAAATGAACAAGAGCATAGGGCAGGCAGAGGGAGGTCTGAGAGGATTCACCGAAATGGACTCAGTCTTGGGTTCCAGCATGAGCAGTGGTGGTCAAGGAGAGCACTGGGCCTTGAGCCTCCCTTGGGCTGGAAAGGAGCCATGGTCATGCTTGTTGGTGGGCCAGACCCTGGCCTCCTCCGGACAGCAGGATGGGGCCCTCAAGCACCGGGTCCAGGACTTGGGCCTGGTACTAACTCATCGCTCTAAGTGGATGACCTGCCCACTAGGCCCTGGTGGTTTGACTTGATGTCTAGACGCCTGCCTAAACGCGAATCTCATCTGTCTTCTTTCTTTCACCGTCCTGGCCTTTAAGGACAGCTTTTCTCAGAGGCTTTTGAGATTATATGGGACAAAGGATGTCAAGGATCTCTCACTTCGGAAGCCCAGGAGGCATTATGCCCTATATCCACTGGGTACCTGGGTTGCAATGGCCTTCAGTCCCAGCTGAGTGGTAGGTGGGACTTTGAAGTCATGGCCACCTGTCTTCAAGCTACCCAATCCCCACCCTGAGGCAGACACAGTGGATGGGAACCATTTGAAGTGAAAATATGAACATTATTTAATAACTGATCTTCTGTAATAAACCATTTGAAAATATTTTACAAGGAATCACACACACGATATTTTACAAAGTTTCTTGACTTTTTTGTCACTGTTGTTTTTCTGACTTGTCTGTACAAAATAGAACAACAACCAAAAAAAAGGGCAGAGAAGAGGAAATGGCCCCCCAGTCCCCCACAGATCCCCCGAGCCCGAGGTGAGGGGGCAGCCAGGTCGGGTGGGTGATGAGAAGGATCAGACCCAGCTGGGGGTTGGACAACTACCTGATGGGGATTGTTTGTCTGTTTTCCTGTTTCTTAAACTTAAAATATATATTTTTCTATATATGTTTGATTCTTTTTTATTTTTATATTCTCCGTTGAGCACCTGACTACACTACAGTTACACACACGCCCCCGCAAGACATGGCTGGCATCTAGGCTGGGTGTACAGCACGGGTGCCCACCCTGGCACCAGCAGCGGGCATGGACCATACACACACACTGAGAAAGCGACAAGCAACATGACATTAATTAATGGAGCCATTAATTAATGCATCACCCTCCCCCCTCCTCCCAGTCCATCTAAACCTCATGGCCACGTCCCCCTGCCCTCCGTCCCCCACTTGCCCCCAGGCTGGGATGCCTTTGGGGGAAATGATCAGAATGAATGGTGTGAAGTCATGTGCCTGGGCCCAGCCTGTGTGTGTGCAGAGTGTGTACATGTGTGTATGTGTGTACAAGTGTGTGTTCAGCAGGGAGGGGCAGGTTGCCCCCCCCCAGTTGGGGGCAGGGAATGTGTGTGTGTGTGTGTGTGAGAGAGAGAGAGATATGGAGTGTGAGTGTGAAGAAACAGGGAATGGGCACGGGCCTGAGTGTGTAAGGGCCAGATTGGGGGTGGGATGGCCCAGCCAGGAGTGATCATGTCACTCTGGCTAAGGCAAAGGGCAACGTCTGGTGCAGGCAGTGGCATGTGGTCCCGCTGGGGGCCTGACACTAGTGCGAAATGGTTACAATGAGCACCTGGCGGGGTGAGGGACATATCCGGGATACTGGCGGCTAGGGTGGGACAGGGGTTGTCATCCCCTGCCCCAGCATTTGGCACTGTTTGACATTCAGCTTTAGAGACAGAGGACCAGCTGGGCTGCAGGTCAGATTAGAGGCGGGCGGTGAGCAGGAGATGAAGTGTGCATGTGCCAACCCTCCCACCAACCCCTTGCCCTGTGTAAGGCTTTGTGAGCCCCCACCCCCACCCTACCCCATGGTGTGTGTGTATGTGTGTTTGTGTGTGTGTGTCCTCCTTGGTGTGTCTAATGTGAGTCCAATTTCTGCCCTCAGGGCTCCAGGTGTGTATGGGGTTGTGTCTGAGCCAGTGTCACTGTCACTGGCCTGTCACCTGCAGGGCTGAAGGAAGGTGGGAGGTGGCTGTAGGCCTGAAAGGGGCAGGAGCCCATTGTGGGGCTGCCTCAGGACTTCTCTCCTGCTAGGGACTTAAGCTGGGATGCACAGGCCTCAAACTGCCCACCTCAACTTCATTATTCCCAGGGAATCCAGATTTGGTCCTGGGCGGGGCCTAAGGGCCAGGTTAGAGGAGTCCAGCTGGGGCAGAGCCTAGGTCTCCCGCACAAAGGGAGCCTTGGGGCAGGGTGGGCAGTGGAGGAGGCCTGGTTTGGCACCAGTACTGTGGCTTCCCTGTCCCAGCCCTCAGGGGTGGGTGAGTCCGGTGGGAATAAGGGGTCTGGGGTCACTCTGACAGTTCAGCGGCGATGTGGCTTGGGGGCCAAAGACCTGCGGAACCCTCCTTTGGGACCGCCACCCCCCCCCCCCCCTCCAAGGCTCAGACTCTTGGGCCTGGCCACTCAGGTCCTTCAGTGAGGGAGGAGGCGAGGCTCTAAGGCGGGGTGTGTGGGACAGCGGAGCAGGGGAGAGGCGGGGAGGCCTGGGGAGGGGTAGGAGGGGGGCGCTCAGACGCGGCGCGAGGCGTGGGCGTGGACTTGGGGCTGCGGCCGGGGGGGCAGGCCCAGGAGGAGCAGCAGCTGCAGGGAGACCAGGACGCCCAGCGACGGCGGGAAGGAAGCTCCGCGGCCACAGTCTGAGGTATCTTCCTGCGGGAAGAGGCAAGGAGCGGGTTGGCCCGGGCGGCCCGGGGAGGGGAGGGGAGCCTCAAGTCAAGTGCGCCGCCCCCTCCTCACCGTCGCGTTGTAGTCAAAGCAGATGTGCGGGCCTCTGCGGTATCGCGGTCTCTGCACCAGTTCACACTGCTCCGGGCCGTCCGCTGGGCATGGGTGGGGAGTCAAGGAGGCGGCAGGGCACGGAGGAGCGCGCGGGGCAGGAGGGGGCGCGCGGGCGGCGGGGAACGGCGGGGGCAGGATACAGTGTGTCTCTTTCTGCAGCAGCCGGCCAGCCTCACACTGGCTGCACAGCGGCTTCTCGGCCACCACGAAGAGAAGGTTGGTGTTGGTCAGTCTCTGCGCGTGGAACAGCCTGGAGGCAGCACGGGAAGGAGGGGCGTTGGGACTCGCCCCGCCCCTCCCCTCCCCGCTGCAGCCCCGGCTCCGCCCCGGGCCGCGCCCACCCGTCCGGTCCCGCCCGGTCCTCCGGTCCCGCACCCCGCGGGCACCTGGAGCAGTTTCCGCAGTCGATGATGGCGTTGTAGGAGGCGTTCACCGACCCGAAGTAGTACTGGGTCTGTTTCATGACGCAGCTGCTCTCGCGCGCCTCGGGGCTCCCCTCGGCCTCCGCGGGGTCTGCGAGGGCCCAGAGCGCTTCAGCCCCACCCATACGCCCTGGCCGGCTCTCGGGCCTCGGCCTCGCTCAGCCGTAAGCCCCGCCCTCCCTTTGGGGTGGGTCTGAGCTTAGACTGGGGGGAGGGGGTTCGAGGAGGGGCTTCCAAAGCCCTACCTACCTGCCTGGAACCAGCTATGATAGATGAGGCCGTAGAGAAGCTGCTGGAACAAGGACCTGCAGGGCGTGGATCACTGAGTGGGAGTGGTCACCAGAGACCAGTGCCCTGCCGCACCACCTCTCTTGAGCCCTCCTGCCCAGAGAGCACGGTCCCTCCGCCCCCTCCCCCCTGGGACTCACCAGGCGGCAGCCGAGGTCCACCAGGCCAGGTTAAGGAAGTCTGCAATGGTGGGCTGCGGTGGAGAGAGGGGCATGGGCTGCCACGGCTGTCCCTGGACCCGGGTCTCCCCCGCATTCTCTCGTCAGAGGTGGAGCATCATCTGTGGGCAGGTCTCCCAGGCCCCCCCGCCCCCGCCAGGCATCACTGGGGCTCACCACAAAGACGCCCCGGGGTGCAGCACCCAGGTTGCCCGGCGGCTGGGGGGCGCAGGCTGCCTGATAGTCGTAGGACTCTTTGCGGGTGTAGAAGGAGTTATTGTAGAGTGCCAGCATCAGGTTGGCATCCACCTCACTGAAGAACCTGCCCACCTGGGAATGCCAGGAGGGAGTGGTAGTCACAGGGCTGGCAGTGCCACACCCCCAGAAGGCTCAAACCCTGGCCCCCCTCCTTCCTCCCTCTTCTCGACCCTCACCTGGTCCCACTGATGATTCTGGTTTGACAGCACCAGGAATCCCCCATCATCAATGAGGACACAGAGAAGGTCCTGAGAGGTAGGGAAGGGGGAGGAAGATGGAGAGGGGCCCAGGCCCAGACCTTCCTCCCCAGACCCTGGCAGTTGGGTGGTTGGGTCGAAGTGGCACAGTTCTGGTAAGCCTGTGAAGTCGGGGTGGGATGTTGAGACCCCCCCCGCCCCCACCAGGCCAAGGGATGGGCTAGGAGTCGCAGTTGGGACAAGGAAGTCTGGGATTCAGGTAAGCTAGGGTTCAGGGCACACGTACCTCATTGTTAACCTCGCAGTCCATCTCACAGTGGCTGTTGGGGCCACACTGCTGGGCAGAGAGCAAGGACCATAAGGTGCCTGCCATTTCCCCCCCTCCCATCACACTTTCGTACTTCTGGGTCCCCAGGCCATCTGCAACAGCCACTGCCTCCCCATAAGGCACAGGAACCACTCTGAGTGGTAGGGGTTCCTGGGGGGACTCGGTACTGCTGGGCTTACTGCCCCCACCCCGGCCCAGGTACCTTCTGAGGCTGGTCCTGGTGGGTACGGTTGCTGGCTAGCACCTTGAACTTCTCAGCCCAGGCCTCTAGGTCCAGCTTAACACCTACCACTATAGAGGACAGCAAGGGGCCATCAATGCCCACCTGCCTGGGCAGCACCCTGCCCATCGTCTCTTTCCCCACCTCCGCCCCAGGCATTCACCTGCTGGCCTCAGTGTGTGTCCGCCCAGGCTTAGCTCCACAGCCGTGCTGACGAGGATGCCCACCGTGTCATTCTCCAGCTCCAGTGGCCTTAACAGGGCTGGAGGTAGGGTGGGGAAGTCAGGAGTAGGGGCTGGTGGCCACACTGACCGCTCTGTACTGGGCCTGTGGACCCAGGAGCCCAAGCCAAGCACCCAGTACCCAAGGTAGTGCTGGCACAGCCTAGCTCTGTCTTCTCATCACTCCCAGTCTCGGCTAGCCTCATGTTTGAGAGGGGCCTCAGAGAGCAGAGCCCAGCCCTGGCCGAGCAGACAGGGAAGCCTCAACTTCCCACCTGCTGGGCACCTGGGAGGACACTCACCATCCTGGTGTGGGGGTTTGAAGACATAGCCGTGGTTGTCCAGGCTACGGCGGTAGAAGCTGGCATTGAAGGGCTCCGGGTTCTCCGTCCAGTCCTCAGCTGCTCTGGTTATCCGAGACAGAGGTTGGTGGAAAGGGGGGTGGGGTGGGGGACAGTGTCTCAGCAGGTGCAAAGAGGCCTATGGGCAGCAGGACAGAGGCAGGGTCCCGGGCGGGGGCAGGGTGTCGGGTGGCAGCGTAGGTCACTTACTTGTTGGGGAATACGCGGGTGATGCCGCCGTCCGTGGCAGCAAACACGGCCAGAAGGCTGTACCTGGGGGGCAGCAGGGAGGTGAGTCACAGGCCCGCCTTCTTCAGGGCAGGGCCAGGGCCTCTGGGCCCATCCCAGCCTCCTGCCCCCACAGGCTGGGTGGTGCCTACGTGTTGAGGTCCTGGTCCCGCCACGCGCGCTCCACCAGCTGCTGTGTGATGCCCGTGTCCAAGATCAGGTTGTGCAGAAGGAAGTTGTTGCCTGCAACGGGAAGGTAGGGGTGGAGGGGGTGGCTTCTTGTGGCTTCCTGCCCCCTCTCCCCCACACACCCAAGGCTCCAGTAGGAGCCTTCCCCACTGCCTGGCCCAGGCCCTGCCCTGGGCTTGGGTCTGCATCACACCTGCCCGGTCTCTGGCTTCTTTCGGGCTGCCCCCTTGGGGTCTGGGCATTGCCCAGACCCGGCGGCCCCACCAGGCACTCACACTGCTTGGAGTCTGGAGTCACTTTCTCCATGAGCTCAATGAAGTTTTTCAGGAACTCGGTGTTGTTGTCTGAGGCATTCAGGTCCTTGCAATACTCTCTGGGGGTGGGGAGGGGCAAGAAGAGTGGGCTTGGGGGGCTGGACAGAGCAGTAGGGTTGAGGCTTCCCAACAGGCCCGCCTGGCCATTGGCTGAGAAGCCCGGGCCTCAGCGGGGCATGGGTATTCCTACAGGCTACGTGCCTGGCAGGCTGCCACGTCTGAGTAGAGACAGAGCTGACACCAAGAAGGATGGTCCGCGTCCTCCAACCTGGCAGATTCTCCCTCCTGGGGATAGCCCTGCGGAGCCTCCCACCCCTCCTGTGTAGCTGGACCCAGATGGCCCCCGGGGGAGGCCCCAGGGAAGGCCCCCCGGCCGGCTCGTCCCCCTGTACGCTGTAGTGTTCCCGAGGGCACAAGGTGGGTGGGCAAGTGCCAGCACTGCCTTAGCCTGAGTGTGAGCCCTCAGCCTGCCGCTTCCCGGCCTGGCACCTCTGGACAACTCACTTAAGCTCCCCAAGCCTCAGATTTTTCCATCATACCACAGAGGGTGTCAGGAAGTCAGTGGGAATGCGTGGGGCCTCCGACTGGTGATTCCTTCTGCCCAGGATGCTCTTCCCCCAGAGGTGGACAGGCGAAACCCCTCACTTCCTCAAGGCCCTCGCTGGGCTCAGCCTCTGGGTCCAGACAACGTGGGAGCTTTGGGGGCACGGGAGGCCTGCTTAGGGCTCTGCTCCCCAGAAAGTCTGGTAGATGGAGCTTTCGCTTCTGCCCAATCGCTCATTCACACCCCTGCCACCAGAGACCTCCCCCACTGGCCTGGATGCAGGCAGCTTTGGGAGTTTTTTGAAATGTGCTGCTTCCCTAGGCTGTGCCCACGGTTTGCTGAGGGCACCTGGTTCGGGGTCTCAGTCCCCACTTGCTCTCTGGCCCCGATGGCCTTTGTGCAGTGCGCAGCCTGTACTTCTGTGGTAGGGGGCACGGCTGACACATCCAGAGTGACACCCGTAGGTTGTGCTTCAGCTACAACTCCCCTGCAGCCCCTCCCCCCTCCCCAACAATATGTACATTTACAGCTGTGGATTACTTCATTTGCTCACCCAGCACATATTTATTGAGTTCTCCCAAGCCAAAGATACAGAAGTGACAAAAACAAACCCAGTCCCCTCTCTCAGGGTCACGTGGGCCACCCAGGCCTTTTCACTCATTCCCACCATCACTCATGCCCACAGCCCACCCCACAGTACATTCAGACTCTTACAAATGTACACAATTACTCACAAATACAAACACACATCTACAGAGAGTCAAGAGAAATTGGTGGGTGCATGCACACACGTGCACACACATGGAGGTTAGGAGTGTCCAGAGCCCCCGGGTGGTGCCTGAGAGTGCCCATGGGTCCAGAGCCAGGTCACGGGGGAGGGCTTCACCACAGGGCGGGGGGGCTGTTGGTCTCCTCACTTGTGGGCCAACAGGCAGAGGGTGGGCACCCAAGGATGTGCGTGTGCATGCTGAGTGTGCACTTCAGGGATGGTCCAGGGCGCTGGGCCCTGATCCCTCACTTGCCAGAGCAGCTCTTCGAAGCCCTTGTACTCCCCACCTCCCCCAGTCCCCTGTGAGCCACCACCCCTAAATTCAGCACTGCCGACGGGGGCTCTGGCTGGCTCATCCCCAGACCCACACAAACACTGACTGACACAGGACAAGGCTGGGGTGCAGGGTGGGGGGTGGGGAGGGCGCCACAAACCAGAGCAGCAGCTGCCCAGGGAGGGGTGTGCTGCGGACAGCCTGCCCAGGGCAGAAAGGGTCCTTCCTGGTGGCCTGGGAGGGCAGGGAAGATTGGCAGAGTCTGGAGCCCTCCCACCCCAGGCCTGGTGGGGGCTGGAGCTGTGGGCGGCTGGCCACTGCTGCCTGGTGGGGCGGCATGGCCCGGGTATGCACAGGGCCGCACATACAGGGCTATGCACGGGGCGGGGAGACACCGCACAGGACACACACATACACACACACACACACGCACACGTGTGCGCGTGCGCACACAGAGCTCCAGGCAGCCGTGCAGGAGGCAGGGCCGGGGCGGTTTGGGTTGGGGTTGGGGAGGACACCTCAGCAAGGCCACACGCAAGCTACCTGGGAGCAATGAAAACATGTCCTTCAGACTCAAAGCTGCTGGGGAGCAGGAACTCAAAATCTGCAACAGAAACGGGGGGTTATCCGGCGGGGGCTGGGGAGGCAGGAGGCCGGGGGGCTCAGAGCTGACGGGGCTGGAGGGACAGGGAAGAGGGTGGCTTGAGGGAGGGGGGAGACACCAGCAAAGAGGGAACCCGCCACTTCCACGTTCAAGTTCGAGCCAGAGAGAAGGGGCGGGCGGGGAGGGGGTGGAGGGCCTGTGGTGACTCTGGCATCGCGGGAGGAGGGCAGTTATAGCCAATATGTTGCCCAGGCCCGGTCCTCTGTGGGCAGTGAGTCCCGTGGCGTGGCTGTATGTGCTTCCATACGGCTGTATAGCACATATACACGGACATACACACACACATATATATACACACACTGCTATATATATGCATGGTCTGGGGGAGGCGCCGGTCTCGCTCTTATCACGTCCGTAATGGAAAACACCGCATGCTGAGCTTCCTTTGCCTCCAAAGAGACTTTGAGGAAGGGAATTGGCTTTTGGCTGCAGATTTTTATCTCTCTTTCTTTGCTGCAGCTGTTTGCATTTTTGGTAGGTCTTACTTTTGTTCTGTGTCAGGCATCAACATGGCCAAACCGAGGGGATTTCTCACGGGCAGAGACAGTCCAACCAGAGACGGTGTGGGCAGCTGGGGCTGGGCTGCAGTGCATTGTGGGGGTCCCGCAGTCCTTCCTGGGCTGGGAGGCTGGGTGAGGGCAGAGGGAGAAGAATGGGCCTCCACCCTTCCTAGGACCTGCCTGGGTTCAGAGCAGCCCAAGAGGAATGCTGGGGCTCCAGAGGAGCTGTGGGGTGCTCTTGAGGGATCCTGTGCACATGTTTGAGAGAGAACACATACGTACATGGGAGAGGATGTGTGTTTGCATGAGCGTGTATGTGTACGAGTGTCTCTGTGTGGCTTTGTGAGTGAATCTGGGGTTTCTCTGGGGCCTCTCCCTGCCAGGCTGGATCAGCCACCTGGCTGGTCTGCATCTTGGAGGCATGCCCCTGCCCCTTGGCCTGTTGCACTCTGGGCAGCCCACCTTCCAATCCTGTCTTCACCAAGGTTCCAATCTCTTTGTCACTGTAGGGCTTTATTTTTGCAGAAGAGGGGTCTTCTCTGTTTCCAGATACTCCCACAATGCACTGCAAGATTCCGGGAGGTGGACCTGTGGTGCCTGGAGGGGCTGGGCAGTCACTGGTTGGACTGTTGCTTTCTGATGGGACTGTGAGGTAGGGTTTGGACACAGGCCGACAGGGAGCGGGGGTAGGGGAGGGGAAGGAGGAGAAAGAAAAAGGATGTAGGGAGACTAGGCTATAGTTGTCATTGTTACCAGAGCCCTGCATTTTTGGGGACACTGGGAGGGATGTGGAAGGAGGAGAAAAGACAACTCAAGCCAGTGGGAGTAGGACCTGTCCCCCACCCCGACCCAGGCCACGGGGACCAGCTCTATCCCTTTTGCTGGACTAGGCTGGACAGGGCCCCTTGGGCTTCTTGGGGAGCCCTGGCTTCCAGGCCATCCCCTCTTGGCTCTCTGTGCCCATCTGCCCCGGCACTCCCTGGGAGGGGTGTCTCTGTGCACTGATGGTAGAGACCCTCGCATGTTTCTCTCTCTCGCTCCCCTTATTCTCCACCCAAGTCTGGGAGTTCATTGCCTACCTTTCTCCGGAGTCTTTGGCTTGGATTATGTCTAAGTGCCAGAACCTTTTTCTTCACTCCCAGACTGATTCCCTCCAACCTGTTTCGCTGGCCCTTGGGGTCCAGACACATTTCCTTTCTTCCTGGCTAGGCTCACCATCCCCGAGTCTGCTTTTATTTCCCAGGGGAACACCTTCTTCATCGCTGACCACCTGCCCCAGCAGCAATGGGTACTACGGTTGGGCTGGGCCAGTGGGCTTTAGCAAAGTGGTAGGGGCAGCAGGGGACAGGGGTGACAGCACCTAGGCAGGTGCCCAGGATGGTTGGGTCTGCCTTGCTCTCCCAGTGGCGTGGCTGATGCCCTGTCCTGCCCATCTCAGAATCAGGGTGGGGGGCTTCCAGAACCTTCTGTCACCCCTTGGAGGGCTGTCAACGTTGGACCGACTGGCAGAGATCATAGCGGGGAGAACTATCCCAGAGGAAGCCTCAGGTGGCTGGGGCTTCCCTTTCCCATAGGCCTCTGATAAGCCCTGCTGAGGACTCCTCTAGCCCCTGTCTATCAGGCCCCCTGCCCTGCTGGGTGGGAGGTGGTGGAGAGGTATCCAGCCCACTGTTGAGTTGTCTTGGAGGGACAGAGAAGGTGGGGATGGGCAGGGACCTGCCCAGAGGGAGCAAGGAGAATGAAGAGGGGGGCCTGAGCTCTCAGAACACCCGGAGACCACCCTGCAGGCAGGGCCAGGAGCAGGGCCGCTGGCTGTAATAGGGGTTTAGGGATAAGGGAAAAGGCAAGAACTAGAGGAGCCAAGGGGATGCTGGGAGGGAGCCCTGGAGAGCAGGGGTTTGGCTGGTCCTGGGCAGGGAGGGGGGCAAGCAGGGGTGTGAGGGTGGGTGGGGTGGGGAGAGGAGAGTGCACTGGTTCTGAATATACTTGCCCTTCAGTTTGCTGATTGGCACTGGGACAGTCCACCAAGAGAGAAAGCGAGGAAAACAAAAACAACACAAACACAAAAACAAACGAAAAGGGGGAGGGAGAGGGGGGGCACAAACAATATTTTATTCAATGGCTGTTTGAATGAAAATATTGTGTCTCATCATCATACCGAAAGGAAACTTCTTGCAAAAAAACGACATGAGAGAGAAAGAGAGAGCGAGAAAACTCAAAGGAGATGAGCCCGGGTTGGCCAGGCAGGTGGGGGGCGCCCGGTGGGGCCGGAGCCCCAGCCTCCCTCCCAGTGACCTCGGGCAGTGGGCAGGTGGGGCCGCAGGCTCCGGAGGCCTCTCGGGGGA
>NC_058403.1:195771062-195886706 GCF_002201575.2 Neomonachus schauinslandi | reverse complement strand
GAAGGGAGAAGGGGAGAGGAGGAGGAGGGAGAGAAGTGGGGAGAGGGAAGGGCAGTGGGGGTCGGAGCAAGGTGAGAGGGGCGGCTCAGGGAGGAGGAAAATGGAGGAGGATGAGTGAAGGGGGCGGAGTAGGGGGAGAGAGAGACCCTGCGGGGGGGGGCACCACAGGGGGGGAGCGATAGGGCAGAGGGGGGGGGGGGGAGGGGGGGGGGGTGTCTTCCAAGAATGCAGCCCCCAGGGGTATGCGGGGGAGGCAGGCTAAGGAGGGAAGACACGCAGTAGGAGAAACTAAAACCAAAAACCTCAACGGAAATCATGAGAGAATGATCTGGAACCAAATCTGAGAAAAGGCGAGCATGCAGATTTCCACAGACTTTCCGATGGCTGGTGCCCCAGCCTGCGGGCGCCTGGGGGGTGGGCAGACTGGGCAGGGGGGGCTGCCTTGCCACCAGTGGCTGGCTATGCTGCCTGGGGCTGGCCAGGGTGCGGGGCAGAGGCAGGGGTGCAGGGCGCAGGCAGGGGCTGGGCCACTTACACTTGACCTGCAGGATCTGGTCGCTGAGGTTGGCTTGGAGGTAGAAGGTGCTGTAGGGCGGGAGCACAAGCCCTAGGCTAGGGAGGAGGGGAGGGGAGGAGCGTATGTCACTGCTGGGGAGAGGTGGGCCACACTGGCATCCGGCCCCCCACCCCATGGCCTCGGAGCCAGGCAGAGTGGCCCAGGCTATGACGTCCCCTCTCCTGCCCACCAGGGCCACCTTTCCCTGTTAGCTGTGGGAGATTCAGTCCCCGAACTCTCCTGGACGCCTCAGAATGACCAGCCCCAAAGCAAGTCCCCCCCGGCCCCCACTCCCCCTCCCCCAGCAGCCCCTCCCGCCCCAGGTACCCAGCCGGCCTCCTCAATCAGGCCAGCAGGAGACTCACAAGGGGCAGAGCACTGTCAGTGAGCTAGGCTGTTGGGTGCACAGCCGTGGGAGTGGGGTCCTCGGTCCCCAGAGACTTAGGTCATGTGCAAGCCAGTGAGAAGCAGGGCTGGCGCTAACACGGTGAGGAGCAATCACAAGCTGGGACTGGGGTGGGAATGAGACCGGCTCTGGGGGGCACAAGAAGACAGCCTGCACGGCCTGGGCCTGACCCACAAGGGTACCTCCTCCGAGGGCTGTGGTGCCTGTTGACAGCCAGCCTGGGGATGTGCTGAGGGTGACATCCTGGGTGCAGATACCCAGGGATACGATCCAGGCAGGGGTGATGTGAGAGGGTGGTGTGGCATGGGGAGACATCAGATGCACTGTCTTGTCTCTGTTCTGTGCTCTCAGGAAATGGCCCTTGTTCCTGAAGGGCCAGCAAGAGGCCCTTGGGGGACCGAGAGTCCCGGGGTGAGTAGTGAGCAGCCCTGGCTGCTGGTGCCCCACTAGGATCATGGCTTCAGCCACTGAGCACCCCCAGACTGGGTGGGGAGAGGGCTCAGACTCTGGGCTCTGGGGCTGCCCTGCCCCTCCCTGCCGGCCCCGCCCCACTCACCTATAGTTGGTGCTCCTTATGGGCACCCAGGTGTAGTTCCGCACCACCTCGTCTACGTACCTCTGAGAGAAGAGGCTGGGTCAAGTACTTGGGCCAGTAGGCAGGGGTGGGATGGAGTGCGGGAGGATGCCCACCCTGACTCTGTCCCCCTCCCCCATCTTCTCACCTCGTCCAGGGACTTGACCAGTGTTCTGATCTGCTTGTGGCCCTTGTTGCCATCGATCATGCTCCGACGGATCTGGAAGGGCCAGAGACGTGAGGGGTGCGGCCCCTACTCTCGGCTGCTCTGGGTGCCGCCATCCATACTCCCCTCCTTGCCCTCACCTCCTCCTTGTTCTCATCCTCCAGCTCAGCATCCAGGAAGTCCAGAGTCACTGGCTCCCGGAAGTTGGTGGTCTGTGGGAGGCAGGGCAGGAAGTCAGGGGTCCCTATCTTGTAGGGTTTACCCTCCTCCTGACTGCCCCTGGCTCACCTGGGACTTGAGGTTGGGGTGCAGCAACACATAGCCGTTCAGGTCAATGGCAAACACGTAGCCGTTGGCTCCAAGCTGGGGGCGTAGATGGAGGGGCTCAGAGCCTGGAGGGCCGGGCAGGGATTCCCCAGCCTCTCGAGCTCTTCCTTAGCCTGCTTTCCATACGACTGAGGGCTGCTGTGTGCCTGCCTGGGCCAGGGGCCCCCACATGCCACGTGGCCTTGAACCTATTTCTCAAGTCAAGCCCAGCACGCTGGCGTCCCTTGTTGAGGCTGATGGGCTCCATGGGACCACGAATCGATTTGGCCTTCTGCCCCCATGACTCCTGGTTCTCTTGGAGCTGTCAGTCGGCCAGACTGCTCTGTCTCCATTGGCCCCTCAGCGCCGCCGTCTCCTCCCTGCACCCCCACTTCTGCCTCCTCCTGGTCCCTATCTCAGTAGAGTGCCGAGGGAGGAGGGTACCCCGTCCAGACAGAAGTGAAGCAGGAGTGAATGGGACCCTGGGCTCACCCTTAGCTCTCTAGGCTGCTTTCTCACTGAACATGGAGGCCAACCACACGGGGCCTTCGGGTCGAGGCAAGCTATCACACATGTCCCATCCCCCACCCCTTTCACAACCAAGACTGAAGCTGCCTTCGCCACAGGCCCTGGGCCAGCCACACTGACCTTGCACCTCCCCTGATTTCTGATTTTGGTTTTCACCTTCAGTCCTTTGCTCAGAGAGTTTCCTGTAACTCCAAGGTATGCCTCCTGTCTATCCGACTGTCCAGGGGTTGGCAAACTACGGCCCATGGGCCATACCTGGCCCATCACCTGTTACTGTATGGCCAGGAATATTTTTTACATTTCTTTTTTTTAAAGATTTATTTATTTATCTGAGAGCGACCGAGCAAGCGTGCATACAAGTGGGGGAGGGGCAGAGGGAGAGAATCTTCAAGCAGACTCCCTTGCTAAGCGGCCTATGTGGGACTCTGAGCTGAAACCAAGAGTCAGACACTTAACCAAGAGCCCCTGTTTTTTTGTTTTTTTACATTTTTAAGTGGTTGAAAAAGATCATGATGTGAAAATTAGGGGAAATTTAAATTTCAGTATCCACAAACAGAATTGTATTGGAACACAGCCGTGCCCATTTATTTGTTTTATCTGTGGCCGTGCTCAGTACAACAGCAGAACTGGGTATGAGTATTTACACTGGCAGAGCCTAAAATATTCATAGTCTGGCCCTTCACAGAAAGTTTGCCGACCCCAGCTCTAGGCCCAAGGTCACCTCCTCCAGAAGCTTTCCCTGACTGACTGAATTCACAGGTCTCTCTGGAGGTGCTATAATCCCCATCAGACATCTCCGCTGAGCCTGGCTTGCATCCACGTGGGAGGCAGAGCTGGGTGGATGGGCAGATGGACACTTACCGTGTAGTTTGGAGTCAGCCTCTTGATGTCATTCAGAGCCACATCGATGCCCATCACACCCAGGATCAACTGGTTCTGGGAGCAGAGGCATGGGGTCTGCAATGGGCTCAATTCCACAGGGGAGCCCCACTGTCCAAACCTCATGCCCAAGGCCTTAATCTGCTCACAAGTAGTTGCCTCTGTCCAGTCTGAAGGCCGGCCTGTCCCTCCTCCAACCCAGGCCTGCCAGGGGCATGCCCGACCCCCTCAGGCATGCCCAGCCCTTCCCTGGTGGGGAACCTTACCTTTTTCTCCCCAGGGCCATCCTGTGTCAGGTTGAAAACAGGGAGGGTCCCTGTCACCACCAACCCCAGCCCCTGAAGGGAGAGGAGGATGACAGGTTAGTCTCCTGTGGCCAGCCATGCCCCACCCTCAGTGTCCAGAGAATGGGCTCAGGCACAGGCCCCTTTTTTTCTTCTCTGTTTGGTTTACTCCCATAAGGGGGCCCTTAAGGAACTTGACCTTGTGGGCACATCTGTAGGGGCCCAGAGGCCTTACCAGAGCATCCTCATACACGTTGGTCCATTGCACCTGCTTGGCTTCCTTGCCCGCCAGCACCATGGGCCTGCCCAATACATCCAAATATTCCTGGGGAGAAGGTGACAGGGGTCACAAGTCCACCTGCCCACTGCATCTTCCCTGTTCTGCCTCCCCATATATAAGCCAGCCACCAGGGGGCGCTCTCACACCACAGCAGCCCTTCACTCACACTGTGCCCAGGAAGTAAGGGGCTGGGAGGAGGGGGAAGGCCCTAGGGTCTCACCTGCGTGTTAATGCGGATAGCTCCAATGGAAGGGATCTCAAAATAGTAACCTGTGAGGGAAGGTGAGGCAGAGGTGGGTCTGGGTGGTACTTGGAACCCATGGCACAGGGGCTCCCGTACCCCAGGCTGTGTCCAGGCCCCCTCACTTTCTGGTGTCACTCCTCCCAAGCTCCTATCCCTTTAGTGCTCCCTTCCCCTGTCCTGTCAAGGGTGCTGATGCTAGGGAAGGGGCCATGAGTGTAGGGGTGTAAGGAAGCAGAGGCAGGGTGAAGGGACGAGCCTAAGGCTGAAGTCCCTCATGCCGGGATGGTGGTGACATTCAGAGTTCACCCAGGGGCCAGGGCCACATGCATGGAGTGGTAGCTTGACCAGCAAACAGACACGGGAGCAGATAAGCCAGGAGATGGATGGACAACGGACAGACAAATGGGCAGAAAGATGCTCAGTCAGATGGACAAGTTACATGGCCAGATAGAGAGATGGACAGTCACACGCATAGGAAGATGGATGGTGGGTAAACAGGCAGCTGGAAAGCTGGACACATGGATGGACAGGTGGACAAGCAACGTGAAGGCCAGCAGGGCACGGCTGGCAGCCCTGGGGCGGGGACGCTGGACGAGGTACCTTTGTTGGCGCAGGCCATCCACTGCAGGGGCGTGACGTCATAGTTGTGTTGCCCCACGGAGAAAGTGAACACACGCACCTATTTGAGGCTTGAGGTTACTGCTGTGGCCACAAGAGGACAGCCCTCCCTGGTACTGGGCCCAGGTCAGGGGGCCCCCCACCTGGGCTGAGCCTCACCGTCCGGTTGGGCCAGTTGTACTTCTCAAAGACATCCTGCACGCGGTCCTCACCGCCGTCCGTGAACATCATGATCATCTTATTGCAGTTGGCACGGGTGATGTTGGACTGGTCGGGGGTAGGTTTGGGGTCAGCAGCTCTTAGCCCCTCCCTGGTCCAGGGTAAGTCTCCCTCCCCCTGGAAGGCCCGGCCCTCAGGCCCTCCTCCCCACAGCAGATGGTGCTATCTGCCTGAGCTGCCTGTTGGGCGCTAACAAGGCCATTCGTCTTGATTTCCCTGGTGTCACCAAGCCTGGGCCTTGGCCTGTCCCCAGCCACCCGCTCATCCACCCACGGCGCTCACGTTCTGCAGCTGGTCGAAGGCGTACTCAAAGCCGGCCTTGTAGCCTGTGGTGCCCTTGGCCACCATGCCCTGCACAGCCTCCTTGAATACCTTCTTGTTACGCACATTGGCCTGCACCAGGTGTGTGAAGCATGACACAGGCTGCGCCTTTTCGTTGAACTGCAGGGACAGGGCGAGTGGTGAGTCACTGAATGCCCCCACCACTCAGGCTGGCCGGGGCATTCAGCACCGGGTGCGGTGACCCATTCCTCACCCGCCCGCCACCTTGGCACTCACCGAGGCCACGTTCACATAATCGTCATCCGAGAGCGTGTCCAGCATCTCACAGACAGACGTCTTCATCAGCTTCAGGGTCAGGCCGCTCACGCTGCCGCTCCTGGGAAGGTCATGGAGGTGCCAGGTAGGCCTCAGGTGTTCTCCTGCTGTTCCCTCATGAGGGTCCCAGGCGGCAGATTCTCTCCCACCCCCACCCCTCCTGCAGGCATCGCTCACTCACACATCCACGATGATGACCATGTCCTTAGGCGACGAGGCCCCCTGGATGTACCTGCCCGGGAGAAGTGTCAGTTAGGGCCAGCCTCACTAGGACCTTGTGGGTCCTTTCTTCCTTCACCCACATATTGATTCAACGTGTTTCTACTGAGCATCCACTGCATGGGCCAGACAGCGTTCTAGGCACCGAGGATACCACATTTAATAAAACCGTCCTGGGGCGCTGGGTGGCTCAGTTGGTTAAGTGACTGCCTTCGGCTTAGGTCATGATCCTGGAGTCCCGGGATCGAGTCCCGCATCAGGCTCCCTGCTCGGCAGGGAGTGTGCTTCTCCCTCTGACCCTCCCCCCCTCTCATGTGCTCTCTCTCCCTCTCTCTCTCAAATAAATAAATAAAATCTTAAAAAAAAAAAAAAACGGTCCTGGGGCGCCTGGGTGGCTCAGTCAGTTAAGCGTCTGACTACGGCTCGGGTCATGATCTCGGGGTCCTGGGATCAAGCCCCGCGTCACAGTGTCCCCTTCTCAGTGCAGAGTCAGCTTGTCTCTCCCTCTGCCTCCCTCCCCCTGCCGCGTGTGCTCTCTTTGTCTCTCTCAAATAAATAAAGTCTTAAAAAAAAATGAAACTAAAACCGTCCTTGCCCGTTACATGAGTGACCTGGTCCCCCAGCAACAGGTGATCCAGAGAGGGGGCAGGAGGTATGTTCCTGGGCCCCAGTGCTTGTCATGTCCCCTGGCCTGGGACAAGGCTCCAAGGTCTGAGTCCTAGCTGTGTGTGGGATGGAATAGGGAGGGAGGAGGTCATGGGGTACCGCAGGAGAGGCAGAGCAGAGGGTGGGGTGTTCAGGGCTCAGATGGGGGGTGCGGAGGCTGGCGACCTGACAGAGGATATATCCACCCTCGGGAACCCCCACTGGCCCAATCCCTCAGTCCCGAGGGGGTGGAGTGCCGGGCAGTGGACGGGGGGCAGAGGCAGCTGGGAGGCCTGCCTGGGTGATGGGATCCATTTTCCAGTGGCAACGATGTGTGAAATGAAAATTGGATAGAGCTGGCTGCGCCCTGCTCCGAGTCCTGGATATCGGGAGGGAGGGGAGCGGGCGGCAGAGGTCAGGGGGATGGAGGGGGTGTCCCTGCCCAGCTCCTCCTTGCTCACTCACCAGGGTCTCCTTCGGACATCGTACAGGTCGATTTTCTTGGGGGCTCGCCATGGGGTGGCTGCGGGAGGAGAGAAGGCGAGGAGGGGGTCTGGCAGGGAAGGGCCTGGCCAGGGCCGGCTGGCCTGGCAGGAGTGGCTACTCCACAGCCCACAGGGTGAGCAACCACCCCACACGCCCCAGGATAAGTGGGCTGGGTGACGGAGGAGGGTGGGTGCTGAGTGGACAGGAGAGATGGGCTGACACCCACCGGGATAGTAGCGAGTGACGCCTGTGGCACTTCCAAAGACCTGCCACAGCAGTGTGGGGTCCTGCCTGCGATTCTCGATGAACACATTCTCCAGGGCCTCTGTCCAGTTGAGTTCATTAAGGATGACAGTGGCTGTGGGGGAGACAGGGGGCAGGGGTGAAAAGTGCCTGGGCTGTCCCCCTGTTGAACCTCACCACGACGCCCATTCATGTACCCCGCACTTAGCGAGCTTCACCTGCTCTCTGCCTGGCGGGGCTCTCCTTCCTCAGGGCTCAGCTGAGGGCTGCATCAGCTCCTCCAGGAAGACTTCCAGGTCCTCAACCCCTCCCAAGCCAGCTTAGCCTACCCTTCGGCCAGGCCCCACGGGATCAGGCAGGGCAGCCGTGGCCTGTGGCCCCTGAGAGGGGCTGTCCAGGTGGCAGGGAGTTGTAAATTGGATGCCCATCCAGCATGCTGCCTGGAGCTTGCAGCTGGTCCCTTGGGAGCTCACCCACTCAGCATGCACTCCAGGCTGCAGCCACAAGAAAGCAATTAAGGGCCCAATGATGGGGCAGGAATTATTCAGCTATTAAGGTACCTGATAAGCTGGAAGCCACTCAGCTCCATGATTAATCAGCTGGGGCCAGGAGCAGGCCGGGGCGGGGGCGGAGGCTCTTGGAGGGGCAGGGGCTGTGCCACGATCCTGCTCCAACACAGGCACTTGCACACACATGCACGCACACGCATACAGTCTGTATACTCCCTGACACGTGTCTCTGCACTGGACCTCCGTGTTTCCAGCCAGGTGTTAAGAGTCCCTCGTCCTTGAACCTACCCGCCCAGCAGCCTGACTGCTGCCATGGGCACGGGGGCACGCATGCTCACACCTCCACAGCACGCTGCACCCATGGGAGGACAGCAGTGGGTCTTGCTCTCACAAGAGCAAGTTACCCCCACCCCCCTTTCCCCTGACCTCTGTGGCGGCACACGTGTGATCCCCTGGCCGGACCCACCCCGACACACACTCACAGAGCGAGGCTTCTCTCAGACGAATGCGCTCGGTCCTGCAGATCGCTCAACCAGGGCGGAGACTCAGGATGGCTTGGGCAGCACCCCCATCCCCCAACTCAGGACAGCCCTAAATCTGGCCGATATGTGTGTGCGCACGTGCTCTCTCACGTGCAGCGAATCTGTCTCTGCGTATAGGACCCTCAGAGAAACCCGCCAGGGGCTGGCCACCTACTACTGCTGGGACTCTGTACCGAAACCCCCTCCCCCAGGGACTATTTTGTTCCTCCAGTTTCTCCCACTTGCCTTTCTTCCCAGGCGGAGCCCTGATAGATCCCTATCACAGATCCACCCCAAGTAAGACTCAGAGAATGCCTTCCAAAGGCTCGGCTCTTTGGAGCAGGGCCTCTGAACACTGAAACCTTTAAAGCAGGCGAAGAGCTGTGATTTAAAGAGACAAATGCGCAAGGTTCTGCCCATCGCCCAGGGGGCGCGGACACATCCCTGGGCACGGGGCCCTCTGCTCTCGCCCTCCGCCCTGCAGTGTGGGGCCTTTGCTGCATCGTGTCTGCTGCCTAATCTCTCTCCCTCTGCTCCCACTCCCTTCTCTCTGTCCTTGTAGTTCCCCTTAACTGACCATAATGTGAAAACAAAAACACATTTCTATCATTGGCTGTGCCTATTGAACAGTATGTTATGGTCCCATTCCTAATTTAGAAACTTAGTGACTCGAACAATTTCTATTTTTCTCTTTAACGAAAAAAATAAAGCCGGTTCTCAAATGTTTCATACGGTACTGCCTGCCCTGGGAGAGTCTGCCTGGTGAGTCCCAACCCTCGCTGGGCCTCAGTTTCCCCATCCTCCCAAGGAGAGGCTTAGAGCCGACTGTCCTGGAAGCCCCTCTCGCTGCTGGCACAGGGGCATTTCTGACTCAGGTCAAGAGGAAGAGCAGACCCCCGCCTCAGCGGGGCTGTCCCCGTGGGTATCCACGACCACATGCACACACCTGCATTCACTGTGAGACACACTTGTGCAAACACTCCTGCCTCCCCGCCTGGAGAGGGCCTGCTACTCAGCCCCACGTGCACACACCCGCACCCACGTGCACACTCAGATCACGCTGAGCTGGGAAACGGGGACCATGCCCCCTCAGGCAGGCGATTACAGATTTAATTAAAAGTGACACAGTAAATAAAAAACATATAAAATGTAATTTGTGTGGGTAGCGAGGGGTGACTGGGGAGGGCGGTATGGCTCCTGTTTTAATTAGCGTGCCTGCCTGTGATAGTGCTCCTCGACTGGCTCGGGCAGGTGGCCTGAGGGAGGCCTGTGGCAGGGACGGCAGGGGTGGGGGCAGCACCTATCCTCACCCCTGCCTGAGGCTGCCTAGAAGTCCTGGCTGACCCGAAGGGTGGAGGTGGGCCTTCCTGAGGCCCCTGCAGGATTCCCTGCATTCTGGAGACTACCCAGAAACTCTGGGACCTGTGTTCCAAGACCCTCCACCCAGGGGGCCCCTTGGAGTCTGAGGTTGCCTTGTACATGCTCACAGAATTATGCCCAAACCACCAGACCCCAGGGCCCTGCAGCCCGCTGCTAGAGCTCTCTCTGTAGTGCTTGACTCGGTCTCTTCCCCCTACACCTCCCAAGATCTTCAGGAAGTTCCTTCTCATGTCTGACTCAAATCCTTCCAGCTGTAGTGACTTGGTTTCCCCACTGTGCAAAGCTGCCCTGTCCCTGGACAAGGAGGGAGATGCTCCAGGGCTGGCGTCCGTGAGTGAGGGACTGCTCCCTGTTCCCCCAGCCCCTGTGTTCATCTGATGTGGTAGCTCCTCAACCATTCCTACACGGGGCCTGGGAATGGGGGACGGCGGGGAGAAGCTGCTCTGGGGGCACGTGGGGCACATGTGTCCACAGGGGCAGGAGACTGTGCGTGTACAGCGGTGAGAGTCTGAGCGTTAGCGTGAGGCCATGCCTGAGAATGACTTGACGACTGCGTGTGGACGTGGGTAGCGGGGGCTGAAGGCAGACAGCACTGGCTGAGCACTCAGGACCTGGCAGTGCCCAGGCCATGGGCCTTGCTCCCGTGCTGGCTGCGGAGGGCAGTTTCTGATCGCTCTGCACACTCACAGCCTTTGTAGATGTCCGTGGGGATCTGCACGGCCGTGTACGAATAGTTGACTTTGTTCTTGAAGTTTGAGTCCTCAACGAAGTCCAGCCTGAGCGTGCTGACCTTGGACCCCCTCTCCACATCCTCACTCTCAGGGTCATCCTGCAGAAAGGGATCCCCCCCACCGCGGTCACGTCAGGGCTAAAAAATGGTGGAGTGGGGTCAGACAGCTCTGCAGGCAGGAGAGGGCCAGAGTCTAGGTAATAGGGGCATCTCAGAATCAGAGACGGGGAGAGATGGAGAGACACAGGGACAGATGGACAGGGGGTATGGACCCCTCCCCCAGGAGGCCTGTGACTCCCACCTGCCCCTGGCCATCCCACCCACCATCCCTACATTTGATAAACCCAAATTCCAAAACCCAAACCAAACTTCCCCACATTCTTAGAAACCAATTATCAATGAAGGAGATTAAGTCCCAGTGAGAAAGAGCAGGCTGCACACCTCTGCTTTCAAGGACGGGCTTGTGTGATCCCAGGGAGGCCTAGGCAGCTCTTCCCAGGAGCCTTGGGCCCCCCCGCACGGGGCCGCCCATCCCCTGCATGGAGTTCCTTTGGCACCAGTGAGAGGGTCCTTGCCCCCTCTGGGGGAGGGTCACCACCCCCTCAGCAGGTGGCTGTAGGGGCTGAGTTTGTGGGGGGAGAGCTGGGCTGGGGTGGGGGCTAGCATTGAGACCCTGTAAACTTCCAGAGGGAGGGTCCTCAGCGCTTGCTAGCAGAGGGACTGCAAAGGCCCCTGTTGACTTTCTAAAATGAGCTGCAGCCGTCTGACAGGTGCCAATTACAGCATCTCTCGGCCGAGCAGGCTGGGCATGCGCCGTGCACCCCCGCCCACCACCACAGGCTGGCAGGAACGGGTCTGCCGCTACATCGCTGATGCCACAGCCGAGCGGCGGGGGTGGGGTGGGGGGGCGGGCATGGGTGCAGGTGTGCAAGGGGGAGGGGAAGATGGTGGTAGAGAGTGAAGAGGAAGGCAGGGAAGAGCCAGACGGGGAGGAAAGGAGGGATGGAGACCAAGGCAGGGCAGGGGCAGAGCTGGGGGCCTTGTGCCCCCGGAGGAAGGGGGGTAAGCAGCTGGGCCATCTGCATGCCCCCTCACTGCCTCTCAACCCGTGTGATCACGGTCAACACCAGGCTCAGCTCATTTCCACCCACCTGTGGCTCTGCAGACCCCACTGCTCACTGGGTCCTGGGCACACCCGCTATGTTCCTGCCTCCTGCTGCATCTTGTCTGGGGAAAGAGTGATCGTGCCTCCCTACCCAGCCAGATGTGCTCTGCCCACCCCAGGAGTGCTCCGGGTCTGTCCTCCAGCCTGGGGAATGAATTACTGCCTGGGTGGGGCCGCAGCAGGCGGGCCTGTGTGGGGGTCGGCACGGCCCTGAGAGGGTCTGCCGCAAGGACCCTTGGCGTCTCTTCAAGGGTGGATTCTGTACAGCAAAATCCAAGCCATCTGCTGCCCTCCCCTTGCCCCCTCGCCCCCTCACCACGTGTGCGACTCTCTGCCCACCTCGGCACACCCTAGGAGGACCCTCAGAAGCTCAAGGATGCTGGGTAAAGCTGGGGCAGGCAGCTACCCAGCCTGCCGCCTCTGAGGCGTGAGCCACTCACGTTCTGCTTGCAGGAGGGGGAGGTGCGGGAGAAGAAAGCCCCCGAAATGTCAGCAGCAGATGAAGGGCGCTGGAAAATTTAATCTCCCAACTTTCCCAACTAATGTGACATTTGGATTCCGTTCTGATAAGCTATCAGCTGGCGAACTTTTTCTTTCCTTCTCTTTCCCCCACCCCCACCTTCTGGCTGGTAATTTAAAAGTAAATGGTCTAGAAAGATCTCTAACTGTACCTCTGGCAAAGATTAAAAAAACAAAACAACACAACAAGCAGGGGAGTCGGCAAATGTGTTCATGTCAAATTTTATAGAGGGCCAGGCTTTTGGCCTGCCCTTAGCCCAGCCCCACCCAGGGTGCCTCTCCCTCCTGGGGCTGTCCCTACCCCCTTGAGGGGCGGGGGGGCGGGGAGCGTTGCAGGGAATCAGTGATTTAGAGCCAGGGGGCGGGGGTCCTGGGCACAGGGAGTTCAGGGGATCCTGGCAGGGGTCCGGGCACCAGAACAGCCAAGGAGCCTCTTGGCGCCACCCCCATGCCCAGGGGTTTTGTACGGTGGGCAACTGCAGTCTCCTGGTTTATATTTAATGCACTGATTGCTAAAATTACAGCCTGCTGCTGAGGGGGGTAAGGAATTAGATTCAGGGTCTAATTAAAGGTTCGCTCTTCATTTGAATTTCAGATTCCAGCTTTAATTTTAGCAACTTCTCTGGGAGCCACGGAGGCTCAGCCAAGGGGGAAGCACACCTGCTTTAGCCCACCCACCCCTCCTTCTCCAGCCCCCTGCCCGCCTGCCCTCCTCAAGGCTCACCCAGGCTGGCCTGGCACCACCGACCCTCTGCAGGGTTCCCTTCCTGCCTGCCCACCTCCAGGGGCACTGTCTACCTCCCGCTCGCCCCAGGAAATGCCCCCGGCCAATGAGCCCGGGAGAGGACCCCTAGATTTGGGGTCTCCTGCCCCAGCCAGAGCAGGTGGGACCCCAGAGACTGAGCTGTTACGACACCTCTGTTTACAGAGGAGATAGTCAAGTTCAACTACATTTGCCTCCAAGGCAGGCAGATGGACTTGGGCCTTAGCAGGTTCACCAAACACTGTGCACTCTGTGTGCCCTGCCCTCTCGGACACTCTTGGCTCCTCTGTAGGTCCCCTGCTACCAAAACGGTCATACGGCTTTCACGCGAGGCCTCCGGAGATGGGGCGCCCAAACACCCACGAGACAGTCAGGGGCGCTGAGACGGGAGCAGTGAGGGTCTGGGCCGTCCAGCGAGCCCTCGCGCCATCACTGCCAAGCCAGTGACCCCAGCAGAGCCCGAGCCCCGTCCTTCGTCTGGGGAACGGGCACACAGCTGGGCTGCCTCTGCAGCGGGGGCAAGCCTGACCGAGCTGGCGGGAGCCCTGACGGTGGGGCCAGCTGCGGGGGGCTCAGCACACGGAGGTACCTGCACCACGTGAGTCACACCACAGCCCCATCCCGGCCCTGCCTGCCCACCTCCAGGAAGCCCTCCACGCTGCTCCCTCTCTCCTCCGCTCCCACAGTGCCCAGCCTCCTCCATGCTGGCACCTGGACTGACCCACGGGAGGAGATCCAAGCGCCTCACTACCTGCCTGGGGTCGGGCGCAGGGCCTGCGCCACCGCTACTTTGCAGGGTGACCTCAGAATGTGGGAGGGCGCTGAGACCTCACACCCATTTCACAGCTGCGGCTACTAGCCAAGGGACGGTGTGGGGCTCTGGCAGCTCTCCTCCCCCAACAGGGGTAGGGCACTCACCAGCTCAGCGTCGGCCTTCGCATCGTAGTACAGGATATCTTCCTCCTGGGGGGAGAGAGAGGCCTTGACCCTCACAGCTCCTCACAAGGCTGCTTGAGGTGCAGCCGGGGCCCCCGCCCTGAGGCCCCCACCCGGATCCAGAGCAGCCTTGGGGAGGGCTGGCTGAATTAGGCCGGGCATGCCCACCCCCGCCCCAGACAGAAACCCCCTCAGGGGCCCTCACAGGCTCCAGGGGCATGTGGTGCCCCAGGTTGGGGGGGCCTCCCGGGGGCTCCCTGACTCCAGGACCGCTGAGAGGCGGGGTCAGAGCCAACCTGTGTGCGGAGATTCTGGCTGAGGCAATACCGGGGGAGTGAGGAAGATGGGAAAACAGAGCCGAGTCTGGGCCAGAGTGAAATGACTCGACACCGCATCCTCCAATTTCTTCTATTAAAAAGCCTGCTCATTATGGGCATGTACTTATTAATTATCTGTGATTTGTTGTGAAATGCAAGGGGGTTTACACAACAGGAGCGGGAGAAAACAAAGCCCGGCCCCCCCGCCTGCCTCCCCGCCCCGCCGGTGCGCACCCCGCCCATCCCGGCCTCGCTCGCCTGCCCGAAGCCTGGGTTCTTGGCCATCTGCGCGTCATAATCACCGGCCACCCCGGGGACCCGTAACACAAACGGGCTAATTTCATGTTTAATGATCTTTAATCAGAACTGAGCATGGCTGACAGAGGCCGCCAGAAGGTGAATCTGGTGCCCTCAAGTGCCACTGGCCCCTCTCCTGCCCCTATGGGCTCTAGGGTCAGGACACAGGAGAAGGCCACCGTCCGAGTCATCCTCCTCTAGCGCTCCTCAGTGCTGTCTTGTACCGCAAACACCTGGTGAGTGGCCCTGGCGGCCTGTTTCTTTGTGGTCGAAAATGGGGGTGCTGACCAAGTGTGCTCCCAGCAAGCACAGAGCCAGTACTTACTCTCTGGGGGGCAGAAGTCACCTTGGCCACCCCTTTGCTGTGTGACCTCAGGGCCGCACTGCTCCCTCTCAGCTCCGGCTCCTCAGGCTTCAGGGAGGGGGCTTGGCCTCGGGGACTGCCCGTGTGCTGGGTCTGAGGCCATAGTTTAAGGTGGTCAGTATGGGGGCTTGTTGTGGGGACAGTTGTGAGTTGTCTCCCACCAGAGGTCTGGGGGGTAGAGGCCACTGGCTGGACCCGTAAACCCAGTCCGAGCATTTCTGCAACATCGACTCCATGCCTGGCACCAGGCTTGGGCAAGACCACAGCAGCTGGATGGATGGAAGACCGGAAGCGACTTGATTGCTTCGGTCACCAGAGGCATCTGCTGCGTCCAGCGCTTCACACATGCTGGGTTTACGGGGCTCCTCTGGGAGCCCCGTGACCCTCCCCCTCATACAGATGAGGACACGGCAGGGGTAAGAGAGGCCTCGCACCCACGCTCCAACCCGCCTTCCCATTGCATCTCCAACCTTTGCCGCACCACCCACCAGGCAGGAGGACTGGAGCGCAGGTGGGTGCAGGGTGGGGGCCGGGGGCCGGGGCCCAGGCTCCAGGGTGCTCGGCCTTCCCTTGCGCCTGGCTCCAACCAAAGCACATAATGAAAGCTGACATTATATCAAACACAATAAGGAGTTTCGGTTGATGAAGATCATTCCTGAACACACAAACCCATTAAACCGAGGGGAAAAAATATCAATTCAACACACTCGCTGGCAAAAAGAAAATGTGATTTGTTATCTAAAAGGGGGTTATAAACACGGCTCTGATGCTCTTTCCCTCCGTAATGAAAACAGGCGGGCGTGGTGGGACGACTGCAGATTAGAACATGGGGCTTCACTGGCCAACTTTTTTTTTTTTTAAGATTTTATTTATTTGACAGAGCACAAGCAGAGGGAGAGAGAGGGAGAAGCAGGCTCCCTGCTGAGCAAGGAGCCTGATGTGGGACTCGATCCCAGGACCCTGGCATCATGACCTGGGCCGAAGGCAGCCGCTTAACCGACTGAGCCACCCAGGCGTCCCTCACTGGCCAACTTTTTAGGCAAACCTCCTGCAAGGACAGGAAAGGGCACGGGTGGGGGTCGGTAACTCTGGGGCCCCCAGGAGACACACGCCCCTCTCACAGGCCGGGCTGGGTCCTGCCTGCACTCGGGCCACCCCTGGGCAGCTGCCCCCACGGCTCCCTTTGTCTTTTTGTCCCGCAGTCTCATGGTCTCAGCAGAGGATCAGATGCTGGTGGCATCAATGACACAGGGGAAATGTGTCATAGAAGAGGATGCCAGTGCCCTGCAGACAATGGGTGAAGCTCAGGAATCTGTATGCGGTCCTTGTCCCCCAGGGTCCTTGTCCCTACCTCTCCTACCTTGAAAGGGCCAGGCCAGGCCCCTTCCTTGGTACAGAGAGGATTAGCATGGGATGGTGGCAGGCAAGGTCACACGTGTGAAAACACGTTGTAAACACAGCTGTGGTCTCTATGCTTGATGCGGTGTGGAGCTGGGGGTGGGACAGAATGGGGCCATCAGGGTTGGAGTTGGGGGGGGATCACTGGAAAGGTCTCTGCGTCTGCTTTGGTCTGCTCAGTGCCCCGTGTCCACCATTACTATCCTGCCGTGGTTAGACCACAAGGACGTGGTGCCTGGCGACTGCACGCAGGGGCCTTGGCAAAGGGTCTTGCCTCAAATCCTGACCTGAACATGCGTGCTCTGGGATCCCGAATGGTGAGTGAAGACTGAGCCTGAAGCCTCCGAAGTCCCCAGTGGCCCCAGGACTATTCCTGGGGGTCACCCCCATCTCATCAAGGAGGCAAGGGTGCCTGTTAAATCCTGTAGCCTCGGTGAGGCTTTCCTTCAGGGTCTTGATTTCCCACTTACAAAGGTGGGATGAAGATGCCCTACAGAGGCAGGGAGCTGGGCCTCTCCAGGCGCTGGGGCCAGCCCTACCTGTGGGGGCCCTTATGTTTGCAACTCCAGTCCTGGGAGGGGCCGGAGGGTGGAGGAAACCCTCTGGTTGGGGAGAAATGGGCATTGTTAATGTCTGGGGTCCACACCCAACGCCCCCTTCTGCTATTTTAGGGGCCATTTTGCTCAAACTTGGCAGGGGATAGGGGGAATCACCCTTCTGAACTCACATTTCTCCCCCTTGTGGATTTCTGTATGATGGATAACACATGAAGGGTGGGGCTGGGGGGCCCACATGGCCTTTGTACAGACGACACATACCCTCTCCTTAGCTGGAGCTGAGCCCAAGAGAGAACACGAGGGGTGCCGGCAGGTGGGAAACAGGGCGAGGAGGTGAGCATGGGGTAAGCATGGGGAATAGCAGTTGGTGCCTATGTCTGGTACTATGGGGTACAGTGAGGATGACTGGCCTTCCTGCCCTGGCCCACGGCCAGCTCAGCTCAGCCAAAAGGACTGTTTTCTGAGAGAGCCGTCTGTCGCTGGCTTGGCAGAGAGGCAGGCAGCAGGCCTGATGGCTGGGGCAGACCTCAGGCCGGGGAGGCCACCTGTCCTGTCCAGCCGGCTCCTCTGGCCTGGTCCAGCCTTCACAGTCTTCCTTTTAGGTTCCCAGACAGAGCTACCTCTCCCATCAGACCCCCCAGGGTAGGGCTGTGTCTCCCGCTTCAGACTCCCCAGGGTAGGACTGCTTCCTCCCTTAGACTCCCAGGGCAGCACTTTGTCTCCTGCAGGGCCAGGTGTTGGCACTGAGGCCCTGCGGCCAATGGCCTCTTCTGCCTCTTCCACCCATGCCCTGGCTCAGCTCCTCCCTGGTGGTGGTCCAGACAGCAGATAATGTGGTGCTGGGCCAGGCACGGTGTCCAGCAGGCGGGCCATCTTCATCTCCCCTAAGTGTTATGGGCACCAGAGCACCTGCTGCCTGTCTGCGGGGTCAGGGGACGTGCTGCCTCTCACAGGGGCCATGGTTTCCCTGGGGTCCAAGGGCTGTGGCCAGGCTGGGGTTCCCTGCGTCTGCCACAGCCAGTGTGTGGGGTCATGGCCTGAGACTAAGAGGGGAACAGGGGGCCTTCATGTCCAGACCTCTTTCTCTCTCACGCGCCGTCTCTGAGCCTGTCGACCCCAGGATCCCCCGAGTGCCTGGGCTGGCGTCGGTGGTGTGTGTGTGTGTGGATGTACTATACCACTGTCCACTCCTCAGAGGTCTGCATGTAGACCTACTGTGTGCCGCGGGCATAGGGAGAACCATACCCTACTGATCACACAGTGGATTCCGTGTGCCAAGCATCTCCTCTGTGCCCAGAACTGCCGGGTGCCATTCTCCCCATCTCAGAGGTAAGAAGACCGAGGCCCAGCTGCTCTCGGCCAACCTATCCACAGGGCACTCGGCTGGGCACATGGACAGATGGTGGACAACACTGAAGCAGGTCCGACTGCTTCTGGCCTAGAGGAGTCTTGAGTGGGGCAGACAGATGAGTCCACTGGGATACTGGCCTGGGGCAGGCTGCACTGGGAACTGTCAGTGTTGGGGGCTCCCGAGATGGATGCTGGGGGCCGTGGGGGCCAATCCCGGGCTTGGGACTCAGAAAGAGGAGCCCTAGGGAGTTAACTGGAGAGGGAGAGGCATTGCCCTTTTGAAGGAGGAGGGCAGGGCATTCCTGGGCCAAGGCCCGGCTTGCGTAAAGGGCCTGAGTTTGACACTGGCGTTGCGGCTCTCCAGAGCGCCCCATGGAGGAACACGCTCCTTATCTGTACCTCCTGAAGGTCATTGGGAAGGACATGGTCTCAAGAGTGGGTGGTATGCCTGCAAGCGACAAAGACGCCATCCCTTTCCCAGCCTCAAGGCCCCGTATCCCCCTGGCATGCACAGTCCCCACCTGCAGCTGCTGCCAGCGCCCCCCCCACTCCCCCCCAACTCAGGGCAGGCTGGCGAGCCAGCTCATGGGCCCGCCGTAAGCCCTGATGCCTTTCAGCCAGGCAGCAGGGTGACTGCAGGGCTTCTGGGGAAGAGCGGGGCCCTGACCCTACAGCTGGGAAGGAGGGGGTGATTCTAGCTCCGCCCTGCCCAAGATACAGACAGACGCACAGCTGGACGGACTGAGGGGGAGGCCCGGTGGTCACTTCCACAGCTGGGGGCCTCCCAGGTCGTGTCGAGGGGAGGGGGCCAGCCAGAGCCCACTCCTGCCTCATCTCAGGACAGGAGCGCGCAGGGCCGGAGACGCCCTACACTGTCACCACCTTGGCATCTCTATGCCCTGACGTGTGCAGTGGCCCTTTCGCACACCAGGCCCGGGCCAGCAGGCAGCATCAAACACCAGAGTCCTTTGCCAGATGGGGAAACTGGAGCCCAGAGAGGGGCAAACCCTTGCAGGGCCCCGTGGGGACTCGGTGTGCAGGGAGCACATTGTCTCCAGCATCACCTGTCTCAGCATTCCTGGATGCCCCTGAGACCTTGGTCCCCCTTCCTGGCAGGCCCCCATGGTGCCCACTCTGGCCTGGGGTAAGCTGTTCCTGCCTCAGGGAGTAGCTGAGAATCAGGGGTCAGGAGTCTGGCTGGATGATCCTTATAAATTTTGGGTTTTCTGCCGAGTCAGGAAAAGAAAATAGGTTTGGGGCTAAGGCGGCCTCTTTGTCTTCTTGTCTGGGGCCTGGACTGGGAGGGAGAGAAAACCAGGCTGAGGGCGGGTCTTTTCATTCCCTTGTTCCCTGTTCCTTCACTCACTGTCCCGTGTCAGCTCTGCACACGGTCCTGGGTAGGGAGAGAGGACGCAGATATGTCAGGAACAAAGGAAGGGCCGGAGTAGGGGAGGCGTGGGGGGGGGTGGGGTCCTGGATGGGCAGAAGCTGGAGGGGCTGATGGACTGGGCCATGGGGGTGGCCTCACTGGGAAGGGACAGACAAGCCGGGCCACCGGGAGGAACAGAAGGCATTCGGGCAGAGATCAGGAATGGGCCTGGAGTGAGGTGTTCAGCATGGCTGGGGCACAGGGGGAGGTGGGTGAGGAATGAGGTGGCCAAGGTGGGCAGGAACAGCCAGATCAGGGCTGGACCTTGAAGAGGATTCGCCCGGGCGGGTGCTGTTTTATTGGTGGCAGCGTGATCTGAGTGGTGGGTGGGAGCACCGCCACCATGCTGTTTCTGATCAAGGGGCTGAGGAGGCACGGGGACCCGGGGATGGGTGGTGGTGTTGGAAAGGGAGGGAGAGAGAAGGGTGAGTCTTGAGCTCCTGGGGAGGCGGGGTCTGTCCAAGGAGTCATCCACTCATTTATGTGTCCACTATAAACAATCACCTGTTAGCTCCAATCCCACCTGAGCTCCCTGAGGGTAGCACCCAGCACTGACCAGGAAGCAGAGGAAGGATGCCATGGGGTGGGCGAGGCAGGGCAGGACTCAGGATGGCCTGGCGGGATGGAGGCCAGGGATGAGGAGCAGACAGGTTCAGGGGGCCTGGATCATAGGCATGAATCCCCTGGGACCTGACAGCCTGGCTGTGAATCTCTGCCACCAGCAGGTGCCTCAGGTAGGTCTAACCACCCTGTGCCTCAGTGTTCTTATCAGTTTAAGTAGGGATAATAATCCACCGGCCCGCCAGATGTGCAAGACCCAGAGCTGGAGCGGCAAGGGCCTACCCCACCTTATTAGGCCCCGGGTCTCCGCAGGCAGCCCTTGGCGCCTCTCCCTGTGGGTAGCACAGAGACCCCCAGGAGGCATGGCTCAGATGCCTGGGCAGCTGTGGAGGACACATGAGCCCTGCTAACTGGCCTGGGCCCTGAGGGTTCCATCATCCCTGGCATTGGGGGTTCCCTGGGTCTGGGAGGAAGCCTGTCTCAGTTTACCTTCTGGCTTACTGAGACCCTCTGAGATGCTGGCCTGATGGAAAGGGTGCAGGTGTGTCCAGCCCCCCACCCCCAAAGCAAACACAGCTGCCTGCATTTGTGAGGGCCACCTGTGTTTGAGACTGGCAGTCAATGAGGGTTCCCTTCCTTCCCCCACATTCTGGGCCCTTCTGCCCTCAAGAAGAGACCTACTACCACCTTCTCACCCCTCCACTCCCTTGGCATCTGGGCTCCTTCTGAGCTCTCTTGGTGGAAGGAGAGGCTTCTGTGGCTGTCACAAGCATGGTCCCTGATCCCAGTCGGACAGCCTCCTGGAAGACAGGCTGCTGTTCAGGGAAGTCCCAGGAAGGGGACAGAGTCCCCCTTTGGCAGTGACTCTTCTAGGTCAGTGTATTACAGTCTGAAAGGTCCTGGAGTCAAGGGACTTCTTTGCCCTAGGGTCTCTCCAGAGTCTGGGCACATCCTTAACCTCCAAGGCAACACCAACTTTGGGGAGCATCACTTTAGAGCGGCCTGTCTGCCCTTGGGGGACCCCACAGCTCCTCTAGGGTGAAGTGAGTGGTTCATATCTGCACCCTGTGTCCCAGCACTGAGGGGAGCCTCAAATGTTTGCTGAAGGCTGGACTAAGGTTCCAGGCTCCCCTCCACAGAGCCCTCGGTGCTCCTCCAGTGAGTCTGGGCAGCGCCCCCTCCCCCGAATTCACATCTACCCTTGCTGGGGGTGGGCAGGTCATGCGGGCTGGGGCGGGCACTGCAGTTCTTACCTTGATGTTGTCCTGCCAGCGGTGGGCTTTCTGGAAGTTCTCTGCGGCGTCGGCCAATCTCTGAGGAACAGAGCACAGGGAGGTCAGAGGCTGAGGAAGGCCCATGCCCAGCCCCAGCCCTCTCCATCCTTAGTGCTCCCTGGAGCCAGGCTGGCTCAGGGACTCCCTTGCCCCATGCTGCCTCCTCCGGGATTCCTTGGCCCCAGACCTTTCCCAGCTTGCTGTGTGGGCCCTTCCCCCACCCACAGCTGGGTTCACATAGGACAGGTGAAGCCTGCACAAAGTGACCTGAGTGGCATCTCCATGGGACTCCCTGTACTTCAGCCCCCCACATCTCCTGCCCACAGGATGGCAGGGGGGGCCCCCAGGACGCAGTAGGACCCAGGCCCTGGAGTCAAGCCCCGTTGCCCCTCTACCTCGGACAAACCAGTGTCATGCCAGTGCCAAGAAGAGGCCCTCCCTAGTCCAGGGTGAACTGCCACAAGGGACAGGCGTGCCTTGCTGATGCGTCTTTGCCACCAGCTGCTCAGGGCTTGGCAGGAGGTGCCCTCAGCACATCTCACACACCCAGGCCCACTACCACTGCTCCTGTCCCAGCTTCCTGAGCCCCTTCCCAGCATGGCTCTCCAAGCCTCTGTCCACACAAGCCTGGCCATCCCTCGGGGCTGGTTCCCACGCTCTCCTCCATCAAGGCCCCTCTGCGTGTGAGCAGTCCTTCTACCCCACACCCTGTTACCGCCATGCCTGGCACCAGACCGTGCTGATGTGCGGAGATGTGGCGGGCCAGCCCTGCCCTCTCACAGCCTAGAGGAGGAAACAGACACAAAACTGGGGTAGAACCACCAGAGCAGGAGGAGCTGAAGTGCTTCGAGGAAGCTTAGTGCTCTGGGAACTTGGGGCATCGGGGAGAGCTTCCTGGAGGAGGTGTTGGTACTCTGCCACCCTCAGGGCCTGAACCCCGGCTGCCCAGAGATTCTTATTTTGCGACTCTGTGGATCCTGTCCCTCCAGGAACTCTTGGGACTCCTAAAGATGGCCCTCTGGGGCCTCCCGCAGAGCTGAGTGTAGTGAAGTCCTGTTAATCATATTGACAACTGTCACCATGAACTGGTCACTTGCTGTATGCCGAGCCTGCCACCAGGCCAGTGACACATCATGTGTAGCTGTCCCCATTCATGCCTGACATGTCTTCCTCAGATAGGAGACCCAGGCATGGAGGCATAAGCAGCCTTCCCAAGGTCACGGCGTGGGTCAGGCTGGGGCCCTGAGTCTGGCCCAGCCCATGACCAAGGTCTGAAGGCACCTTCCACGGGCCCACCATGCCTGGTGAAGGACAGGGCAACTCTTGTGGGGGAGGGGCTCTGGTCTGCCACCGCTGCCCCACTCCATCCCACGGGTGGAGCAGTGGGTCCTGCCTTCTGGCCTCCAGCCCTCACTCAGAAGGCCCTGGCCTCTTGGCAGTTAGGACGCACACTGCCATCCATCAGTCCAGGCCTGGGGTGGCATGTGGGCCCCAGAGGGGAGGTTCTAACAGAGCCTGGCAGCTGCCCATGAGGGGGAAATGGGGGTCGGGATTCAGGAGACTGGTTTTCTTCCCTCCCAGCATGGAACAGGGTGGTATGGCCTATGTTCTCTGGGGCGGGATGTCACCTCGGGCAGTTAGAGGGACTGACCAGGACCATCCTCACTCCCATTGGGCCTAGCCCCCCCTCTTCCTCAGGCCAAGAACAATGAATGCTGGGAAGACTGTAAGGCTGGGGGTCTTGGGGACAGGGTAGGAAAGTCTCTCTTGTCCAACCCCCTCACTTCACAATGTTGGGCCCCTCCTGGCCTCCGATTCCCTCTCCTGCTACCCCACCTGATCTTTGTAGGTTCTGTTCTCTGCCCACCTGTTATGCAGTGCCTGCTTGGGGCGGCCCACCCCCCCCCGACCCAGCTTCGGGGACCACAGGCCTCTGTACTCCCAGACACCTCCCATACCTTGCCTCCAACCCCGGCCCCTCCTGGGGTCCTGGACACCTTCCTGGGGTGACCCTCAGGCCCACTGGAGCGCATCCTGTCCCCTCTTGGAATGAACCCATCCATGCTAGACCCCTGCCACCTACATCTTACCCGTGCAATCACTCAGATCACCTACTGTCCTTCCTCAGGCTCCTGTGTCCTCTCTCGCCCTTTGTCATCTATTCTCCAAATGTGGATCCAATCTGGTGGCCACCCTTTGCCCCTAAGCCCTTCATCAGCTTTCTTGAGGTCCCGAGGGGTCCATCTGCGCTTCCCCCTGGGGCCTCTTCTCAGCCTAAACTACAAACACCCCTCCCCTGACCCCGACCCCCAGGATGGGTGCGGCCCCTGATTCGCAAGGCTGCAGCGTTCTTTTGCAGAGGACATCGCTATGTGATATGCACACATAACACTTGTTATTGCAGTTAACTGAGCACTCCTGTGCTAGCTGAGCACCTGGGCTGGATGAGAGTGCGAGAAGCCTAGGGGCAGCCCGTGGGGCCGCACCTTGAGGGGTGAGCCTTGGGCAATCTCTTCATGCCCCTTTTCCTTCCCCAGTGGCCTGCTACCTTCCTGGGGACCCCAGACTTTTCTCAGAGGGGGCCTGAAGCCCACGTGGGGCTCCACTGAGGCCGCTGCCCTTCACAGGGGATGAGGCGAGGGCGGGGCGTGGGGATAACCAGATCAGGCCTCCTGCCTCAGGAAAGTCCCAGGGCTCATGGGGTGCAAACACCAAACTGACACCAGCTGAAGTCTCCAGCTGGGCCGCAGCCTCGAGGAGCCGGCCTCTTCTGCACCCAGCTCCCCGCCGGCCAGGGGCGCCGGCTGCTTCGGCCTCTCAGGGCTCAGCTCCATCCACGGGATGCACGGGCCCAAGGACCAGGGCTCCCTAGCGGAGCGGCCACGGTGAGGGAGACCCAGGGAGGGGGGCCCTGGCCCCTAGCCTCCTCGAAGTCCCAGGGGCTCGAAGGCCCGGGTTAGCCCGCTGACTCATGAATAACGGAGCTGCAATAGCCACAGCAAAAGGATTACGTTTAATCCTCAGTAACGATCAAGCCATTATTATTTGTTCGGTGTCACAGATCAATCAGCCCATCCCCGGGCGCTGGACGTGTGGAAACTGCTAAACACACAGGCCCGGTGGTGCAGGAGGAAGGGTGGAGGCAGCGGAATGGGGGGGGAAGGGGCAAGCTGTGGCTGCTGGAGGTCCCACCGGGTCTGAGGGGGTGAGGGGAGAGGCCCACTGGCATGCCTGAGGGGCCCCAAGCAGCGATCCGAGCCTGGACTCCCGGAGCCTCAGAGCCCGGGCCTGGGTTCGAATCCTGACTTTCTTGAGTAAGTGGCTTCCCCTGCTGGCCCTCAATGTCTTGTCTGTAAATTGGGGATAGTAACTGTACCCACTCAGAGGGTGAGTAGGTTGTTGGCAGCCCCCTTGCTCCGACCCCCAGAAGCTGCCCAGAGGGACCAGTCCCCTGGGGTGTCTCTTGGTGTCTCCAAGCACGAAAGGCTCTTGCCCACCTCTGGGTCTTCCTCTGTTATCCACCTTCTGCCTGGGACGTGCTCCCTATCACCTCAGTCAGCCCTATCAGACTGTCACCTCCCCTGGACACCTCCTTTTGCCCTTGCCCAGTCCCCGGGCTCCCCTCCCCTGTCAGGCACTCAGAGCCTTGGGCTCCCGTCTCCACAGAGCCCACAGCCCTGCTCAAGGCTGTCTGGAAGATGTGCTCGCAGCCTCACCCTGCCCTAAGGTTCACCCTCCTAGCGCATCCCCCCTACTTCTCCTGGCTCCTTATGATGGCCTCCGCACAGGCAGGATGGGGAAGGAAACTGAGGCCCAGAGTTGAAGACAGAACCACCTGTGGGTGGGCCCGCGGCTTGGTCCCATGGCCAAGATACTGCCTGTCTGGGGGGAGACGTGCTCTATTCTCGCCCCTCAGCCACCGGCAGCCTCCGATTCTCCTGCTACCAGGCCCCTGCACATTCTGCTTTTGTGTCTCATCACTAGACTCCTCAGCGGGTTCGTTCCCTCACCCTTGAGGTGTTAGCCTAGGCCTTCTCCTCCTCCTAACCACTCCCTGACCCCTGCCAAGCCCCCATCTGTCCCCATCACATCTCCTTGCTTTCTTCCTTGGGCTCTGAGCTTGGTGAGGGCCGTATCTGGCAGCTGTTAGCTTTACAATAACCTGGCCCCTTGTGCACAGTAGGTGCACAGTGAACATCCACGAACTTAAGGTCAGAGTATCTCTGAACCTGGGCGGAGACCCGGGCAGGAGTCTGGCTCTGCCAGCCAGCTGTGTGACCCCGGGTGGGTGGCTTAACCTCTCTCAGCCGCTTTTCCTCATCACATCGTGGAGGGTTAGGGCGGCCCATGAGGGTGACACTGACCCTGCTGCAGAGCTGCTGGTGTTGGCTGGCCTGGCCCGAGATGTCCCCATCGTGGCCAAGGCGTTGGAGGGAACCATGGTGGGACCGCTGAGCAGGGCTGCTCACGGCCAAGTCCATCACAGGAACAGCAGGCATTTCAGAGGCAATTATCAGAGAGTTTCACTTAACAATCAGTTTCCCTCAGCTCCGGCAACTGTTCTTACAGGAAAAGGCAGGAAAGGAGGACTGGTGGTGTGCTGGGCTGGGGACGAAGCTCCCCTGTGGAGCAGCCCCTCTGCAGACGCCTTCAAATTTCACTAAGTGAAAAGTCTTTCCCTTGCTGTGGGGCCGGTGCCCTCAGATGAGGGGCCTGGAGCCACGGTGGGTGCCCCTCAGAGGCCAACAGCTGGAGGGCCCAGCCCCTACCGCCCGCTGGGAGAGGTGCGGCTTGAGTGCGAGGGGGCTGGAGCCCTCAGGCTTCTCCCTTCTCTTTGAGGGCCCACTCCTCCCCCAGGGCTGGGTGCCCCGCTTCTCCTGAGCCTCCTCCTCTCACCCCAGTGCTGGCCGAACCCGAACGGGTCTGGGGAGTGACTGCCTATCAGACAGGCTTTGTTTCGTGCTGCCCCGAGGGAAAGATTGTACGAGGTGTTTGATCTTAATTAGTTATAGCTACTCCCTCTTCCAAGAGGATACGAGAGGCTTAGGATGAAAGGCCCTGAACCCATGGGGAGCAGGATATTGAGACCTGGGCCACTGAGGGCCGCGACCGGCAGAAGCCGTGATGGGGGGGGCCCTGAGGTGGAGGCTGGGGGCCGCAAAGTCCTAGCACCAAGCAGATGCCCTGAAAACACTGCCCGTAACGGTGACAGATGACACCAGACCCCACCCCTGGCACCTCCCCTGGGCCAGGGCTTCACTGACCGGTGCAGTTCATCCGATGACAGGCGGAACACTGGGCCTCTTCTTCACCCTCCCCATTCCATCCCTAGCAAGCCACTGGAGAGGTGGAGTCTTCTGTTCCCCCCGCCTTTTACAGGTGGGCAGACTGAGGCTCAGAGCATTCGTGCCACTACCCCAGGCCCCGGTGGGGAAGTGGTAGAGGGGGTATCGACCCAGGTCTATCAGCAGCGTTGGACAGTGAGCATCTCAGGGACAGACCAGGTCTGGCCACGTGGGTCTGCTGCTTGGGCTCAGATGCCCCCCACCTGCCCGCAAGAAGTGGTTCCTTTGTCCTTTTCTCAGGAGAGTGGATCAGTAACTGGCTTCCCAGATGCTGCTCTGAGCCCAACCCCCGCAACCCTGGAGTCACTGGGCCCAGCCCTTGGGAGGGGTTGAGGACCAGGGTGTCCGGCAGCCCCTGATCAACCCAGCCTTGCCACCACCGGCACCCTGCTTCCCTCCTTGCGTGCGGGCCCCGTATTAGCTCTGTACTGTGCACTGATAGATACTAAATACAGATTTCCAATTTCCAGAGCTGTTATGGTCTAATGAGTAAATAATATACATATTTAAAACTGTCTAAAAACATATCTGCATAATTAAAATATCTGCATAATAATGAAGCAGGATGCAGCTTAGCAAGGAGGCAGCTAGAGCTCCGGGGCTGACAATAGGGGTAGGTGCGCAGCTGGGGTTGGGGGTCATGGTCCTGTGGCTCTCTTCCTTCCTGCTACCTTGGCCCGAGTGGGCTTTTGTCTGTCTGTCCACCACCTGCTTCAAGCAGGTACACCCACAGTCGGGAACCAGGAGAGTCCCAACTTGGCCCCGTCCTTGCACAACCTGCGGCCTGGGGGAGGCGCACGTGTAGACGGACGGTACCCGCCGCCTGAGCGATGGCGGCCTCGAGGACTCTGACTGCCACCATCCGCAGCACCTGATGTGCTCAGGGCTTTACGGGCACAGCCCCGCTCACCATGACCTTCCAAGGGCAGGTCCTGTCCTGATCCCCCAGCTTTCTGGGTTCTGAGGGGTAGAGAGAAACACACCAGCATGGGCAGAGCGGGCTGCCTGGGACCCATGACTTATACACTGTAGTCGATGGAGATGCCTGTGGCTTTGCCTTCCTGTCAGATGCACCACGGACACCAGGGCCGCTGGGGCAGGACCGCACTTGGCCTTGCCCTCCCACCCTCTCTACCCTCCTGCATCCGTCCGCACTGGACACACTTGGCTCCCGTCCCATGACACCTCCGACTCACCCTTTCTGTATCAACCAGACTTCCAGCTGAAAGATAAAACCACCACCGAAACAGTGAAAAACAAACAAACACTCAAACCTCAGACCAAAACTCCAGCAACCAAAACTGCAGGGAAAATCACCAACACTCCTCGAAGCGAAGGGCGCCTCGGGGGAAAGCCATCACGTGCTGCTGTTGTCGGCGGCAACGGGCTCCCTGACCTTTTCCCTCACCAGTGGCCGCAAATCCTCTACGAGTTGATTAAAAAAAAAAAAACCAAAAAAACAGTAAAATGGATTTTTTTCTTAAAAAAAAAAAAAAGGTCAGAATACAAGTACCAGGAAAAAACTCATTCGAGTTGTGGTCTCCTTCTGGAGGGGCTCCCGCCTCTCCACCCCCAGGCCTGGGCTTGCTTGCTGTCTGTGGGCATCTCGGGCTTGGTCATCGACTCCTGTGCCTCCTCGGTCCCGCCTGCAAGGGCAGCCCGTGTGTTACTCTCCCAGGAAAGACAGGAAGACGTGAGCAGTGGCTTGGGCTAAAGATGGAGATGGGGCTGGGGATCCTGGTGTCCTAGAGGCTTGAATTTCAGACCACAGAGGGGATTTCCCGGAACATCCCAGGCACCCAGGGAAGGTTGCTGTGTTGTATTTTGCCTGGGAGGACTTGTAAAAAAACCCACGGGTCTCCTGTTACTGATATGTTACCCTCAACTGGACAGTTTGACATCAGGAGGAGGAAGCCATGTAGGAACAGTAGGAAGGAAAGGACGTGGAGTGGCACTCGGGGGATGATACCTATAATCCCACTGGCTTCACTGCTCTAGCTTTCAACGGGAACCTCAGTCAGCACAGAAAGAGCTGGGTGCAGTGTGTCATGGGGCAGGGTCCACAGTGCCCACTGTGAACAGGGCAAGGGGCAAGGAAAGGGGCCTCTGTGGGCGGGCAGAGCATTCGCCAGGGCCAGCCTGAATTTACAGAGCAGTTGTCAGGAACCATGGATGAAGGCCACCCTTGGGAAATTTCAGCTCTGGTGCTGGGCTGCTTCAGGAGGGAATGAGTGTGGACAGCCTTGTGCTGAGGGCGGTAAGCATAGGCCCAGCTCTTGGGACCCTGCCCTGCTCAGTCACTGCTGCTGCTCCTCGGTCGCCTGCCAGGCACCTGCGAGAGTTTCCCTGATGAGAAATAAGCCAATAAAACCAACACACAGGTCAGAGTTTGGGCTGTAGCCCCAGAGCCCGGCCATATGCAAGCACCTTGCCTGCGAGGAGCGTGAGCTGAGGGCTGGGCCATGCGGATTCCAAGGCTGAAGGGGCTCCTTTCAAGGTGCGTCCCCGCTCAGCACAATCCCTCAGGGAGCTTGCAGGGGTGAGAACCCACCAACCTAGCTGAAACCTAGTCTCCAGCATGAAACCTGCATATTTCTACAGGTAACTCAGTCCCTGGTGAGCCAGGTGGAATTTCTCATAAAATTTCCAGTTTTGTCAGGTTTCCTCCCTCTGAATGATGACCCAGTGTAATTCACTACTGTTTCTTTCATTCCTTTAAAAAACATGCAGATAGCATCAGGTGAGGGTGTCAGGCCCAGGGCTGTTGGCCACTCTCCAGTTAGAGAAGATGGGTGACACACCATTTATCAAAGTGTACCATGGAAATGTCACTGACTCCTTTCCCTCATCAGGCCATGTTCTGGAGACTAGCACGTGTGGGCGTGGGTGTGTGTGCGTGCCTGTGTATGACAATGGCCCTGTCACAGGGGCCGGGAGGCCTGAGCTCCTAAGGCCTGGTGGCTGGCTCAGTGCGCCATTTGGTAAGTGTTGCCCTCATCTCTCTGCACCTGTTTCTCACCTGTTTAATGAAGACCAGAACCCCACCTGGGCTCTCCTAGGGCCATGGGGCAGGAACTGAGGGCCCATTTGCATGTCCTACTCAACCACCTCCACCCCAAGGCCATCCCTTGGAAGCTGCTCCCTTCCAAAGGCCCCTACTCCTGTGACACCTCTCCCTTCTGACCAGACCTCTCCAGAACTACCCTCAACCCAACTTCAGACTCCCACCCAAGCTGCTAAGCATAAGCTCATCTCCCCAGGCCCCCACACTTTAGGCCTCCCACATAGGCCCATGTCCCCTCCCCCAGCCCCCACTTCCCTGTTGTCACCCTTTGTGGGGACCTGCGTGGCCTAGCCTTGCCAACCTTGTCACTCTCCCCCCATGATGACCCGGAGTTCTGCCTTCCCACCATGTTTGGGTTTCCTACCCTTGTTTGTGCTGCACCCTAAGCCTGGACTGCCCCCCACCCCCTTTACCTGCTCATCCGCCTCCTCCAGGAAGCCTGGCGCTCCTGCCAGCCTGGTTTCCAGAATTCCCTGTGGCACTTCCATCAGTACTTTGTCTAACTCCCCCCATATGTGGTCTCTGGAAGGCAGGGACTTGATTCATGGATGTGTGGCCCTGGTGCTGGGTGCAGGCTTCCATCTTGGTCAGTAGGGTGGGGGAGGGAGATTAGGAGGTGCCCTTAAACACCTGCAGGCTTGGAGGCCATGGGTTTCCCTGGGGGTGGAGATGGCAGAGACCAGGCCAGAAGCAGCACTGATGACAGAACACAGGGATCCCAGAGGGTACAGAGGTAAAGGCATGGGCAGAGTGAGGCTGAGTACAGGCCCCTCAGGGCACCCCATGTAGAGGGGGCAAGGGGTTGCCTCTGGGGTCTGAACTGAAGATGTCTGTTTTCTGGAACCCCAGCCTCACTCTGGAACTCAGGAAAATGTCCACCAGTCCCACCCAGCTGCTGCCAAGTCAACAATGAAATGGTTTGGAAGCAAAATTCACCGAGGCCTTGCCAGAGTGAGAGGCTGGAGGGTGGTGGACACGGGTCCCTCATCTGGCCAGGTCAGGCAGGAATTGGGTCCTCCTGCTCTGGCAGGAGGAGTGCATTCTCCGGACATGCTCCAACACACTCCTCCAAGAAGCCTTCTCAGGTGTCCTTATGCCCCACCACGGCTCAGGGACAGGACATGGGAGAGTGGTGGTTCCAGTGGGAAGAGCCCTCTCTCTTTCCTGTCAAGAAATGTTTATTAAGCACCTACTGTGTGCCTGGCCTGTGCCAGGCTAGGGCAGATGTGGCCCTGCTCTCATGCAGTGTACCATCTGTAAGTTCTTCTCTATGTCCCACCCATCACACCACTACAATTCAGTCCTGCTGTCCCGAGCACAGAACTTGGTAGAGGCCTCTACAGTCACAGCTGCCTGGGGTAGCAGCTTCACTGGGAGAATTTTGGGGTGCTAGGAGGCCTCTCTGTTATGAAATGTATTTCCACGTAAAAGCTGAGCCTGAGGGCCCCCCACCAACTAGAACAGAGGAGCCTGAGCCCCTGCCTGTGAGGACAGCAGAGCCCAAGCCCCCACCCAGCCTCCATACTCCCTTCCCATGATGTTATTTTTATACTTTTTCCTAAAACACAGCCTGAGCAGGCCCTTCTCGACTCTATTAACATTAGGAATCTAATCAGTAATCAGGCAGCTCATAATTTTCTGATTAGCTCTGATTAGACCCAACCTCAGAGGGAGAGGGAGTGGGACAGTGAGAGGGGAGGTGGGGCCGGTGGGGCACCAGGATCTGCCTGAGGGGGCAGTGGCTGGGCTGGGGTGGAGGGCAGAGGGAAAGAGCCTCTTGTCCCACTGTCCTCTGTCCTGGCAGGGGGTATAGGGTGGAGTCTTGGGTTGCACTGGATCAGAAAGATTGCAGGGGTCAGAGAGCAGGGCAATAGGAAAGGGGCCCCTGGTCCTCTCACAGCAGGGACCCCAGGGCAAGTTGGGCCTGCACTTTCAGAACCACGGACAGAGGCAGGCGTGATTGGCAGGGTGGCCCGAAGGGCTGGGTTTGGGCATCTATCTGGGTCCCACCCTGCTTAGGTCCCCTGGGTCACATTCCAGGAATTGATCATTCCAGGAATGATCCCAGGAGTTGCCTTGAGTGATGGTGACAGTGACGGGATGGGCCTGCTCAGAGGGCTGCAATGTGTGACCTTCATATGGAGAGCTGGACCTGGCCTCTGTTGCTGAGCACACCATTGGCGGAGCTTGATGATCATCATCTTCATTGTAAAGACAATGAGGCCAAGGGCTTCTCTGCACAGTGGGAGAGCCAAGGCCTGGAGGGACCACCCAGGTGATGGTGCCAGTTAGGGGCAAGCCTGGACCTATACTGAGGCGTCCCAGGCCAGCCAAACCTTTGTTCTGCCTGAGGCCTGTTTGTCACCTTTACACCACATGCAATGGATGGAACCATGGTGCCGGTCAAACCGGACCTCCTAGACCTGACACACATGGAACTGGACCTCTGGCCTGTCCCTAGTCCTGGCCGACCATGAAGCCTGACCTCCCCCCTGCCCCCCACCACTGCCGTCCAGTGGTCTTCCCCACAGGCCCAGACTCTTCTGAGTCACATCCTGGAGCCCCAGTCAAGTCAGGGTCAGAGTGGCCCTGCCCTTGCCCCTGGTCTGGATTACCCCTTGTTGGACGCAACCATCCAGGTGACCTCCGATGAAGCGCATGAGCCCGGTTGGAGGAGACATGCAAAGCTAATGCCATGCAAATTGGCACAGAGGCAATCAGCCTGACTCTACAAGCTGCCCCACCGGCCACAGGCTGGCTCATTGTCTTTTCTGTCAATTTGCATTTCATTACCCAGAAGGCTGTGCTTGCTAGAGGTTAAAAGAAGAAGAGAATCAAGCCCCACTGCATCCTGCCTCCGGCTAGGGCACAACCCACATGCGGGACAGGGCTGCCTACCATGAGGTACACTCCACGGGGAGCTCGATCACCCCCATCGCCACCACCGTCACCCCTGCCACCACGAGTGTCACGCCCATCACCACCATCCCTGCTACCTCCATCATCACTGCTCATCCCCACTTAACCACTGCCCGCCTTGCTCATCACGCCTACCACCATTACCCCACCACTGGTCCTCCCATCACCAAGCACCACCACCATCACCACCGTCATCTTCATCATCACAGGCACCAACACCATCACTGTCCCCTCCACCATCACCTCCAGCACCACCACTTCACCACAGTAACCATCACCCCACGGGGGCACCTCTGCTAGCACCTCACATTGCCTCATGGTCACCACCTGCTCCATCACCTCTGCATCCCTCAGGGAAGTCTGGGGAACGGGCAGAGACCACTGACCCTTTACTTTTCTCTGACCATCACCCTCCAGCGTTACGGGAAGGTTAGAGAAGCTGTAAACAAACGATCCGGTGATCAGAGCCCTCACGAATCAACCACCTGGACGCTGGTGCTTGTAACTGGGTGTCTCAGGAAGGAAGCCCACGAGGCCGGGGTGAGGATGCTGCCGCTCTGACAGAGCCCCTGGGAGACTGGGGCTTCGTTTACTCCCCTGATCAGTGGCCACTGCATCCTGAGGGGCAGAACCAGGAGCTGCATGTGGGACACGGTGACTGCCACCTTGTCTGAACCTTGGTTGCCTCATCTCTAAAATCGGGCTTCTAATAGTCTCGACCTTATAAGGCTATGTGAGGATGAGGGTAGATAATGAGAGGAGAATATTGAATATCCAGGACCCACTGGATGGCCACATAAAACCTGTGGGCAAGGAGGGTGCTTAGATCAGGCTGGGAGGGCTTCTGGGAAGAGGGAACAGCAGACCAAACTTGAAACAAGGCCAGATGGATGGGAGAAGGGAGGGGACTCCAAGGGGGAGCCTGAACAGGGCCAAGCTGTGGAGGTGAGGATGAATGGCTTCTCTGTGGGGATAGGACAGTCAAGGCCAGGGCAGCTGATGCAGGCCTTTGCTCTTCCTGAGGCTCCCTCCATCCACGGATGTTTGTGCTCACAGTGTGGCTGAGCCTTCTCCACAGGATGCCATGATTTGCATCTTGCTTCACACAGATGTTCCCTCTAAGCCCCACGGAGCCCAATTCTTATTCCCATTCCACTGACAAGGGCGCCAAAGCAGAGAGATGAAAAATAGGGGCTTCCCAGAAGAGTGGGAACCGGAGCCAGATCTTTCCACTCGGGACCTCACTCTGCTGGGCATGGATGCCCTGAGACCCGACCTCATCACTGCCCACCAGCTTTGGTGGCGGCAGCCCGAGCATGACCCGGGATACAAAGCTGGGCACCGGCCAGCCCGGAGGCTATGCTGGGGAGCCTGGGAAGAGCCGACAGGCAGACAAAGGCCTGGAGGTGGAGGGTGGGGTGGGCACGGCCCGGTTGCCAGGTGGAAACGCCCAGGGTAAGAGCTGCTCTGAATACCGGCTGCATCCCGCTGCTGCAATCAGCTTCGACACTTGGTTATTACGAGGAGTAAAGGCGGCCGGCGGGACAGCTGGAGCCTTGGCGACAACATTTAAGGCGTTTGTCAGAGCCATGGGACATGGGCTGCCAGGCGCTAATGGCTCCTGCCAAGTGAGGGGGGCGGGCAGGCGGAGGCGGTCTTGCTCCTGCCCGGGCCCCATGCCCATCTCACGCTACGCGGCTGTTCCACGACAGGTAGGGCCCACCTGGGTCTTACAGAGCCGCGGCACCAGTTGGGGAGGCCGGGGCAAGTGGCCAGGCAGCACGTGCCTGCCTACCTGGGACCTTATCTTGCCCACCTCCACTCAGGCTGCCGCACGGCTCTCCTGCAGTGAGGGTCTGGGAGTCTGTTCTCTACCGTGCCATCTCCCAGGAAAGGGACCCTCAATCCCGGCTGGCGAAGGCCACTCAGCCCCCGATCTCCTCCACCCTCAGGGCTGGACTTTGTGTGGGAGGGAGCCCTGTACTGACAGACCCACGGTGGACTCAGATCTATCCCGACGGGGTGATTTCAGCTCTCCTGGTCCCAGTTTTCCTCCTTGTGAAATGGGAAAATGGCACCATCCACCCAGGGAGCCTGACTCAGTGAGAAAACAGGGGAATGCTTAAGTGCTGGTTACGTGGAACCCAACAGCACTTGGGCTTCTTAGGAAGGGCTAATCTCCCAGTCCCATGTCCCCTGGGAGTGGGGGAGTGTGGCCCCCGGGACTGCCTGAAGAAGAGGACAGCCCCTGAAGGCAGGGCCGGAGCAACCTGCAGGGGGTTTTCCAGGGAGCAGAAACCCATGGCCAGGTGATCAGGTGGGACCCTGAGCAAAAAATGTTCCTGAAATATACATGGCCAGCAAGGACTTTCTGTGTCTGGAAGGGCACTTGTAGGACTCATGCTTCCCACAGACTGAGCACTCCTTGTGCTCCAACACCGTCCATTAATCCCCAGAGTAGACCCTACAAAGCAGGCCCCATTCCTACCCCATTCTGCAGATCAGGAAACTGAGGCTCGGATGTGGTCGCTCGGTTTGTCTGCAGTCATTGCTCTCTGAGAGCAGGGTGGGGGTTGCTCCCCTCCTCCACTCACTGATTCACCCATGAGACACCCTGCGCCCCCTCTGAGATGCTGAGCCCCAGCTGAGGAGGAAGTGGGTGGGTCTTTGGCTGGCTCTGGATTGGAGAGCATGGGATGGAGGAACACCGTGGGGCAGGGAGAGGGATCCAGGGTGCAGGAGAAGACCTGGATGGGCCTGAGCTCAGCCTCAGCTTTACTGGATGACCTTGCACTTGTCATCCTGGGTTCCTGCCCAGGTTCCTGCCATCAGAGTTCCTGACCACCCCTCCCACCCTGGCTGAGGCCAGAGGAGGCAAGAGGGGGTCCCTTAAGAAGGTGGGGAGTTGTGTGCCCTTCCCAAGGTCACCCAGTGAGCTTTGGCCCCTGGGAGCCCTCTGCCACCTGTGGTCAGCCTCCAGCACGGCTGATGAGCTCAGCCTGGGACCTTCACAGCATCAGGTCTGCTGCTGTGGGTTTGTGTTCATCAGCATTGAGCCTAGCGACCCTCTGTGCTTGGCTCTGTGCTTGGCTGTGCTTGGCTGTGCTTAGATCGGAGACTACTGCCTGAGATAAGGAGCACAAGGTCAGGGCCAGGCCCATCTCCTAGAGGACCAGACCTCAAGTCCTAGGCTGGCTGGCTAGGCCCCGTGGTCATTCTTCCACACTCATCAAGGCAGAACCTCCATGAGCTATCCTCACCCCCTTTTATAGGTGGAAAAACCAAAGCTCAGCAAGAGGTGGGTCTCCCTGGGTGGGGGCCATTGAGCAGTGAGGATAAGCATAGGATTTGCTCACTGCCCTTGGATCTGCCCCCCTTCCCTGAACCCACAGAGTTGGGTGCTCTTTAGGGCGGGGGGGGGCGGGGGAGTCTTCATGCCCTAGAGCCAGTCTAGCTTCAGCCCACCAAGGTATTCAAGGCCTCTGTCTGCCTGATTCCCAGCTCATTGCTCAACCAAAGGGTTGGGCCCTGGCCATGGAGGCTCTCCCTCCCTAGCACTTGCTCCTCGCCTCCAGAGCCCCCCCTCTACCTAGACACTCCCCCACAGGAAAGGGAGGTAAGAGGGGCTCCTGTGATGGGGGCTTCGTGAGCCTTCACTGAAGGAAGTCTGCCAAGGAGGAGCATGGTAGGGAGTCTCTGTCTTCAGTAGGGGGTGGGTAATGAGGCCTCTTCCAGCTGATTTTGTGGTCAACAGCTTTGCAACTGGGGCTGGAAGGTCTGGAGTTGGAGAAGGAGGATGTGTATGCATGCGCATTCAAATGTATACACACGTGTACATGCATGTGAGCATGGGAACACAAGCGCAGACATGAGAAATCATATGTGACCACAGATGCATGTGGGCGCATGGGAACAGGTGCATGCAGGCCAACATGTCCTCAGGCACAGTCACACGAGGGAGGTGAGTCCACACCTTCATGTCCTGGACTCCCTTCCCAAGGCACAGGTGGGGCAGGGCTGCTTCCTGGGGTGGCTCTGTGTGAGGTGGCTCACTGGGCTTCTGCCCACTCATGCCTAGCCAAACAGACCCTTCTGGCTACCCCTGCCTTGTTCCTGCCGAGTGGTCTCTCCTCAAGCGTACCCTCAGTTTATTCACTGGTCTACCTTCCTCCCTGCCCTCACTCTAGCCTATGGTCACTTTACTTTGTGTTATCCCAATGAACACCATAGTATGGAATAAATGAAAAGGTGACCCCCAGGACCCCTCTTCTTTCAAAAGAATGTTTGTGGCTTGTGCCGGGTGCTGGAGACACAGGAGGAATCAGACCCGGCCCCACCCTCCCAGACTGCTCAGTGGAGGGAGGAGGCTCCCACGTCTCCATGCTCACCCCCCAACCCCGCAATCACAGTATGGCCAATACCAGGCTAGACGCACATGCAGACCAAGGAAACCTTGGGCACAGTCTCACGCCACCTGCCCGCCAGGTGCCTTTGTGACTACAGTTATCACTCATGGGGGCCCACAGTCATCGTGAGACCAACATGACCATGGGGGGCAAGGCTGGTGCTGCTCGTCCATTTTTCAGAAGAAAAGCAGGCAGGAAGAGGATCCAGGACCCAAACTGGAGTCTGTGTAGCTGCTGGGCCCAGGCCTGCAGTGCTGTCGGCTGCTCGGGCCAGACCCGTGTGACCAGCAATCCCAGCACTGTCAGCAGCCCCTGCCTATAGCCTCCGGCAAGGCTCCGGGCCTGGGGAGGCAGGACATCCCCGGGGTCACACTACAGCCCAGGCTCCAGGTCCCAAACTCTGATTCTAGTAAAGGTAGGAGGGGCTGAGGGGCACCGTCGTGAAAGTCCCCCCAGACACCATTCCATGGGAAGTGGGACTTGGCCTCTGTGGGGATTTGACCTAAATGTCTCATCTTCTGTAGTCAGGACAAAAAGCAGTGGGTCTCCCTTTTTGCTTTGGCTACCAAGAGGCTCAGAGTCGACTCAGAGACGCAACTAGATCGAATGCCTGGTCTACCAGGGGCTGCTTACCAGGGCTCTTTTGTCTCATCCTTATTACTCGTATTCTATGTTTTACTACGTATGCTTTTGTGAAGAGATGCTCAATACTTTGCTGAATAAATTAGTGAATCGACCAAATTAAACTGTGCTCCCCAACCTGCCCACGCTCTCTTTTTCTTTTCTTTTTTAAAAGATTTTATTTATTTATTTGAGAGAGAGAGAGAGACAGCACTAGCGGGAGGGATAGAGAGAGAGAGAGAGAGAGAGAGAGAGAGAGAGCGGTAGAGAATCTCAAGCAGACTCCATGCTGAGTGCGGAGCCGGACATGGGGCTCGATCCCAGGACCCTGAAATCATGACCTGAGCTGAGGACGCCAAGAGTTGGATGCCTAACCGACTGCGCCCCCCATGCTCTCCTTTTCTAAGAGGCAGCTAGACCCACGGGAAGGAACTGGACAGGAGTCGGGGCCCCAGGGCTCTGGGGAGTGTCGGCCAGTTGCTGTCCCCAGGTTTAGTTTCCCACCTCCTGCACCCATCTCCCCATCCCCCCACCCCCAGTCTGGCAGGGCGGGTGGCTCTGTGAGGCGAGACTCACCGGGGGTGGGCAGTGGGGCCCTGCCCGGAGCCACCGCCCCACCCCCGTGGCAGGCCGGCATCTGGCAGGCACAGCCGTCTCCTTGGAAAACGAGACGCTTCTTATTGAGATAACCAATCGCTCCATTTAGATCCAAATTAACCTCCCCCAATTACCCCATTTTCTACCACATTTCACCAGATCGAAATCCCCTTCTGCCCGCAAAGTCATGTGCCTTGCCCCTCCTCATTCCCAAAGCCACATTCAATGGCCCTAGGGGGGCCAGCGGCAGCACCTCCCCCTCACCGTGACCATGATTTTCTTTTCTTTCTTCCCAGGGGGTGGGGGTGGGAGCAGGGGGATTGGGAAGCTTGATGCAGCTGTCGCTCTGAAGAGTCAGAATTTTTATTTTATTTTTTTTAGCTCATTCTTTGAAATAAGGATGCAATATGGGATCAATTTTTGATGACAGTGAAGTAAAAGGGGAAAATAGTAGCAATTTTCTCTTCTGAACATGCCCTATTTAATGGAAGGATGTCACGGTGGTTTTATCCAGAGGAGAGAGAGGGCCTGGGTCCTAGGGACACATGGTCAAAGATGTCTGGCAGGATCTCAGCCTGGGGATGGCTGGACACCCCCTCCCCAGCTTCCCAGTGCCCCCCGTTAGGATGTTGCCAGGGCCCAGGACTTGGGGAGAGAAGAGACTGAGGCCACAGGGCACTACGTCACCTTCTGGGGCCTAGCTACTGTGGACTGAGATTCCATCTCCCGGACCCACCCCAAGGTGGACCCTCCCCGCCTTGTGCTCTGCTAGTCTCAGCCTGCATCAGGATTCTAGAGCTGGAACCCCAGGGAATCCAGTGTTAATTAGGGTTATAAAATCCTGCCCAGCTGCTGCTGCCGCCTTTGTGTTAAACCTAGGGAGCTGAGCTCCGGTTGGCCTGGAGCTGGTGAGGGTGAAGAACAGTGGTGGAGGCTGAGGGGGGCAGGGGGCCGGTGGGGATACACCAGGATGAGAGAGTGAAGTGCTGAGTCCTGAGCTGGCCAGGACTGGGGGATCAGGCATCCAGCTCCTTGTCTCAGGGCTCAGGAAGGAGAGATGGGGTGATAAAGGGGGCAGTGGTGGGGGAGTTTCTCAGCGGGGGTGGTTCTCAGGGACACTGCAGGAGGACTTATATGTGTCCCCAACCTCAGTCCCCGTGTTAGAGATGAACCAGAGTCAGACCTGGGCTGAGGAGTCTGGAGGCCTTTAGACCAGGTCCTGCAGGAATCTTGGGAGCCCTGCCGGGTACCAGGAGGACTGGCCCTGCCCTGCTGCTCTAAGTTGCCTCGGGGGAGGTTAAGACCCTTGGGCTGGATGGCCTGGGAGGCTGCCAGGGCCACATCTCCACCAGGAAACCCAGCCATTCACCATGTAGCCCCTTGAAGCCCGACACACCCCCAGAGCGGCTGAGTGACACCCTGGCCAGCCTTGGCCCACCCTTCCTGAGGTCTAGTCCCCTCTGGCCATCTGTCCTCCAAGGCCTCCTTCACCTTGCAGTGCAGGGACTGGGGACAGACATGAATTAGAGCCATACCTTGAAGGACTGAGCTGCTCCACTGCGGGCATCTCATTCACAGACACGTGCAGTCACCCCAGGCGGCTTGTGACCCGCAAACACCACACGCGGTCACACCAAATCCCCACATGTTCCCACGCGCCTGCACTGAGCCCCCGGTTATGAAGACACCCAGCCACATGCCCTCGCAAGCATGGCCCCTGCCTAGGTGGGTTGTTCCGATTGATGACTTGGGCTTCACACAGTGAGAAAAACACTGGCCTCTTTGGAGCGTTTTCCCATCCACCACCCATGGGCCTACCATACTAGTAACCCCAGACCCCCAAAGTGACCTTCCAGAATCCTCACAAGGAGGCCAAGACAGCACTTGACAAGAACAGGCCCTGCTGCCTCCTCCAGGGCACCCCTTGCCCCCAAATATCTGCAGATCCTAGGCGACGAGGAGAGAGGTGGCGGGCCAGGCTCAGCATCGACAGATGCCGCCCCAAACCGTGCCTGCCACCTCCCTCCTCTCCTCGGCTGTGGCCGGGCCTCTGAAATAATTAGCAATTCTGCTCGACGAAACGCTGGCCCGATGGGATAATAAACTCCAACATCTGTCAGAAGAGCGAGCTCCTATGGAATTGCCAAGAGAAACATTTTTCTCCTCATTCAGTTCACATTTAAATCGAAAACAACCCCTCCAAGTCTGCGCCAGGCCGGCAGCACGGGGCTCCGGGAGCCCACAAGCTGTTCCTGGGCCTGCAAAGAGGCTCGGATGAGTGGTGATCACTCACTCAAATTAACAAATCATTTTATTTAGAAATGAAGAGAATTTGTAAGTGACGGATGGCTTGAGAGCCACTGAGGAGGAGAGGACGTCAGCCATCGGCCCTGCTGCTGCACTGGTGGACGGCCCTATGTACCCCGCAGCCCCTCCAGCCCCGCCGCGGAAAGGCCTCCCTGGGAGCTCCGGTCATGGGAGCCAGCACTCCCTATCTTCACAACTGCCCAGTGTGGAAGTAGGCCAGGAATGATGTTGCTGGTTTGTAGCGGGAAACTGAGGCTCAGTGAAATGCCTAAGACCCCAGTTGTTCCTGCTGGCCTGAGAAGGACACAGGCCCCCGTCTGAGGGAGCCCAGGCAGCCCCCTCACAAACAGCCTCCTGGGCCTGCAATTCCCCGTCTGGGCTGCTGGAGGTGCTGTGCAGAGAGGACTGGGTCCTGTGTGAGTCCAGGTTTCGGTCTGGCTACGTGCAATCCTTGCTTTATCCAATACAACTACACTCTTTGTCTTTTCTTTTCTTTTTTTCCCACAACTACATTCTTGAAACAGGAGCCCTAGAGACTTGAGTTTTGGGCCTAGGGCCCAGATTTACTGTCTATACAATGAAAGATGTAGATCTGGATTGCCAAGGGCCTTCCCAGCTATGAGGGCCTCTGAAGACTGGGTATCAAATTCTGATAAATAAAAAAAAAAATACTGATGACTGAGCCCCAGTCCTGGCCAGGCCCCTCCTTGGGGTTCTAACAGTGGCCTGTGTGCCTCCATAAGGTGTCCTCTTTAGGGTTTTCCAAATGCCCATATGTCTTCCACCATACCCCTCCTCAGGGTTCTCCCAAGACCTATGTGCCCTCATCAAAGACTTCACTGTTCTGTCACATGATTTCCCAGCAGACTGTGCACCTTCTGAGGCAGGCACAATGCTGTTTTTTTCCATCCCAGTGGCCCCAGTGCCCAGCTCTTGGTAACTATTTGCTGAATAAACGAATGAATGAATGTCTGGTTGCACAGACGCTCAAATGCATGAGACAGGGGCTCGATTAAATGTCTGACTATCAGGCCACAATCTCATACCTCCGTGCTTTTGCACAGAACATTCCCTCTGCTTGGAATGCCATTCTCCCTGCTCTGCCTGCACAATTGTTTCCTGCTTCTTAATGTCCAGCTCAGTTGTACTCTGTGCTGAGCTTCTTCCTGTTTGGCCTCGAACAGCTGTGGTTACCATGAAGGCACCAGGTTGGTTGACAAGGCTAGCCACCCTGGACCAGGTTCTCTTGAGGTCACAGCAGGGCCTGATTCCTCCTGTGTCCACTCTTGGGCTAGACCTGGGTCTGCAGTGGGGGCTGAGAGCATGGCCTACCTCTGAGAGCTTTCCAGTTGGGAATGTCAGGAGCTCTTGAGATAAACTAAGGAACAGCCTTGGAGAGAAGAGGGTTGTGGAGGGGCAAGAAGACAGGAGACATGGCCAGAGGGATGGGGAGCGGAGGACAGATTCCCAGGAAAACAGATTTCCAGAGCTGGGAGCGCTTGGGTGCTGGTAGAGGCCTGGTGGAGGCCTTTATTGCTTCTGCAGGCCACTTTCCTGCACGAGGCTCAGGGCAATGCTTCTTCTCAAACTATGACTGTGAGCTCAGATGCTCCACTGGGGGCTTCAGGGAGCCCCTGCCAAGGAGACAGCAGACAGGAAGAGGGTGCTCTGAAAACACCATGCCTCCATCCTGGACCCTACAGGCTCTGCAGAGGAGCACTGGGGAGATCATGACACCAGCTGTGGGGCTGTGTCAAACTTAGATCGGATCCCGGGAGGCTTGGGCCCCAGCTGGAGCCATCCAGCGGTCTTGGCCCTTTTCCTTTCTGCACCTCAACCTGCCGGTCTGTAAAACAGAGATATCCTCCTCTAGGTGCAGTGGGGCAGTGAATGGACAGAGGGATGAAGACAGCTGTGACGAGGGGTTTCCAGGCAGGGGTGTCTACCTGGGACACACAGGTGCACTCATCTGCGGGTGCACGGGCCGGGCTGCACACACACACGGGAATTACCTGCAGGTACGTGTGCATGTCCATCTGTAGCCATTCGTGTGGGGGTGTGGGCGTGGGCGTGCTGCTGTGGCTGCAGAGTGGGGGATGGGCTGGGAGCACACGGCCTTTGCACATATGCATGTCTGTGGCTGCCTGAAGCCCACATGAGGGCCTGTGAGTGAGATGGGCCATGCTGGGCAGCAGGGACCCTGAGGTGGTAGAGCTCTCCCCCCCTTCCCACCCCAGCTCTTCAGACTCTTCCAGCACATACCCCACGTGTCTCCCACATACACCCGTGCATGCAGGCCCCATCATGGAGAGCCCTGGCCTGCCCCTCAGCCATACACACAGGCATGCATATCCATCCAGCACCATCCCAGCCATGCATACCGGGCGCATCCCAGCCATACTGACAACCTCCCACGAACAGATACATACTCCACTTGTGTTTTGGTCTCAGGTGGGCCCCATCACCCTTCCTGGGAATTCTAAAGGGCCGTTGGGGTTCTCCTCTGCTGACACCAGCAGCTGCTCAGGGTGGCCTGGTGCTGGGCAACCCAGGAAGATGCCGGCTGGGCCGACCGTGCATCTCCCACCACCTGCCTGGAGGCAGCGTTTGGGGCACAGGCAGGTGTCTGCTGTCTAAGGGAGGCTCCTGTTTCCTCAGCTTCCTGGCAGGAGCCAGGGGGCTGGGCTGTGGGAAGGAGACCCCACAGATGCTCAGGAAGCTGTGTCCCAGGTCGGGGGATGGGGCTTGACCTTGAGCCGACACCTTCTCACTGCCTTCAGCCCTGCTCAGGCTCTGAGTTTGCACTTGGGAATATGTGTGTGTGGGTGCCGACTCACGCTCCTTGCCTCCCTGGTGGGACTGTCTTCTGACACCCCTCTGACACCCCATTACACATGCTCACATTACCTGTCTACCCTCTGCCTCCCATCTGGACCACAAGGTCCCAGAAGGCAGGACCATGTCTGCTTTTGTCACTGGAATCCTTAGCAAGCAGCCGGACATTCGGTGTGTACTTGGGAAATGAAGGGATTGGTGGAGGCTGAGAGGATGGGGTTCGGGGAGCACCGAGATGTGCTGCAGTGGGAGGAGGAGTCCCCCACCCCTGCCTATTATCAGCTTTGGAAACCAATGGGCCCCGTGGCAGAACGAAGAGCGAGCCCAGAGGCGAGGGCAGCGCCGTGAGAGGCGGGACCATACTTCTGCTCCTATCGGAAGAGGCTGCACCCTCGGCCTGTGGGGAAGGCCCAGGCTCCTCCCCTACGGTCACCGCCACTCTGACACCCCCAGAGCCACGGCGCATCAGCCACGCCAGTAGGCACTGCCTGGCGGTGGGGCCAGGCCACCACCCAGGCACTGGCAAGTAGGTGCTCAATGTATGTTGTAAAAGGACTATCCCTGCCTTACTCAAGAGGTGGCCGGGGCTTCCAATGCCGGGGGCCTAAATCCCTGTGCTGGGTGCCCAAGGCCTCCCACTGCCATTCCCACCTTGGCCATGCCCTGCCTCTACCTCAAGCCAGCCCCTGCCCTTGGCCTCTTCATACCTGGTTTGTGCTGTGGTCCTTTCTGGCCTGGCCTGCCCCTCCTCCTGGCCAATTCCTCAGCCAAATCGCGGCACAGCCCACCAGCCTCTGTGGGGATGTCTCCCTGAGTGCTCCCAGGGCCAGGCAGGGCGGCCTCTAGGCCTGCGGAGTGGGACACATGCAGTATGTCAGGAGGGGTGCTAAGGGCAGCCCAGGAGGTGAGTGGTGGGGGAACCTCTGTTCTAGCCCCTCGGGGCTCATGTCCCCATTGCATCCCCTTCTCTGGGGCATCCTGATGCTCCCATGAGGGCCAGCCATGTCCCCTGTCCATGCTGCAGGCTGGACAGGGAGAACAAGGCAAGGGGTAAGGGGCTGGGCCCCATGGAGACGCGGGCTTTGCTGGCGATGTCTCTGTTCTTCCCCTGGGCTCAGGCCTGACTGCAGTCTTGAGTCCTGAGCCTCTGGGGGCTTGGAGGGGGCCTGGCCCTTAGGGATGGGAGAGGTACAACCCGTGGTGGGGGCATCTCAGAATGGGACAAGGGGATATGCCTGGATGAGTCTGAGTTTGTGGGGGGCTTCCCGGGCTGGCTTGGAAGCCTTCAGATGAAGGTACTCAGCCTGTAGAGGAATGGAGGAAGAGACAGGAACACGGGGGCGGGGGGGGGGGGACATTCCATTCCTGTCTCCTGGGCCACAGGAGGGCTTATGGGCGTGGAAGTGTGTGCCAAAATTCTCTAGAGGTGGAACCAAGGCTTAGGCTTCAGCAAGAGGGATCATGGTTTGACACAAGGAAGAACTTCCAGACATCTGGTGGGCTCCAACTCTGGAATGGGAACCTGAGGACATGGCGGCATTTCCCTCCAGAGTCAGGGATAGGCTAATGTGCCACTGCTTGGGGGAAGGGCACTGGGCCAGCCCCCTCCAGCCCCATAATTAGAGAAGCTGTTCTGATTTCCTGGCATCAAGGACCTGTGTCCCCAGCATTCCCAGGGCCACGATCTTGTGAGGCCGAACCTGACCTTGTGCCCCTGAGCTGAGTTGGGAATTGTACATGTGAAGTATCTGTGACCTAGTCGGTGACCTCGAGGCCCATGACACCAACCCTGGGCTGCATCGTGCCTGACGAGTAACCCTGGGAACGCTTCTCCAAGCTGTGATCCACGGTCCGGACTCGGGGGTGACCCTGAGGCCGCTGGAGCAGACAGCACTCTCTCGGGAAGGCAGGGCCCCTTTCACTCAGTGGAAATGGGCACGTGCTGTGGAAATCTTGAGTGAGCACACAGGGCATGGTGGGAATGTGTGCAGGCCCTCGGCTGGCCCATTCCTCAAATATGGCAGCGGCATCCAGGGCCAGAGCCCTCAGAAATGCCTCCCTCAACAGCCAGGAAGCCAGGGAGGGTGATACAGGGCGGGGGGGGGGGCAGCCCGAAGCCTCTTCCGGGCCAGGCTCTGGCTCCCTCGGGTTCCCTAGGGAGGCTTGGGAAGGCCTGACCTCCACTCCTGGCCTGCCGTCCCCTTCTCCCCATTTCTCCTTCTATGAGGAAAATCACAGGGAAGCAAACCTTGGGGGGAAAAAGGAGAATGTTTTTAATTAAAAGTTTAAGAGAATTCACGTCCTGAGGGAGTCGAAGCAAGAGAAGGTGGGGAGACAGTGGGGGCAGTGGGGGGGGTCGAGAGAAAGTAGGCCACGCCAGCCGAGGGCTCGAGCCCAATCCTTGCAGCTGCCCGGGGCCATGGCCACAGCCGGCTCTGAGCTGCCAAGGGCTCTCCGTGCAGAGGAGGCCTCGGCAGCCCCTGGTCTCCCATCCCGGGAATGGGTGGGGGAGGTGGGGGTGGGGGCTCGGCAGTGATGGCTGGATGGGAGCAGCACCAATCTCTGAGGCTAAAACAGCTCAAAGTCCCGCGCTGTCCCTTCTGCCTGGCCCCACTGCCAGAGGCAGACGTTCCTGGTGCCCCTGGCTGGGACTGTCACGCTTGGTCAGGGCCAAGGCCGGGGCCACAGGTGACCCTACTGGGAGGCTCCATATCTGCCCTGTCCACAGTCACTGTCCCAAGTAGCCCCCACCTCACAGCTACACCAGACCCTGGTTGGGGCAGGGGGGTGGGATGGTATGGGGGGCCAGGGCAGCCTAACCATTGTGGCACCTTGTCCAGTGGGTGGCGGCAGACAGGTGATAATGAGGACCACCGGGATGCCTCTAAACCAGGTCCTGGCTGCACACCTGGCTCAGCCCATCCATGCATGGCCACGCCTACGAGTGGAGGCATTCCTCAATCTGCCCCCTCACCCCCAGCCTGCCTGCCATACACATGCCAACCAGGGCCAACTCCACTTAGTAGCTCATTAGTCTCAGCGCAGCCTGGGCCTGAGCAGTCCCTGCGTGTGAGCAGGTGCGCGGAGGGTGCTTCCAGAGCAGGGCTCGGTCAGCCCTGCGCCATCCCTTCTTCCTGACGGAGGGAGGGCGTGGACACCCTCAGCCCACTGACCTCCATCTGCTCACCAGGTCCTGGGGCCAGGATGTGTGTTAAGGCGGCCTGTGCATGTACCAGGGCGTGTGCTTGGGGGGCCCCGTGTGTGAGCGGGGGGCTGGTCAGGGCCGGCCTGTAAGGTAGACTCATCCCTAGGAATCTTCCTCAACCCCATCCCTGCCTACCCTTTCCTGGGAAAAGGAAGAGGCGGGGGGGCGGGGATAAGACAGATGGAATATTTTGCAAAATGAGCTAATTACATGGCAGTCACACAAGGAGATGAGATTAGCAGACTATTTGATAAAAGGAGGCACAGGTATGCACGTGGGTAATGGGGAAAGGTCACTGCCACCCCTGGGAGATGGTGGGGCCACAGCCCTGTCACTCAGGCCACAGTCACGCAGCTCAATCCTGGGCCACGGGAGAGCCACAAGCGCAGGGAAACATGTGGGTGTGTGCCCGCACATGAGGACACACATGCCCATGTCTAGACACCGCCGCGGGCTACATACACACGTGTGCCCAGGAGAAGGAAGAATGGCCACACTCTCCCCCACGGCCCCCACACCCCATCCCCTGCAAGCTCGTATCTCGGGGTCAGGGCTGCCCTTGGGGCGGGGGTCCCACGCACGAACAGCCAAGACGGAGGACAGTTCAGCTGTAGCTGTCACAAACTGGGCTGTCCCTGCTGTGGGCAGAGCACGGATAGGTCCATTTTCTCTGTTTAAATGCCCATGGCTCTTCTGCTGGCCCATGGGGTCAGGACCCTCCCCACCGAGGGATGTGGGGGCACTTTGGCCCAGACTGCTCCACCCACCCCACGGTGCCTACTCTAATTCTTCAGCCCTTGGTACTATGGGTGCACAGGAAGATGCTCTGGGATCCACCCCCCAAAGCCCATGTCTAAAAACCAGCCCCTAGCAGGGCCCCGAGGCCCCCAGTGACCAGAGTCAAAGGTCCAAGATGCAAGCTCAGAAGACCTTAGAGCCCCTCAGGACTCCAGGCAGGAATGCGTACTGATGCTAAACTTGCCCAGGGACACTACGGTGTGAGCGGGTCTGGGGGAAGGCCGCTCCTCGTGCCCCCTAAGAGCGTGAGCACTGCACACCACGGCGGCACACCACCCTCACCTGGCTTCCCTCTGGGGAGGGGTCAGCAAACACCTGAGGAAGGAAGGTGGGGGCAGGCAGGAAGTGCTGCCAACTTGCTGACAATCCCCATTGGTCCCTGGAGGTTCAGCCTTCTCACTCCACAGCCTACTCCTGTCCAAGGCCCCCTGTCCCCGTAAGTGCCACCTTCACCCACGCCCCTACCCCAACCCAGAACTTGGAGGGTTCAACCTGCTCCCCCTCCCGTTCTAACCCAGCAACCATACAGGACTCTGCCTGAGCCCCACTCCGACCCACAGGGCCCCTCCACGCTGTCCTCTTTCTCAGAATGCTCTTCCCCACCTTCTGAGAGGCCAACCCCCTCCTTCCCTCCAGCCTCAGCCTCAGCCTTAGCACTACTGCTCTGTGCTTCCACGTAACTGGGACCCTTTCGGGAAAGCGCAAAGTGAGGTCAAGTGTCCAGGGCTCTTCCCTGTGGCCCACGTCCCTGACTTGTAACGGTGATAACCACATAGCACACACATGTCTAAGAGCTGGCCAAGTCTCAGCTCAGACAAAACACTTGGCAGTCCTGCCAGGTGGACTCTTCTCGATCCCCTGCCCTGACCCTGTCTCCGTGCCTGTCTATCCATCTGTCCATTTGCCTGACTGCTGCTGGATCCGATGACGAGGAACACGAAGGGGGATGAGAGGGGCGGAGCTGGGCCTGGGGAGGAATTCTGCATAGAGGGTGGGAAAGCCCTGAAGTCGGCCTTTGCCAGGAATTTCCCGAGTTAAGCCCAGGGCAGACAGCACTAGTCCCTCCTAGTCCTGCTCCCTGCCCGGGGCTGCCCTTGCTGGTTCCCCATACCTGCCCAGCCGAGGCCCAGCAGTCCTGTGGGTGAATGGGTGGGTCATAGGTGGGGAGCTGTCCGCTTGCCCACCAACGCCAACCACCCAAGGAGGGGGCTGAACCCAAGGCACCTGGGAAGCTGGTGGATAGGGCCTCATCCCCTCGGCTCCAGCTGGTGTTGACACAGCAAACATGCTTCGACTCCCATTCGCCGAGGCACAGAGTGGGCAAACACAGGAAGGCTGGAACAAAGGGCCTGACAACCGTGACCAGCCTCTCAAACAAGGGACCCAAGGCCTGTGCCAGGAGGCAGGAAGCGTTAAGCAGCTTGGACAGTGTGGTCCCCAGAAGTGGAAGCTAGGGACAGGCCCTTGATGAGGCATCCAGAAAAGGGAGGGTCGGCACAAAGGCTGACAGTCCAGGGCTGGTCCCATGCGGGGCACAGACCAGTCTTGTCCACGGGGCCCATCCCATGTGCATCCTTTCTGGAATCGGCGTTACCAAGGCCTGGGCATAAACTCTCATGACAGATCTGTGAGGCCATGCTTGCTGTTCCTATTGTACGGGCAGGGAAACTGAGGCCCAGAGAAAGTGAGATTTGCCAAGGGCTCGGTGTGCTACTCAAGGGCAGAGTGGGGGCTGCCGCGCAGCAGTGGCCTCTGATTCTCGGCCACCTTCTGCTCTGGGCCTGATCGTGCGTGTCATGAGCCATGCTGCATCTTTCTGGGGGACTCATGGCCAGAGGTTCTTTTGGCAGCAATGGAGGGTCAGGACTGTGCAGGCTGTGGTCACTAGGCGAGGTTTCCACCAGACTGAAAGGAATGGTGACTGCCCTGGGCACAGCCATGCAGGCCTCTGCCCCAGGACCCACCTCACGGCATCTGTGCGCATGCTCTGCAGAGCCGAGCCACTAGGCAAGATTCTCCCTCGCCGCACCATGCAGAGGCCTCAGCAGGAGACACGCGTGCACCCTCTCTACCTCTGGGCTGTACTCCGCTGCGCCCTCTGACTTGGAGCCTCTTCCTCTGCCTGGCTACATCTCCAGCAACCCCCGCACCCCCACCCCAGGTCCCCTAGGCCTGGTCAGTGTCCACGGGCCTACCACCCTGGCTCCACACTTCGTGGCATGGGTCACATCACTGTCACCTTCGGCAGACTGCACTCCTCGAGGGAGGGGCCCAGAGGTCTATTCCCCCATCTCTGTACCTGGTGATCTAGTATGGTGCTTGTATACAGCAGGTGCTCAGCATGGTAAATAGAGGCTGAAGGAAGCAAAGGGCTCCTGAGGTACCTGGTACCCCATGACACAATGAGCCAGCCAGGATCAGCTGACCTCCTACAGGAAGACCTCAGGGGACCCCGCCCAGGGTCACCATGGCACCAGGAGCTAGTCCAGCCCTCTGCTGTGTCTGGAAGGACTACCGAGGGACCTCAGAGGGCCTTGCCGCCCCTGTGCTGGGCCCAAGGCACCAGGCCCTCCCTGCCGGCAGCCCTGTGAGCCGGCTCACTTCCCACATAGGTACTCACTGCCAAAGCGGAGGCATGGGTTCCTATGTATTATAAGCTATAGAAAACGGGGTGACATAAGTAACTGGCCGCTCCCAGGGCTGCTGCACCGTGAAGGGGCCATGCTTACAGATGTGCAGCTACCACCCCAGAACTCAGGGGGTGAGCCCTGCCCCCCCGTCACCTCTCCATCCCCTCTCCCCTCCAGTGGAAACAGTGATGCACAGGCTGTGCCTGCTGGGCTCCCTTCCCAGCTCACAACGCTCCAGCGGACTCAGCCTGACTCGCTTCCGCTCACTCTCGTCGTTAGGCCAGGCTTGGTGCCTTCCTTCTTCCCTTCTCCACCTCTGGAGCTTTCACCAGCTCAAGCGCCACCACCTCCAGGCTGTCTCCTTAGACTTGCCCCTCCCATGTCAGCTGTTCTGCACACTAGGACCGCGTAGCTTGTGGGTCTCCTCCAAGTCTGGGGTCCAAGAGGACGGGGACTAGCTGGGCCACGGGCTCGCCATGCCTTAGATGCACTCTCCCTCCCCCAGCCCTCGTACTTGAGGATTTCAGAACAAAGGGCCAGAAGTTATTAAAACTCAATTAAATTTCTCACTTCTCTGATCCTGAATTAGAATGGTTTGTCCCTGTGGCATCCACAGGCCCTTTTCCTCCTAAACCCCAGCATCTGCCCCACGTGGCCAGCTAGGACCCCCAAGGAGGGGGGCAGAAGCAGGAGAGGATCCCCCCTCAGTGCAGGCTTCTCTGGGGAGTGGAATCCAGTGCGTCTGCATCTGGCTGACCCCCTACCTCCATGGCCCAGATTCCCCCTCCTGTGGTGGTCAGGGTGCAGAGGCAGCAAGAAGGGAACTCAGGGCAGTGGCTTCCAGCCTGCATTCGTGGGCCTCTTCACCCCAGCGACCCTCTATAGCTGTCCTGTGTCCCCCAACCGAGGTCTTGCCCGGAGGCCCTTGTTTGTGCTCTGCCCTCTGATGGGCAGAGCCTCGTCTCCTTCCCCAACCTGGGGCTTCCTCTTTGCCCCAGCCAGCGTGGCTCGGCTTCCTCCCAATCCTCGGGAGCTCTGGGAGGGGCAGGCACACAGGCTCAGGAGCCAGGGTGAGCAGGGGGAATCGTGACCCTGTTTTAGCCACGCAGTAGCCGGGGCTCGCATTGTCTCTGCACCTCTGTTTCCTCATCTGTAAAACGGTAATTCTGCTCTACAGTGAGTGGAGGCTGGCTCCACACCTAGGGCCAGGGCAGCGGGCAAGTCTGCTGAATGACCAAGTGAGCAGGTGAATCACAGAGAGGCTGAACAGCGCTCTGGGGATGCACCTGGCCTCATGAGCAGGGCCACTGGGCAGGCGAGGCTGACACCCCCTTTTGGAGGGAGATCTGGGCCTGGGGTGCCTCGGCGAAGGTGTCCCCACAGGAGGCGGTTCATGCTGGTCAGGGCAAACAGGATGCTGAGCTTCCTGGTGTGACAATGGCCCTTTAGTTTCCTCTGACCTGCAGCCACGAGGGAGAGCTCAGCAGCAGGGCGGGTGGGTGTAAGGCTGACCCATCAGGCTCTGTGGACTTCAGGGGGTGTTGCACCCCAGGCCCCCAGACCCTTTGGCTAGCAGATGCTGGGGAATGACCACAGCTCTTCTGACCCTTCTCGAGGCCACTATACCTTGGAGGAGGAGCCAGGAGAGGGGCCTGCTCTACAAGGGCAATCCCAGGGACCAGGAAAGCCCAGCCCAAACACACAGCTCAGCCTTTCCTGAGGCCTGACAGGCCGAGCCAGGCCCTCATCTGACCACCACCAGCTATAGGGCAGGTAGGAGAAGGGGAGGAACGACGCTTCCCCTGAGGATCCTGTGGCCACACCCTACCTGCGCCTTCTCCCTCTTCATTCCCCGGGAGGCCAGCTGAGCCTGGAGGCCTTCAAGAGGCCTCGGGGGTCTTGGCCAGCTGGTGGGGACGCGGACAGGCGAGGCCGTCCCCATGAACACTTCCACCAGTTGCTGGGAGCAGCGTGCCTTGGCCCAAGCCTCATGCTGACTCCCAGGACCCGTGGGTGTGTGTGGGGAGCGCACAGCAGCTCACCTTCCCTCCCGCACATGTTCAGGTCACCTCCTCAGAGGAGCTCCCACTAAGCCCTGTTCCTGAGTGGTCCCTCTCTGCCACCGCACGCTGCCTCATCTCTCCCGACGGGTCCCCGCCCTTGTTTCCTTGCTGGCCGGCTCTCTGACTGCCTCCCTGTGGGAGGTGGGGGTCCCCAAGGGTTCCCACACAAGGAGCCCATTCACTCATTCAGCGCTCCGCCCATCCCTGGGGGCCCCAGGTGGCTCCTCTGGGTGGCACTGGCCCCTTGCCAGGAAGGAGCAGTGCTGTCTGGGTGAGGGGAGAATAATCAGCTGTAAACGTCGCAATCCGGGAGAACAGGCTGCTCAGGCCCCTGGTGCCCACGCGTGCGCCTAATCGGCTCCACGTGCCTGAGCCTCCTTTCAAGAGTGGGAAAGTGGAAGGGTCAAGATCTCTTAATGTTCGTAATGCAGGGGAGGCAGAAGCCACCGCCGGCCCCACATAAACACCTTTTAATTGTGCCGAGAAGGGTGGGCGGAGGCAGCCCACGCTACAGAATCCTCTGTCCTGTCGTCCTCCATGACGGTGCCTTTTAGAGCTTCCCCAGTCTGCAGTCGGATCCCAGCGGCTGACCTCCAGCCAGAAAACAGAGCCATGGTCCTTGCGCTTGTTCTATGAATGTTCCCGAGGCTCCCACTCTGGGCCAGGCCTCCTCCAGGCCTTCTCCCTTTAGGGCTGATCTGCTCATCTGACCCCCAGCGATCGGTGCATGTGTGGATCTAGGTCTGAACCGGCCTCTAGCTGTCTCAGCGCAGAATGCCCCCCTCCCCCAAATCCTTGCTGCCTCCTCCAGGCAGCCCCAAGCTCACTTGTACCCTCTTAAGCTGAAGGGATCTTCCTCCTGCTGGGGCTACCCCGTTCCATCTGCACCTCTCTGAGGTCCCCATGTCCCCTGCTTCTGGGCCTTCTATTCTCCATGGGCTGCATCTCTCCCATTAGACCAGTGGCTCTCAACCGGGGTTGTGGTAGGGCTTTGCCCCCAGGGGACATTTGGCATGATTTGGAGACATTTTTGGTTGTTACAGCTCAGGGAGTGGTGTTCTCCCGGCATCTAGTGGGTAGAGGGCAAGGATGCTGCTCAGCATCCTACAACGCACACAGCAGCCCCCACAACAAAGAATTATCCTGCTCAAAATGTCAGTCGTGCCGACACTGAGGAACCCTCCCTTCGATGAAAGAAAGAAGCAAATGAGCGGGAGCTAGGTGCAACGCGCTCCCTCCTGATAGGGGGGTGGTCCGCCCCACAGCTCAGGGGGACTCCTCAGCCCCCTCCCTGGCTCATTCCTCCTGTTCCTCTGAGCACCCAGCCCTGAGCCCAGTTCCTGAACAGATCTGGCCACACTCCCAACAATGCACCAGTTTAATTGGGTTAAGTGGCCATTAGCAGCGAAAGCAGGGCGGCTGTGTGCAGAAGGGTTTTTAATTTTACTCTTTAAATGATGCTCGCTCTCCAGAGAGGCGATGGAGGGTGGGAATGCTGCCCACTGGAGCCCCCCCCCAGATCCAAGGCTGCAGCTGCACCGCCCCCTGTCCCATCCATCTGGGCCTCACGGGGCTGGGCTGGGAGGGGTGCTCAGTGTCTGTCTCCACTGCCCAAGGAAGAACCTATGGGGGCAGGGACTTGCCCAAGGTCAGTAGGTCATCTCAGAGCAAGCCTCTGTCAGAGGAGGCCAGAGCCCCATCCCTTCTTCCCTCAGCCCTGCCCCCCCTGCAAACAGTCTATGCCATGTGATAGCACAGAGCAGAGTGGCACTGGGGGACAGTCTGTGGGGTCTGAAGCTCAACTGCCCAGATCTAAAGCCTGAGTTTGGTGTGAGACCTGGGGCCAGTGGCTTAAACCTCTCTGGGGCTCAATTTCCTCAAATGTAAAATGGGGATAAGATACCCTTGGGTTGTAGAGAGGATCTGGAGAGATCTGGAGTGTTCTGGCAAATCTTAGGCTGGGCACTTGGCAGGCCCTAAGAAAGAGGCCAATAACCAAGGGAGGGAATTATTTTTGCCCATTTTAAGGGAAATGTTCTGACCTCTGAATCTACGCAGAATCATCTGAGGAGCACTGAAAAATATTGAAGCCCAGGCCCACCCCTGGGGAATCTGAGGTATTTGGTTTGGGTTGGGGCCTGGGCATCACGATTTAAAAGCTCCTCAAGTGACTCCAATGTTCAAGCAGTTTTATTTATTTATTTATTTTAAAGATTTTATTTATTTATTTGAGAGAGAGAGAATGAGAGAGAGCACATGAGAGGGGGGAGGGTCAGAGGGAGAAGCAGACTCCCTGCCGAGCAGGGAGCCCGATGCGGGACTCGATCCAGGGACTCCAGGATCATGACCTGAGCCGAAGGCAGTCGCTTAACCAACTGAGCCACCCAGGCGCCCAGCAGTTTTAAAAACACTGCATGAAGACAAAGGTACAAAAGCACAGCATCTGGAAAGGTCTTGGCCCTGGGGACAATGGGAGGTACCTGAGGTGGAGCATGGGGAACATGGCACGTAGGAAGGGCAGAGCTTAAGGGCCAGGGTCTCTAGATCCTGGATCCCCAAAACCAGGCCTCTCCATGGTCTCTGGCTTGTTTAAAGTTGGAGGTAGGAGGGTCTCCCCAAGAGCAGGCGTCTAGCCACGTGCATGTCCCTCAGTGCTCTGGCCTTGGGCTTCCCATTCTCTGGGAACCGAGACAACTAAGCCACAGTGGCCACAGCCTCACTCCTGAGAGGAGGCTGGAACCCCCTGCCCTGGGGTCACGCCTCACCTCCTCAAGGCTGTGTCTCCTCCTGCGGCCTCTCCCCTAAGCCACACAGCAGAGGTGCCCAGGGATGGTGGCACAGGCTTTGGGGACACTGGTTTTTCTTTGTGGCCTTTATAAACGATGGCTCCTGGAGCTGTGAGACCAAAAGTGCTGGGCAGGGATGGTTTCATGTCCCTATTTTACAGAGGAGGATACTAAGGCCTGGGACGGGACTAGACCGAGTGCTCTATGAGGGGCCCTGTGCCTGCTCTCCCCCTGTCCCCCCAGCACCGGCGGGCATGCAGCAGGCCGTTAGACAGCTGGATGACTCGTGGAGGAAGAAGGACAACCAGGAAGAAAGGACCTTTCCGAGGGAGGGGCTGTGGGTCAAGGGCCCAGCAGGGAGCACAGCAGAGTCCTGATTTGGGTCCCTCTCTGCCTCCACTGTGCTGTAAGAACTCAGGCACCTCCCCTCCCCCACTCCTGGGACTCAGGACCCTTAGAAAGTGGGCCCTGGCTCAGAGAACCCCTCTCCCTGGGCAGTATAAGTCACAAGACAGCTCCCCTCTGTGTGTCCAAAGCTGAGGCCCAGCAGGTTTCCTGGACTTGGGAATGCTGGCTGCTTGTGCTGCAAGGCCCCTGACCTGGCCTACTGCTGCCTGACTCTTGGCCCCATAAATCACCTTGTGCAGCTCGGAGAAACTCGAAACAAACATCTGATTGTCCCTGATTAAATGAGACCATGAACTTCCGTCCTGCATTGCTCAGATCCCTCTTTGCAAGCCCCAAATTAAAATTCCAGACCAGAGCAAGAGGATTTAAATTGGATTACTGGATGGGGTCCAGGGAGAGAGGAACAATGGAGTGGGGGGTGAGGGGTCCAGCCCCCCACATCCCGCCCTCCATATGCACTCAGGCTGCAAACAAATGTGGGAAAGGAGAGAAGGGCCAGAACTTGATTAAAAGCAAATTTAAAACACAATTAAGACCAAAGCTCATCCTGAACAATTAGGACCAAGGCAGGGGGAAGGATGGTTGTCCTCTGCTTCCTCTGGGGATATGGACAGAAGCATCCTGTGGGCTGAGAGCCAGAGGCGCTGCAGCAGGGGGAAGCTTGTGGGCCAGCAGGGCGCTGGGAAGGCAAGGGCTGTGGGCTCTGCGCCTACCTCGGGAATCACGTGGGGAGTCAAGGGCCTGGCCTCGCATCAGAGTGACCTGGGTTCACATCCTGGCCTGAGGCACGTCCGAGTCTCAGTGTCCCTCCCCTCTGTGGAGTGGGCCTCCCTCACACGGCTGCTGTGGGAGTGGCCTGTGACAGACACGCACGTGGTGAGTGCCCAATCAGCGAGTGCTCTTTCCATCATTCTTCTGTTGAGAGTAATTTGTATTTGGCGCCAACGGTGGACCAGGCCATGGGCGAGGCTGCAAATGCGGGGGGAAGGAGAAAGCCATCTGCCCTGCCTCATGGGGCAGGGTATAGCATGGGGGGTGCAGGTAGAGGGTTGGGATCAGAACCCAGGCCTTGGGCTCTCCCCTCCCTGCCAAGCTGTCAAGGTGGATTAGTTGTCTAGGAGTGCGGGTAGAGGAGCTTGGGGAGGGACCCCAGCACTGTAGTGCCCAGAGAGGATGGGCAGGGGGCTCCACGTGTGGAGGGCAGGTCAGGCATCTGTCATTGTCACCACTCAGCACCCCTCACTGAGATGACTGGTCCTAAAGCTGGGGTGGGCAGCAGACCTGAAGGCCCAAAGGATGCCTCTTCCCAAATTTATCAGAAGGTTTCAACTCACGTTCAGGGCTGGAGGCCTGCACTTTGTAAAGTGGAGCAAAGCAAGGAAGTAGTGGGCGAATGAGGATCTGGAATGAATGGGACAGATAGCGACAAAGAGAGAAAGGAAGGGGGGGAGAGCACCCAGGTCAGGCCCAGTCCTAGGAAAAGCAAGGAGGGGACATGATGTGCTGGGTGGATGGGGCAGCAGAGTGTTTCTCACCATCACGGGAGACACTCTTGGACCCCCCAGGGACTGCTGTCCCAGCTAAAGGCTGGGCTTTGCCTCCTTCCCATGGCAGGTCCTTTCTCTAATTGTCTGCCCACCTGTGACCAGGAGATCCTGAAAGTCAGGCTGGGCTGGACTGAGCCCAGCTCTGGGTCGTCTGGATCCACACTGGGTGGGAAGCCCTCAGGGTCCACGCCTCTGGGCCTCTGGTCCCAGGAGGCCAGTCTCTCCCTAGTCTATGATTCCAGGTCACACAGGATGAGAAGGGGACCCCAGGGGGACAGCAGGGCCCAGCTCCTGGGGAAGGGGGTCCTAGTTCTCTCCTGGGGCCTAGAAGTGGTGGGTGTTTAGGCTAGGTGACTGCCCTGATCTGACCCAGCCAGGTCCCTGGCCTGAGCCCGGGTACGGCTTGTGTGGACTTGCTCATCCTTTTTTGTAACTAGTTTCACTGAGACACAATTCACATACTATAGAATTTACCCACATAAAGTATATAATTCAGTGTTGTGGGTTTTTTTTTTTTTAGCACATTCGAGTTGTGCAACCATCACCACAATCTAATTTTAGAATATTTTCATCACCCCTAAAAGGAACCCTGTACCCATTAGCAGACACTCCTTATCCCCCTCCCTTCCCCCCTCCCTTTCAGCCCTAGGCAACCACTAATGTACTTCCCATTTCTATGGATTTGCCTATTCTGGACATTTCACAGAAATGGGATCACACAATAGGTGGTCTTTTGTGGCTAGCTTCTTCCACTTAGTAGAATGTTTTCAAGTTCATCCATGTCATGCGTATCACTACTTCTTTCCTTTTGACCGGACTCCTCTTTTTGGCACAGGCTGGGGTTGGGGCCGAGGCAGCCGTGCCTCTGAACCGGGGGCAGCTTGGGCACTGTCCCTCATTTACTGCACAACCCCCCAGGGCACCTTGCAGCTCCAGAAGCCCCACCCCCACGCCCCGCACCTGCACTCCCTGGGGTGGGGTCTGCTGGCTTCGTACAGCTGGTCAGGGCAGCCTAGCAGGGTCTGCCAACCCACAGAATGGCAGCACCCTGGAGCTGATAGGCAAAACCTCTCCAAGATTAGAGGGGGAGACTAGACTCAGAGGGAGGCAGAGAGACATTCAAGGTCATGGGCAGAGCAGGGGCTTCGACCCCTAGCATCACAGGGCTCCAGCATGCTCCGTGGGGCATTCAGGGCCACTTCACACCCCCTCCCACCAGAGCTGCAGTCCACCCTCTGTAAAGAGGAATCAGAGGACTCCAAGACCGCCCGTGCCCCACCTTCATGCCCACGTAAGGCCCCCAAGACCCCAGATGGAGCCTCCCCCTGATAAAACCATCTGCTCCTGTTCTAGCTGCCCACATCCAGGTGGGCACTGCTCTGCCAGCGACGGCCTGGCCTGCATTCACGTGCGTTCACACCGGGCCGGGACGCTGCCCGGGCGGTGCAGGGCCCCTCCGCCTGGCCTGCCCTCAACCCGCACAACTGCACCTACCTTCAGGGCCTGCACTTTCCTGTCCAGCAGGCTCTCAATGTCTCCTGCCACCTTTTCCACCAACTTCTGAGGCTCGTTCTCCTGCACCTCAAACAGATTCCGGTTGTCCTTGTAGATCTAGAAGGAAACAGAAGCCAGCGGTGAGGCTGAGGCGGTCCCACATTCCCATGCCACAGCCCCCCCTTGCATATCCTCTCTGCCCAGAACGGTCCAGCCCGTGGCCCCGCCCCAACTCTGGCTCTGGCCAACTACGAGAGCATGGATGTCTGCGGGCTGGGCCAGTGCCCTCCTGAACTTGAAGGAAGGCTCCTGTCATAGATTCCACAGCTTGCCCTGGCTGTGGTTGGTGGGACGGGCTTGCCACTGCCATCTCTGGACTCGGGGGTGATTCCTCCTCCAGGAGCCGTGAGCAACACCCCCCTGACGAGTTCACAGTGGCTGAGAGCAGCAGACGCGGAAGGGTGGGCTGGAGAGGAGGCAGGGTGTGCGTGTGGGGGCAGATGGAACCGATAAGCACACACTGCATACCACAAGCCTGATGACACGAAGACACTGTCACACTCACTACACACACTGACACACCCACACGTGCATCAGAAACACCTAGCCACCGCCCCTCATGGACTCAGGCATCCATACCCCTTTGGGCTGGTGCTGCCCCAGGGCACTTACAGAAACTGTAGTGGGAACTCCGGGCACCCCTAGGGGCTCCTCTGTCATTCAGGGCACAGAAGATGGGGGCAGTGACCAGGGAAAAAGGCATGTGGGGAGGGCAAATCGGCCCCTCTCTCCTCCTTGGGGACCGGGTCTGTGCACACGCGCACGTGGGGGTGTAAAGCTGACAGTCTGCATCTGCATGTGTGAGTGCGTGTGTTATGGCTCAACACACACCCATCTGCGTGCATGTGCCTGCGTGTTGGGGGTGGGGTGGGATTAGGGCCTCTAGATGAAGTCTAGGGCTTCTATGTGAGTCACAGAAGCGAGTTCAGTGGGCCTCTTTGTTCCAGGCTAGGGTCTTGGGTGTGTGTATATGCATGAGTGTGTGCATCGTACAACCCTGCCTAAGTCCGTCCAGATGACCCCAGGAGGTCTGTTCCCCAAGCTGACTCCTTCACCGAGGTCACATGCCACCACTGAACTGCTACCATGGGGCCGTGCCATCGGGCTGTGCAGAAACGGAGGGATGCAGAGAGACAGAGAGAAGAGGTGATGAGGATGAGATAAGGAGGTGGGAGAGGCAGCTGATGAAAGACAGACAGGCAGGCGAGATAAGGTCGGGAGAGTGACAGCGAGACGTGGGGGAGATAAGGCCTCCAGTAGCAGAGGGGGGAGGACGTGGGGGACCAGGAATGCCCGAGCCCCGGCCCTGCCGCCCAGCCTGCGCCCAGCAGTCCAAGGGTTAAAGTACCACACAAAGCCGGCTCAGGCAGTCTCCTCCTCCTGCCGCCCCCCATCCCTCCCAGCTTTTCTTTTTGTCCTTCTCTCAGAACAAAATAATTTGTGGTGAATTCGCTCCTTCCCACAGAGCAGTGGCGATTAGAGGGTGAGGCGCGAGACCCGGACGCAGGGCAGGGAGGATGGGGGCCCCAAGTGGGCACCAGGGCCAGGCTGCTCCCTGGGCTCCCTGGGTCATGCCTCAAGGTAGAGGCCCCCAGATGGGAGGTGGTGATGGAGACGAGGTCAAGCAGGGGCCTGAGCCTGGGGGGGGAGGGGTCACTGGGAAATGTGGGGAGCCTGGAGCCCAGTGCCCTCTGTCAGGGCAAACTGAAGCTCAGAAACAAGAAAGGACGGGTCAAGGCTATGTGACTCTGAGTGGCAAAGCCAGGTCCTCCATCCTCCCAGACCTCTCATTCCCAGGTTTCAGGACTTTAAAGATTTATTTGTTTGTTTGTTTATTTATTTATTTATTTAGAGAGCATGAGCAGGAGGGGCAGAGGGAGAGAGAATCTCAAGATGATTTTGTGCGCTGAGTGCGGAGCCCTACATGGAGTTGATCTCACGACCCTGAGATCACAACCCAAGCTAAAACCAAGAGTCGATCGCTTAACCGACTGCGCCCCCCAGGTTTCAGGACTTTAAAAATACACCCTTTCCCAAGCATGGGCCGCTGGCCTGCACTGGTTGAGGCCCCATCTCAGCTACACTGGCTGAAGCCTCGGCCGAATGCACCCTTGGCCCACTTGCACCAGCAGGGGGCGCAGCTGCCTGGCTTCTCAGGGCAGGGGATGAAGTTCCCACACATGACTCCCCTGTCAAGGTCATTCCCAGGTGTCCCAAACAGGGCTGTCCATAGCAGTGGCAGCCCCTGATCACAGCAGCCTCCTGACAACTCTCCTCCGGGAGCCCGGGAGTTCCTCCCCACTGGGTCCAGGGTGCCCCTTGCAAACTGGCATGGTGACTGGGCCAGGGCTCAGGGGCCACAGAGGGAGTGGGTTTCCAGGTGGCAGGGTCATACCCCAGGGCTCTGAAAGGTGGCGTAAGGGCTTGAAAGCAGGCACCCTGCCAAGAGTCACCTCATCTCTGAACCTCAGTTTCTGGTGGATTAAACGAGAGAACAACAGTCCCCACTTTGCAGGCTGAGGGAGAACTGCAAAGAGCCCACGCTATTCTTGCCACTGCTATCGTTGAGGATCACCAGAATTCTGTAGAAGGAATCACAGTCCCTCCCCGCCTCCACTCTCCCTGCTGGATCTGCACACTAAGGATCCGAAGCCATTGGCTCCCACTCCTGGGCAGACAGCTTTGGTCGCCTGGGGTTGGCCCACCTCCAGCCCCACCCTCCTCCCAGGCCTCCCAGGGCAGCCCCTCTCCAGCCACACTGTCCTTGTCTCCAACACCTCAGCCTGAGCCCTGGAGGCTACAACAGGGGGAACTAGACACAGGTGCCACTGATAACAGTATGGCCAAGGCCAGCTCTCTTCCCACTCGCCCGAAGTATGGGGCCCTTGTGTAATGGACCCTTGGCAAATGCACATGCCCAATTCCATGCTCAAGAGCAGAGCTCTGGGACCAGCTAGACCTCGGTCTGACTCTTGTATTCCTGCTTGCAGCTGTGCTACCCCTTGGAGTCTGGGGCTCTATCTGCCACACTTTCTTCCTGTCCTAAGGACCTCTAAGATACCCCTCTGCTCGGCCCTGGTGCCAGCATTTGAGATCTCTCCAGCCCATTGACCTGGCATGCCCCTGCAGGCTTCTGGGTCCCCAGCCCATCCTGATGCCCACTACCGCACTTTTGCTCATGCTGTCCCTGCTTCCCTTCCACCCTTCCCTGACTTTCTAAATCCTTCCTAGAGCAAAGATAGTAAAATGGGCTAGAAGGTGTTTCCGGGGAGATGAAGGCTAAATCCCAGGACTGCAGGGGCTGGTCAAGCTACCAGCCAAGCCTGTCCCCCAATCCCAAAAGAGCCCCTGAGACAGAATAGCCCTCGTTCCTTCTATCCCAAGTGCCTCACCCCTCTCAACATTCCCTTGGACCTGTTCCAACTGCCCCTGTCCCCCGGGGTGGGCCATGAGTCGGGCCCTGTGTCTCAGGGAGATCTGAGGGATAGAATTCAGCAGATGGTCCCGCCCTGGGAGATAGGTCATCTCTCCATTGATGTTGTCTGAGGAGGTGCTTTCTACCTACAGGCCCAGCAGGAAGCCTGGGAGAGCCCAGGGCAGACAGCATGCCGAGGGCTGGCTCTCCTAAAGCCCCAGCCTCTAGCTCTGGTCCCTGGGGCCAGCTCGGATGCAACGGACAGGCTGGGGGTACACCGGGTCCAGGGGCATGGGCACTGGGTACACTCAGCCACCGCAGCAGGACTGCACGCCCGCTGCTGTCCTTGGCCCAGCAAGCTCATTGGAAAAACCCAACAGCTCCCACAGGAACGCAGCCTCTGAGGCCCCCACCACTGCACAGGGAGCTGGTCTACAGGTTGTGGCAGTTGGACACCAGCCGTGATGGGGAAGGGGGAGGCAGGGGCTCCATTCCACAGAGATGGTGAATAGTAGTGGGACAGGCCAGCAGACTAGCAGACAAGCTGGCTGGAGCCAGGGGAGCATGTAGGGGAGGGGTGGGGTGGGGGAACAGGGAGAACGGGGGTGGCTGAGACCCCAAGGGACAGTAATTCAGGAGGCAACTTGCAGCCCCTCGTTCCCAGGAGTCCCTGGCTCCCCTCCCTTGTACCAGATACCTATGGCCTCCTCCCCTTGAGGGCACCTCCCCCCATCAGTTATGGAGAACTGTCCCTCCATCTCCCCTCATCTCCTCACCTCCCTCCCTGTTCCCCCCCCCCCACCAGGTGCTGGCCCCAACCCCAACCCCAACCCTCTCTCAGCTCTAGTGATTCTTTAGTTAAGCAACATTTCCAGCCAGCCTTTCGGCCTAAGGATTTCCAGGGCTTGTGGAGGCCCCAGAACCTTTGCCCAGCCCCCCTGCGTCCCTGGGTGGCTCTACCTAAAGAGGAGGTGAACCTAGAGGACACGTGGAAGAACGGCGACCTTGGACAGGAAACACAGGGATACACACGGGGCGGATGGAGCCAGCCTCATCCCCACAGCTCCCAAGAGTCCTGACTAGGAGTGGGGTCGAGTTCTGAGGTACCTGGGAACAAAGACAGCCACCACAGGAGACAACAGGCCCCAGGACCAGTGACCTGGACAGCACCCCGTCAGACTGGAGAGGCACGTTGCCAAGTCCCAGAAAGCCGGCGGCAGTGGGGCTCTGAGCCAGCACCCAACCTGCCCAGGGAGAGGAGGAAGGTGTGGGAAAAGGAGAGGAAAAGGAAGGCGAGGGGGGGAAGCAGAGGAGGGCAAAGTCGGGAAGAGGGAGAATGGAGGCCCCAGGAACGACCCTGTTCCCCGAGAGCTGGCTCTGGCCACCCTGGGGCAGATGTTTTCACACTTGACCTCACTGATCCTGGACAACCCGAAGAGGGACTCTTCATGCCCATTTAGTGGACAGGCCACTGAAGGCCAGAGAGCTGAAGTTATACAGCAGAGCTCAGATTCAAACTGGATCTGTCTGACCCAAAGCCCTTGCTTCAGGTCCCACTCTGTGCAGTCGGGTTCCCCACACTTATTCCCATACTTGAAGATGAAGGGAGCACAAGGGATCAGCTGGGGGTCTTGGGGGCGGGCCAGGGTCACGCGGAAGGCCTGAGGCCCATGGGAGGCAGGAGAGCCATTCTGGAGGGGAGGAGGGGCGGACTGGCAGAATCAGCCTGATCAGCTAACCAACCACCCAGCCCTAGGAGTAAAACAGACTCGTGTGAGGCTCCTCTCCCGCAGCGAAGGTGAACGGGCCCTAATCTCTGGAAAATTAAATCAGAAAGAAAATGGAACGAGGAAGATTTGACACAGGCTGGGCCCTGCTGCTGGCGGTGTCCTCACAGGCTCAGGCCGAGCTGCGTGTTCCGCTAGCCGGGTGCCCCAGCACCCTGGCCCCTCCCACCACCCAGGTTACTGGGCAGGGCACAGGCAGGACTGTGCAAGCGGAGCCCCACAATAAGACCCCAGGGGATTTGCTGTTCTCCAATAAGCCCCCTCTATGCCAGTCATGTCTTAGTGTCCGGTCCATGGTCTTAAAAGGAGCCGCTAGTGAGGGTCCTAACTTCATGCCCAACAGGCCGCTGGAGGGAGAGCAGCAAGTGGGCCAGAGATGGTGGGCTGGGCCCCCCTAGGCTGGCCCACAGGGCAAGCACTGGAAAGGCCACAGGGGTGGGGACTGGAGACAGAGGTCAGCTGCTGGAATGGAATACACCTGTGCCTTGGGTAGGACGACAGGGGGCTCATGGTGGCTTAGGGACCCTGAGCTGGGACAGGAGGTGGGGGAGACTGGTAGTGATTAGATCAGGGACCCCAGGCAGTCAGGGCAAAGCTGGGCTCGGGGCTTCTGCCCTTACTCCTTCCTCTGCCTTTGTGGGGAAAATCAAGGGTACTGACATAGCTGCTAATCACCCCTGAAGACCACAGGATGGAGGGAGTAGCCGGGTGCCCTGTGGTCCCCTCCCACTGAGAGCACGCAGGACAGATCCAGGACAGGCTGCGGCTCCTGGGCTTTTGCTGAGCTCCACAGCCCAGCTCCTGATGGCACGAGGGGGACTGTCCCACAGTGCGCGCTGAAAAAGCCTAACCCAGCTTTGGAGACATGCCAGGCCCTGGTCTATGTGTGTGACCGACAGCTCCCCGGGGCTGGGGTGTAGCCCCTCCCTCGCCTACCCAGTGCGGGACTTACGTAGAGTTAAGGGCAAGGGACCCTCAGAGCACACGGCCAGTGTACGGGCAGGGATCACGTGCCACTCGCTCGCATGTTCCCCAGCTGCTGACATTCCCCAGCTGTCATGGCAGTTCTCATGTGGCCATGCCACCCTGCCACCATCCTGTGGTGGGTGGGCTCCATAGTTAGCTGTCTATGGTGTCATGTCACAAGCAGGGTTTGTACATTATGAGGCTGGCTGCCACATGATTAACATTCATACTGAATAGGGATTTCCTGGAACGAACCCCCGTTTAGAGGAAGTCACAGACACCACCCAGGCCAGGACAATGTGGCCCTGTGTGGGCTACAATGGAGAACGTGAAGGCAGTGTCGGGGCAGGGAGGAGGGCTCCTGGCCTGGCCTCCAGGAGCAGGTCAGGATGTGGCCCTCCTGGGTCGGTGGCCCATCAATTGCTCCGCTTCCTCCCCACCCCCGCCCCCACATTCTTACATTTCCATGAGGGCACGCCACGTTCGTGCCACAGGCTTCGGGGCCCTCTTAAGCCTGGCGCAGCAGAAATGGACCAGATCTTGTCCTTGTTCTCCTGGGACTCACCATCCAGAGGGGACAGATGTCCCTTCAGACTGCTAAGGGCAGAGGGGTGGCAGCAGGGAGAGGTAGGCAGGAGATAGGGGGGATGGGGCTGGTCTGCTTGGGAGGGGGCCGTCCAGGAAAAGAAAGGGGAGAGCCTGAAAGGCTGGGTGGGAGTCTGCCGGACTTGGGGGTGGCCGGGGGATAAGGGAGTGGGCAGGAGGAGTGGCAGGTGCAGAGGCTGGGAGGAGGGAAAGTCAGTGGGCTCCTCAGCAGCAGGAGCACAGGGGCTTGTGAAGGGCAGAAGGGAGGCTGGCGGACAGATTCTGAGCAGAAAGGGAGGTAGATACCCAGGAGGCTCAGGGGAGGGACAGTGTGGCTTAGATCATAAGGTAAGAGAGCCCTGGTGGCTCAGTGACCCCTCGGCCCCTCAGAGGCAGCAGCTAGGGGCTCTCACCGGCACACTCCCCTTCGAAAAACTCACAGGGGCACAAAGCCCCCGCCGCCACCCCCAGCAACGCCTCCCTGTTTTTAAAGTTAAAGTTTAGTTGACTGTCATCCATTACCGCAATTAGTACATTATGTCTAATTATGCAATTAGTGTAAAAAGTGCACTTGCTGCTAAGAATGGGAAATTACGCTGCCTTGTTACGCTGTAAAATCCATGTCATAAAAAGGCTCAGTCTCTTGTTTTTCAAAAGACACAAAACCCAACACAAAACAATAAACCAAATCCTCCCAGCTGAGCTAGGGCCAGTCTGCGTGGCCCTCCCTGCACTTGCCCCCACGCAGACCCCACCTCTGTGAGGCCGCGCATGCGCCCCAGGGCAAGGCCTGAGCCACAAAGACAGGCTGTGTTTGGGGGGCCCATTCCTGGGTGTGGTCCGTCTTCGGCCTCTGAAACAGACGTGAATTTCTTTTTCTTTTTCTTTTTATTATTATTATTTTTAAGATTTTATTTATTTATTTGAGACAGAGAGAATGAGAGACAGAGAGCCTGAGAGGGAGGAGGGTCAGAGGGAGAAGCAGACTCCCTGCCGAGCAGGGAGCCCGATGCGGGACTCGATCCCGGGACTCCAGGATCATGACCTGAGCCGAAGGCAGTCGCTTAACCAACTGAGCCACCCAGGCGCCCAACAGACGTGAATTTCTAAGCTGACTTTAAAACCATGGTAATCCTGATTATCCATCCATTATTCCAGACTTGACTTGGAACAAGGCCTCCGTGTTAAGGCCTATGTATTTCAGGTGAGAGCAGTCCTGGAAGGGTATTGCTCCACCCAGCTCCAAGCACAAATCCTTTCTCCAAGGTTCCTGAGGGCACAACTCTGAGGTTCCTGATGGCGCCCGTGAGGACAGGGCCATTTTCCAGCTCAGGGGAAACTGGAAGAACTTTCCCACACTCCAGGCTCCCAAGCCCTGGGAACACTGCCTGGATAGCTAGGGAGCTCCCTGTCACAGGAAGCATGCAAGCCCAGACGTCAGGGGTGCTGAGCAGGAATTCACTCGTGGACACCCTGCACAGCTGCTGGACTCCAAGCTGCCATCACTAGATAGCAGCATTCCCACAGCTGCGCGCCTATGCAAAGCTTGTAGTCTGTGACTTTCTCCCCTAGGTTCTGGCTCCCTTGGTGGTCAAGCAAATAGTCTGGGGATAGGTGGGAGGTGAGAAAGGAATCTGAGAGGGTAGGGGGCTGTCTCGCTGCCACAGAGGTGACAATGCCAAATGGCCAAGTCCATGGGGGCTGGGAGGGCACACTCCAACGTCCCTGACTGCCCATGTCGGCACTGGGCACCTGTGTATCTCCAAAGGGTGATGCAGTGCCACGGAGACGCCTTCCCGGCCAAGAATCTGCCCTGACCTCACGGAGATGATGCATGAACCTCCCACGGCTGCCACTGCCCAGCCCAGACAAAGCGCTCACAGAGTGGAGAGCCGGAAACCTGGAGCCCCAGCATCCTAGGGCCCATGGGGCACCAGGGCCCCTGCAACCCCACCCACCTGTACCGTGCACCCATTAGTTCTGGGTGTGCCCAGGTGTCTGGACGCTGTCCACACCCCAGTGGAAAGCGCTCACTGAGAAAGCAGCTGGGTTGTGGGGATGGAGGGGGCCTGGACCTTACTAGAGGGACACCTGTTGCCCAAACACAAGGCATGGGTCGCTGACAGTTCCAGCCTCCAGGCCTGTGTCTACTCAGGTGCTCCTGAAGAGCAGGGGAGCGTTTCACGGCCCAGCCATGTGGACACCAGAGGAGACTCTTAGGGCCCCTGTCCTCTGGATTTAGTCCAGGGTAGCGTCAGGAGTGGGGGACTGGAGCCCGAGGTGAATGGAACTGCAGGCGGATCCGGGGCCCCTGCTGGCTCCCAGCCCTGAGCTGGGAGCCACCGGCTGTTGAGGCAGCTGGGAGGGAAGCTGTGCCCAGCACACCAGCCGGCACGGGGGAGTGCGAGTAAACACACCCGCGCTTCCCAACTCGTGTGGCTGGTGTGGGTGCCCGTGTTTATGGGAAACAGGTTGTTTGTGCCAGCGTCTGGGCCCTCTTGCCACCCACTCTGCCTCAGCTCTCTCCGGCTGCCTCCCCCGCCCCATGGGCCCTGCCTTCCTTCCCCTAGGCCTCCTCAGCCTCTCAGCTTGGAGACAGCAGCGATGACAGGCCCTCCCCTCCAGGTGGTGAGACAGGGCTCAGCGCTTCACCCACTGAGTCAGAACAATCCCCAAAGGCAGGCATGGTTATCGTCCCCATTTTACAGCTGAAGAAACCAAGGCTCTGGCAGCTGGAGAAATAAATGGGCTGGAGATGAGGCTGGGGGTGGAGGAGTCCATGACACTGGGCTTCTCTCAGGCTCCAGTCATCAGTTCCAGGCCCTAGGGTCCCAGAAACCCCCACCCCCACTCCCACCCCCAAGCCTGGGTCACCACCTTGAGGAGCCCTGGCCCAGCATGGCCTTAGATGTGGACCCTGCCCTCAGAGCTGGGCGCATGGCCCTTTTCTCCTACACAGGGCCTGGTCACCGGCCTGCCATCTGGCCTCTTCAGTCCCTTCACCCCCTGAGCCTGTCTTGGGACCTATGAGGCCCTACCTCCTGCTTCTTGGGGGCGAGAGTCCTGGCAGGCCAGGGTGCAGGGCTCTGGGAGTCAGGGTGGGCAGGGGCTCCAGCAGACCCTCGGCGGCCCAGGGAGAATTCCTAATCATTTCACGGCTCTGGCTGTTATGGAGATCTCATCTAAGTGACTGTCCCTCAGTCTAGAGTGGCAGAAACTTACCCCCATAATCACCCTCATGAGATGGGTTTGAGGCTGGGCCTGAGGCACGGAGCAAAGGACTAAGCCTGCTTCCTCTGCCAACATCACCTCCATTCTACCCTTCCAGCAGGGGGGGCAACCGTCTTCAGGGTCTGGGACAGGTCTCTCAGGGACCCCAGAATGACCAGAAACTGACCTTGTCCTGAGAGTCCCCAGGCAGGCTTCCTGGGGAGGGGGGTGCAGGTTCACCTGATTTTTCTTTATCCATCCCCCTCCCTGACCTGTGGCAAGTGCACCAGGAGGTGCTCAGCAGCCAGGCAGCTTCTTATCTCACAGGTGAGGAAACTGAAGTGGCAAAGAGTCAGAATCTGTCCAAAGGGGAGCCCTTCCCATCCCCGGAGCCCCTTCCACTTGCAGCTGAGAACGGCTAAAAAGCTGTGGCCCGAATCCTGGCCTTGCTCTTTACCAGCCGCTTGGCTTGGCATGAGCCTTGGCCTTCAGCATCCACACAGCCTTGAGCTGCCTCAGCCAGGCCCTGTGGGGGTGTTCCTCAATGATGAAAGGTCAAATGCAAGGTGCTGCTGGCTTCTCGTGGGGCCTCCTTCCAGGGCTGCTCCCAAGGCCCTGAGAGATTTCCCTGCCCCACGCTGTCCTGCGGGGCCAGACTTTCCAGGCCTTGCAGGCTGGAAAGCTGCCTTTTGCTCCTGAGACTTGCTGCTGAAGATGTCACCGAATAGTGACAGCAGTGATCACAAGGAGAGGCCCTCAGGCCAGTTGCTTTTGTGAAAACATGAGAGTCAGGTATGGGGGAGAAAGACAGAGGCAGAAGTAAGGCTGGGAGGTGGGCCGTGGCCTCCCATGGTATCAAGGGCCCGTTTGGGGGCAAGGTCATCGCAGGGTCCTACCCCAGCCCTGTGCACACATTGTAGGTCCAGGTGCACATGCCAGACCTTGCAGACCAGCTCACACACACACCGACCTCACCACATTCAGGCCCAGTGCCCAGGAAGTTGCTCTGGACCTTGCTGGGCCTCACACTTAGGCTCACAGAGAAAACACCGAAACCCAGATGGGTCCATTGGCTGTCACGGGATGTCACCCGGGTGAAGCTCTGTGGGTTTCCATCCGTACCTCAAAAGGTGGTCTGCAGCCATCTGAAATGTTTGCTTTTCTTTTTTTTTTTTTTTAAAGATTTTATTTATTTATTCATTAGAGACAGAGAGAGAGAGGCAGAGGGAGAAGCAGGCTCCCCGCCCAGCAGGGAGCCCGATGCGGGACTCGATCCCAGGACCCTGGGATCATGACCTGAGCCCAAGGCAGACGCTTAACCATCTGAGCCACCCAGGCGCCCTGAAATGTTTGTTTTTCATCTGAAATGTTCTAAGCAGTGAAGCTTCTCTGGCCCCAGAAGGTTGGGGCTACCTGAAGGTTGTGGCCCTAAATCCTCCTGATGGATATGGCCCTGGAGAGGCTCCTAACAGTGAGGGCGCTGGGTCTGGTGGGGTAAGGACACGTCTGACTGACAGTGGCTTCTGGATCAGGTCCCTAGGAGGGTCACCATGCTCAAGCATCAGGCACTGATAAGGCAGTGGGTGCAGAGCCGAGCGGGAGCCTGCCCACGGTGAGTGCGCAAGCAAGGGTACGAGGGAGCACAGCCGTGCCGGGCTAGCTCATCCACATCCCGCATCAGCGCCTCCCAACCCCATCTTTGTCCTTCCCCTCGTTTTTCTTTTATTTTTCTCCTACTTCCAATTTATAGGCTCTTCTTGAATTTTATGTATCTCTGTAAGTGCCCTTAAATCTTCGGTAGCATACGTTGGAAGCATACATAAACAAACTGCTTGGACGTGGAGGCCTTGCACACGCTGAAGCCACACAGAGCATAGGACATACCAGGGACATGTGTGCACCAAGGACATGCCCATGCTGGGGACACATGCCAGAGGGGACCCCTTCTCTCCCATCATTCCCAGGCTCTCCTGAGCCCTCCGAGGAAAGTTCCCACATTTGGCCAGGAAAACTTCAGAGAGGTCAGCACACAAGGGGTTCCCAGAGCTAGGGGGTTGGTGATCTCCACGCCCCTCCCAGCTGGGTGCTCCTGAGCTGGCCCAGCCCTTCTCTGCACCTCAGGTTCCCCTCGATGCACTGTGGGGAGGGAAGGGCAATGTTCGGTGTGCCCGGCTCCAGGCTCTCTCTCCATGAGTGCGAGAACCCAGTGGCCACCAGGGCCGGCACGGGGCCGGCACTTGTCTTCACTGTGTCCGCGTGCAGTGTTTGCCATGCAAACAAACTGTGCAAACAGGACCCGGTGCCCGGCCACATTGGCGAACACCGTGAGGGCCCTTGGTCTGAACAGCCATGAACTTCGAAGTGAGAGTGCTGTGCTCGGGGGAGGCAGATGCTATGTTTGGGCTCCCCCTCCAGGTGGGCCTCCTCCTCGGTGCCCAGCTTTGGGGGCTGCTTGACGGCCATCCAGTGTATTGAACCTTCACAAGCCCTAGTTGTTGTCCCCATTTCACAGACAAGGCCACTGAGGCACAGAGTAATTGGTGGAGCTGGGAGTTGATGACTGCTACACAGACTAACCACACACTGGAGCAGGTTCCAGACCCATGTTCCAGACCCCTGCCCCCTTCTCCCACCAGCTGGTCTCCGTTCCACCCTCCACAGCCCCAATGCTGCCCCCCAGGCCCCCTCCTCTGGGAAGCCTCTCTGAATGCCCCCTCAGCTAAGTCCACGGGGCCTCTCGCCTGGGGGCTATGGACATCAGTGGGGGGTCAGCTAACTCAGGTGTTTGCAAACCTTGCCCTGTTTTAAACGTTCCGAGAGAGCTCATCTTTCAAAGGCACCTGGGTGAATCCTCACAGGAAATGCAGCCCCTTCAGGACAACAAGCCCCTAACTCATCTGCCCAGGATCATCCACTCGGATCGATGCATGGTGCCAACTGAATCCTCAGTGGCCCCACCAGCACCCAAAGAACCCATCAGACTCTGAGGCCTATCTGTCATTTGCCCTGCCGGTCTGCCCAGTGGGAATGTGGGGAGGACAAGGAAGATCTGCACTAGACCCAGGGGTGGGCATGCCCCAAAGGGGTGCTTGTACCTGCAGGAAACCATCCTGGCCTTGCAAGTCTGGAAGTCTAGGACCTCAGGATACAGATGGGTAAACTGAGGTCTAAGAGGGAGGGGTGAGCAGCAGGGCAAGGCCAGGAAGACCCAGGTTCCAGCTGCTGGCTCCTCCTTCTGTGTTTGGGAGGAGTGGGAATGGATGGGCAAGAGAGAGTGTCCCCTTGGCCGGGGACTGGAAGACAAAGGCAGAGGCGAACGAGCAGCTAGGCACAAGGCCTGTGAAGAAAGCTGCTGGGCAGGGCTCTCTAGTGGCTGGACAGAGGCAGCTTTGTCCTCCACCCTCCCTGGAGCCTCGGGTGTGAACTCTCTGAGAACCGTGGGGTCACCTGGCAGACTGGGAGTGGGAGGCCTGGGCTTCTGTCCCCTCTGCCCCCCCCACGTTCCCCGGGCCTAGGGGCCCACCAGGTCTCAGCGGCGTCAATGCTCTGGGCTCCCGCGTCCTCTGCTCAGCGACCTCCAGCAGGAGGGAGGGACGCCTGAGCTTCCAGCTCTGTCAAGGGCTCCCTGAGCAAGGAGGCGACGAGGGCAATGATGCCAGCAAGACAAGAGCGGAACAAACTGCCCCAATTATGTAAGGCGGCCCTATTTCCTCCTTAGCAGACCAGAGAGGAGACCAGGGAAGCTTTGTTCTTCTCCACCCCACCCCCACCCATGCCACTGGGCCTGCTTGGGAGACCCCTCACAGGGGCCCACTCATAGGGCCCAGGTCACCGGAGGTGCTGGGGAAGGAGCTTGGCGAAGGACTCCACGGGTCCTTTCCTGAGGCCTGCAGGATGGGATTGAGGCAAGAGGCCTGGGTCTATCCTGTTCAGTCACTGTTCCTTGAGTGTCTCTGAGTGTATCCTAGCCCCTCTGCTTTTCTTGCCTGTACACTGGGGTGGGCAGTCCTTATCCCAGGCCTCTCCCCTGCCCTGGCCGCCATGGAGCCCTAGGGAACTCAGAGCCTTTCCAGAATCCAACTACAGTCCCTACCCTGCCATATCTCCACTGAGACGTGCGCAGGTCTGCTCTTCTTAGTGCCCCATCGGGGCCCAAGCAGGAAGCCCCTTCCTCCAGGCTCCAGAACCAGGCTAAGATGCCAGACAGCCACGTCCTCGGCATGGCTTCTGGACTGCCCTTGCCATGAACACAGTCTAGCCTCCACTCCCCGCGCCCCCCCGCCAGGGCCTAGACACCTCTGAGTTGCCGTCTCTTTCTCCATCTTGGGAGAGTGCCCTGGGGAGCACTGAAGATGCCCCAGGCCAAGGCCCTAAGGTAGTGCCCTGCTTCTCACCCTACCTTGGCACAGGGAGTCTGCACAGGCCCCTCATCCAGCCGGGAACTGGCTGCCCTGCCCCGGAAGGCCGGCCTGCCAAGCCGGCTGGAAAAGCCCTCCTACACGGCCCCATGCTTTGCTGGGCTGCCAACATGCTGCGAAGCCCCGGCTATCAGGCTCTTTGAGTTTACGGTGCTAGCAGGTTAGGGTTGCTAAACTGCAAATTTATCTCCTGCCATAAATGCAGGCGACGCAGGAGCCCGTGTATGCGCCTGAGTGCGTGTCTGTACATGTATGTTGGGAGGCACCATGTGTCGTGTACAGCAGAGTATGTGCACACAAAAGGGGGGTGGTATTCCTGGGAGTGTGCAATGCACACCTAAGCACGTGTTCCAGGGTGTGTGTCCCAGGTACGTGTGTGTCCAGGAGCACATATCCCAGCATGCATTCGTCCAGGCTCACTACGAATGAGGCAGGTGCATCCTTCCCTGAGGGCAGCCCGAGTCCCCTGTCCCTCTGCTCAAGCACAGCACACAGTAGGCCTCAGGGAACATCTGTGTGCACCTTGTGCACATGACAGACCCAGGGAGTCCTTGAGCGGTCCTTCGTCTCCCTGCCTGTCATCTCAGAGGGACTAGAGCCCAGCCCTGCTTACATATCCACACCAGGCTGGTGCCTCCTTCCAGCCACTGACCCCACAGACGCAGAAGCCCCCCTTGCATGACCTGCCAGGCTGCAGCAGAGAGAGCCCCAGGGCACAAATTCCTTCCCCTGCCTGTGTGTGGGGGTGGCAACAGAACTGCAGGATGAAGTGATCCTTCCTCCCCACCCCCACTCCCAGACAAGAGGATCTAAAAACACCATGAAAACAATTGATCTCCTTGCTGATAGTGGGTAAGAAAAAAATTACCTCTCTCTAAACACTAAAAATAAAGCCCAGTTCCTAAAAGCGGGGCTCTCCTCAGCCCATGGCTTTAGCGAGGTTTTGTTGCTAATTCGAAATGTGGATTTGTTGGAGAAGCCAGTGCTAACCCTTGGCTGCCTCACTGAGGGGCTTAGCCTTGGGGCACGATGGTGCCCCCCCAGGATCCAAGCCCGGATCTTGGCCATGCAGTGAGCCCAGATGTTGCTATCCCAGGCAGGCAGGAAGAGGGCAGCAGGAACTGGATCCATATGCTGCTTGTGCCCGGCTAATGGGCTAACAAATTAGCAGGTCTCCCCTCTAAGAGGTGATGAATGAGCAGCCGCCCAAGACAGCTGGGGGATGGGCCACCTCCCCAACAGTACTCCCTGGGCTCAGCCCTGACTTGGCATCTAGGGGTGCCCAGGCCAGAACCAAGACTTTTGAGGGATGAGGGTTGGCGGCTGCTGGGGGGGGGGGTCACTGTGGGTATGAGCAGGGGGAAGGAAGAGAGGGCATAAGAGGGTAACCCCAGCCTTGGAGGATGTCCCCAAATGGGCCCAAGCCAGGGAGGCCCGAATCCCCTGGGCTGGTGCTATGCTGTGTGAAGGGCACCACTGAGGAAGGGGTTAAAGGGCTGCTAACCGTTTTCAGCCTCCTTTTGAAGATCATTGTCACCGCACACACAACGGCCTGAGCGCCTTGACAAGAGAGAGGCGGTTGGTCCATGGGCAGGCCAGCAATGTGGGAGCCCGTGCCCGGAGGACTGATCGGGATAGGGAGAGACCTGAGCCACCCACGGAGCAGGGCTGCATCTCCCACAGAACTACAGGAGGGCAGGCTCCTGGGCTGACAAGGGCTGTGGAGACACACAGGCAGAGGTGAGGAGCCCTGTGGGGAGGGGTCCAAGGCGCCTGAGTCAAAAGCAAAGGGCGATCCAAATCAAAACCTCAATGAGATACCACCTCACACCAGTCAGAATGGCTAAAATTAACAAGTCAGGAAACGACAGATGTTGGCGGGGATGCGGAGAAAGGGGAACCCTCCTACACTGTTGGTGGGAATGCAAGCTGGTGCAGCCACTCTGGAAAACTGTACGGAGGTTCCTCAAAAAGTTGAAAATAGAGCTACCATATGATCCAGCAATTGCACTACTGGGTATTTACCCCAAAGATACAAAAGTAGGGATCCGAAGGGGTACATGCACCCCGATGTTTATAGCAGCAATGTCCACAATAGCCAAACTGTGGAAAGAGCCAAGATGTCCATCGACAGATGAATGGATAAAGAAGATGTGGTATATATATACAATGGAATATTATGCAGCCATCAAAAGGAATGAGATCTTGCCATTTGCAACAACGTGGATGGAACTGGAAGGTATTATGTTGAGTGAAATAAGTCAAACAGAGAAAGACATGTATCATATGATCTCACTGATATGAGGAATTCTTAATTGCAGGAAACAAACTGAGGGTTGCTGGAGTGGGGGGTGGGGTGGGAGGGATGGGGTGACTGGATGATGGACACTGGGGAGGGTATGTGCTCTGGTAAGCGCTGTGAATTGAGCAAGACTGTTGAATCTCAGATCTGTACCTCTGAAACAAATAATACAATATATGTTAAGGAAAAAAAAAAAAGAAGAAGAAGAAGGTAGCGGGAGGGGGAGAATGAAGCGGGGGAAATCAGAGGGGTAGACGAACCATGAGAGACGATGGACTCTGAAAAACAAACTGAGGGTTCTAGAGGGGAGGGGGGTGGGAGGATGGGTTAGCCTGGTGGTGGGTATTAAGGAGGGCACGTTCTGCATGGAGCACTGGGTGTTATGCACAAACAATGAATCATGGAACACTACATCTAAAACTAATGATGTAATGTATGGGGATTAACATAAGAATAAAAAAAAATTAAAAAAAAAAAAAAGCAAAGGGCGATCCCATCACAAACTCTGATCCCAGAGTTAGTGAGCCCCCATCACGGAGAGGGTCAGCCTCAGCCAGTCTTCTCGGCGGAGGGGGGGGGGTTGGATCAAACAATCTTATTTGTCCTTTCTGACCTGAGACCCCAATATCCTTGATTTGCTCCCCAAATCCTTATATGGTCCCCCTCCTCCATGTACTCAGAACATCTAAAATGGAACAGGATTTACACATTGTTTTGATAGAAGTTGGCCTGGCTCCCTTGGAAAGCTGTCCGGCCAGGAAAGGCAGCCCCTGACCCAGGTCTTCTGTGGGCTCCCTGTCCAAACAGCCCCAAGCCCCCTGCTTGTACTGCAACCCCCCAGCCCACCCCTACCCCGTGTAAACAGAACCCGCCTGCTCTCTCCCAGGGGCTGCTAATTCCTCACCAGAACTGCTCGGACGTGAAATTGGAGTGAGACAATGTGTGTTTAAGGAAATGAATCTCGCATCTTAAGAGGCTCGGGGAGCCTGTCCTGCACCCCCATCACCCTGCCCGCCCACCCAGAGCCAGGGAAGGAGCGCTTGGCATCAGGGAAGAGAAAGGCGGAGGTGACATTCAGTGCCAAATTAGCAGCCGCCACAGCCCAATATTGTACTTGCCTCCAATCTTCTTTTATTTTTCAAAAGAAAAGGCTTTTACAAAGTGAAAGAGGCTGTTGGAACACCAAGGCTGATGATAGTTTTAAACGGCATGCCCGCCACACGCATGCCCATCGGAGAGCCTCCCCTTCCTCCCTGCTTGCCGTCTCCGCTCTGCCCACAGCCACACCCACAGGGCCCCCGCCCCCACGGTCGGGCCCCACCGCACCAGCCACCGGGGCTGACATTGTAGGTGTTCTGACCCTGTGCCGCTCCTGGGCACGGGACCGCCTCTGAGCCACTTCCGCCTGCATGGAGCCCTTGCCACCGAGGGGTTATTTGTGGCATGTCCAGAACCGCCTGGCCTACAGAGGCCTCCGCAAAAGTGACCAGCCCATGGCCTCTGCAAGGGGTCCTTGTCCACCTTCTGATGGCCCTCGGTGCCCCCACCATGGGCTGCCTGTGCTCACCCCCATCATTACTGGCTCCTTTCACTAGGAGCTAGACACCCCATAGCCCCCACTCTGGTCACCTTGGTGAACAAATGACACCACTCATCCTGGAGTCCAACCCTTGGAACCCAGCCTGCCACCATGGGCCACTAACTTACTAACCCATGGAACAGGCTGAGCAGACACCCTCTGGTTGCTCCTCCAGAGGAAACACTGTTTTCACCCTTGACCCCCTTACCAAGTGCTGGGTCATCTCACTCATCACCAGGAGCCAAATGTGATGGGTTTTCACTGACAATTGAGACTTAGCCCACGTTTCCCATTTCTTTAAACCGGGGCTGCCCCACACCTTGGTTTCCTCGTTGAGGGAGAAGATGGGGAGCCTGCTGGCTCTAGTGTTTGGAGGCCCCTAAGCCTGGAGCCCCCACCTGGCCCTGCCCCGACACGTGCAGCCTTGGGCTCTTCCCAGTCTGAGCCGCCCCCAGGTCCCCCCTAATAGTCCTGGGAGGTGGGGGCTTGGCCACGCCCCATTTTACAGTTGGGACACTGGGCTCAGGGAGCTCTTGGGACTTGCCCAAGGTCCCAGCTGGTAAGAGGCACAACCAGAACCTGGACCTGAGCTGTGTGGCACCACGACATGGATGCTGTGGTGTGCTGCCCAGAACCGCCTCCCCGCCCCCCCCCCCCGCCCTCAGGACAGGCCCGCCTGCCCCCAGCTGCAAGCTGCTGTCTGCTCTCCACTGAGTCCCTCCCTGGGCTGTGGCCGAGCAGCAGGGAGCTGCCTCACCCTCTGACACACAGGTGCTCAGCTGACACACAGGTCAGGCACAGGAGCACAAAGGGCCGACCCCAGCTGGGGACAACTCCGAGGGGTGAGGCTGGCTCCAGCACTCTCTGTGGAACTGGCTGAGGCTTTGGTTATGACTGCATCACAGCCACACTTCCGCTGCCCTATCTGGCTTCCGTTCCCCCTCCCAGGTGTGGTCCCTGGGAGAACGCCCCCAGGAAACACCTCCCAGCCTCCGTTTCTGAGTCTGATTCCAGGGAACTGACCCCACCACGGCTAGTGCAGGGAGTGGTACCCGAAAGCCAACGTTTAAAAAAAATTTGTTTTACTATTTTATTTATTCATTTGAGAGAGAGAGAGAGCACAAGCAAGGAGAGCTGGAGGCAGAGGGAGAGGGAGAAGCAGGCTCCCCGCTGAGCAGGGAGCCCGATGCGGGGCTCCATCCCAGGACCCTGGGATCATGACCTGACCGAAAGCAGACGCTTAACCGACTGAGCCACCCAGGTGTCACCCCCCAACCAAAAGCCAACTTTAAAGTGGGCACTGTGCTGCTGACACTGAGGGTCTCACCATGGTGGCAGGGAAGCCTGTGATACGGTGCAATTGATCAAATGTTCACCCATCGTGAACTGACATGGGATAACTGAGGATGGGTACAATATTTCAGGTGTCTGAGAGTTTCAGGAAAGTGTAATTATAAGGACTATGGAATGGGATGGCTGTTGCTGAGGGCTATCAATGCTTTGGACAGAGACAATGAAAGGCTGAGTGTGATTAATCACGAATTTAAGGTGAAGTGTGAAAGTCAGAAGCCCCCTTGGCAGGATATAAAAAGACTCTCATCTCCTGCAGCCAGAGGCAGAAAAAGCTGAGGGTCAGGCACAGGACTTAATTAGAAGAGTGGCCAAGATTCTGAGGGAGTTACAGTTTCAATCCTAGCAGGTTGGTTACCCAAGGTCAGGACCCTGATTGGGAAGAAGTGGGTCCCTGAGTTGTGGGATGGGGACATCTGGGTCACTGCACTCGAGATCTTGAGACTCCCCTGCACTCCCTGAGTGTAGCAGTGGCAACTCCTCCTTGTGAAATGCTAGGACCCCCCTGCCCCCCACCCTGCCTTGCTTGAAGATGATTAAGAGGTCTCTATGTTATAAAACAACACACTCCCGGGGCGCCTGGGTGGCTCAGTAGGTTAAGCGTCTGCCTTCGGCTCAGGTCATGATCCCAGGGTCCTGGGATTGAGTTCCGCATCAGGCTCTCTGCTCAGCAGGAAGCCTGCTTCTCCCTCTCCCACTCCCCCTGCTTGTGTTCCCTCTCTTGCTGTGTCTCTCTCTGTCAAACAAACAAATAAAATCTTAAAACAAAAACAAAAACAAACAAAAAACAACACACTCCCCTCAGGATCTGCACCCCTCCTTCCCAGCCACCAGACCAAACACCAGGGTCAAGTCACAACATAACTGATCCAGGAAGTGCTGGGCCTGCTATGGGAGAAGAAAGGACTGTATCAGAAGGCGCTCTAGAACCTAGCGGACAGTTGGGACTGGATCCTGAGGTTGCCAGATCAAGGATGGCAGAAGATAGGCTGGATATGGGAGAGGACACTGATGTAGGAGCACTCTCCCATGATACAGGATCTAACACCCTAGCAAGGACCCCAGGAGATGTGGGCAGGTTGGCAAAAGCAATGGCCTACACCAGAGAAGTAAAAATGCCAGAATTCCCATAAAAACAATTGACAAAGGGATTAAAGGCTCAGACAAGTGGACATACCACAGTGGTTCTACCACAAAAGGCCAGAAAACCTACCATGACCATGTTCCTCGGGAAAGCTGTTCACCAACGTGAGAAGGACACAGTCAGAGAGAGGAACTCAGGGGGGCTGTCCTCTTAGGCTGGCTGGAAACACTGCTCTGTCTCATGTACCAGGTGACATGGAAGGATCTCAGCTCTGAGTAAAGCCCAGAATGAGAAAGGGCTCTGCAGCAGGTTTAGGATGAGGTGAATGTGGCCCTGTAGCTCGGGCCACATGACCTAGTGGTCAGATGATACTAGAAGTATCTGTTTGGGGAAAAGATGCTATGTGGAGTTCATGGCAGATTCTGTTTTTTTTTTTTAAGATTTTATTTATTTGTCAGAGAGAGAGAGCAAGAGAGCACAAGCAGGGGAGGGACAGAGGAAGAGGGAGAAGCAGACTTCCTGCTGAGCAGGGAGCCCGATGCAAGACTCGATCCCAGGCCCCTGGGATCATGACCTGAGCTGAAGGCAGACGCTTAACCGACTGAGCCACCCAGGTGCCCCATATGGCAGATTCTAATAGGAGAATCACAATATAGTTGTAGGGTCCAGATCATTTTCAACAAAACAATGTACCATTCTGATAGCAGCTCCTGGATTGTTACTGGGTCCTGGCAGAGACTGCACATGGCACATGATTAAATAACCAGAGCATGTTAAATCATCTGGCTTCTGTCACACCCATGAAGTCATGAGGTTTTGTGAGCCCAAGAGCAACCCACCTAAGAAGGAAGAGATGCATCTTTGGTCAAGTATGAGACTGGTCAGAGGGCACAAGAAAGCTGCATAAGCATGTGGTCCAGATCCCGTTCATTCACTACTGTTGTATGAATGCCCCTCTCTCAACTAAGACTGCATGGAGGTGGGGGGGGGGTGTCCCTTATGACCAATGGATGGAGGAGGAAGATCGAGGTTATTCTCAGATGGGTCAGCTTGGTATGCTCATATAAGCTGAAAATAGACAGCAGCTACATTACACCCCACTCAGGGATGGCCTGAAAGATAGTGTAAAGGAGAAATTCTCCCATAGAGCAAAGCTCTGAATGGCAGCATACCTGGTCATCCACCTTGTATAAAAAGTAAAGGATGGTAAGAATATGTCCAGATTCCTGGAAAGTCACATTCATCTTGGCTGACTGTCAAGATGAAGAAAGTCTGGAAGATCAGGGACAAGAAAGCCTGGTAAAGAGGCATGTAGATGGACCTATGGGCACGGACACAAGATCTGAAGATCTGTGCGTGTCAATGCCTATTAGATAGCACTACCAGGAAAGGGGCACCAAAAACTGGACAAAATGACTCAGCCAGTTGCCATCAGTCAGCCTCTGTCATCAGCCACTCCACGGCTGGTATGATGGGTACACGGACAGGGGAGTCTTGATGGCAGGGATGCCTGCCTGCGCCCAAGCCCAAGTCTGGTCTAGCGATCGCTGCTGCTGAATGCCTAACCTGCCAGCAATAGAGACCAAATCCTGAGCCCCTACAATGGAGCTCTTTCTTACGGAGATCAACTACCTCATTTTGGTAGGAAACTGATTACACTGGACCTCTTCAACCTTAGAAGGAGCAGTGATTCATCTTGACTAGTATTGGCAAATACGCTGTTATCAGGTCAGTTTTCCTTTCCTGCAGGGTACTGGCTATCTGAAAGCTCATCAAGTGCTTGATCCACTGACATGGGATCCCATGGGTTTATGGGATCAAGGAACCCACATTACAGCAAAAGAAGTGCTTCAGTGGGCACATGAACACAGGATCCACTGGTCCTATCACTTACCACATCACCCCAAAGCCACCAGCCTGACAGTGTTGGAATGCCATTTTTCTTTCTTAATAACAGCTTTATTGAGATATAACACATGTACCATAAAATTCACCTTTTTAAAGTATACAATTCAATGATTTTTGTCTGTTGGTGAAATTGTGCAAGCATCAACACTCTTAATCTTAGAACACTTCCATCACTTCCAAAAGAAACCCTGTACCCCACTCCTGCCGTCCTCAAGTCTCTGGCAATCACTAATCCACTTTGTATTTCTACAGATTTCTCTATTCTGGACATTTCATATCAAGTGAATGATACAACATGTACCCTTTTCTGATGGGCGTCTTTCACTTATCACACTGTTCTCAAGGTTTGCCCACATGGTAGAGTGTATCAGAACTTCATTCCTTTTTACTGCTGAATAATATTCCATTACATGGCGATATACCACACATTTTGTCTATTCGTGCATCTGGGTTGTTTCTACTTTTAAACAATCTTCCAAATCATGTTGCTATGAACATTTGCGTACAGGTTCCACGTGGACATGTTTACAATTCTCTTGCGTGGAATGTCCTTTTGAAGCACGGCAAAGCCACCAGGTTGGAGGTGATGTTTAGCCAGAATGAGGAGGCAGTACACACCCTCAGTCTATGAGCATTATAAGTGCCACATCCCTAATAGGCAAGAACACATTGGTTAAGGGACCGAGAGGTCAAAGTAGGAGTGGTTTCACTCCCCTCACTCCCAGTCTCCCACTTGGGGGAATTTTGGCTTCCAATCACTTCCGATTTTAGGCTCTGTGAATCTACAAGTCCTGGTTCCCGGAGAAGGAATGTTATCACAAGGGACACAGTGAGAGCCTCACTGTAAGTTTCAGCTGCTGGCCGGTCACTTCAGGCTCCTGAAGCCAGGGCAGGAGCCACGGAAAGGTAGTTGATTCTCATTATCAGGAGGTCCCAGGGCAGGGAAATACACGGTGAACACCCAGGTGACCCCCTGGGACGCCTCTTTGTACTCCCAGACGTCTAACGGTTACAAAGGATGAACAAGTGCCTCAGCCATGGCCTTCGAAGGGCAGAGTGGGCGGGGCTCGGAGCCATCAGGGATGAGGGTCTGGGTCAGGGTGAGGGGAATCTAGGGTGGGTGGGGAGGGAGGGAGAGCATGTGTCCCAACTCTGGCTTTTATGTTGGAGGGCACAGCTCATCTCATCATCCTTCCTCTTGCAAGTTTCCCAGGTAAAGGGACCAACCAGAATTCTGGATCAACTGAGTTCCCATGTGGGGAAAACTTACTATACGAAGCAAGGGGTCCTAGTGACTCAAGAGGCGGGCTGTTGTGGACACTGCTGCGGGTTCCCACTCAGAATCAGCTCTCATTCCCCACCTGCCAGGTGCTGAGGGCCCGCAGTGGAGTCTATGTGGGACTCTCCCCTGGTTGAAGGGAGCCACCTCATCCGTGGTCATGCCCCGTGCCCAGCAGTAGCCTGCAGCCAGTGATGGGGCTGTGCAGAGTATAAAAGCTAGGACCCCGGCCTCAATTTAGGACATCTCTAAAGAGCCATCCCGGACCCAGAGCTCCCCATGGGGCAGGCTGAGACCTCCATTCAATTGCCTGTGGTCGGCTTCTCTCCCTGCCCAGTCCTGTTCCATATATCCCCTTAGAAGTGTGGTTTCTCGGGGCGCCTGGGTGGCTCAGTTGTTAAGCATCTGCCTTCGGCTCAGGTCATGATCCCAGGGTCCTGGGATCGAGCCCCACATCGGGCTCCCTGCTCAGCAGGGAGCCTGCTTCTCCCTCTCCCCTCCCCCTGCTTGTGTTCCCTCTATCGCTGTGTCTCTCTCTGTCAAATAAATAAAAGAAAATAAACAAGTGTGGTTTCTCAGAGCACCCCCTCCCCCCAAAGTTAATCTTCCGTTTGCAAATCTTAGTGTCACAGAGCCTGTTTCCCAGGAACATGACCTAAGACACAGGGCCCAGGCTGTCTGCCCCCGTCAGTGTCAAGCCCCGGGCCAGCCTGCAGAGGCTCAAGAAAGCCCTGCCACGGCAGCTGCTAGACCTCCAGACCCCCAGGCCTGCCTTCACACCCCAACCACACGTTCAGGCCCCACCCCCTTCAGGGAGGTATGATAATGAGGCCCTTATACAGGTGGAGAAACCAAAGTTCTAGAGGAGAACTAGCTTGTCCAAGGTCCTAGAGCTAGAAAGGGGCGAATCAGAGTTTGAGCCCCAGTCTGTCTGAATCTCCTTGCCCACCAGCCCCATGACTTCCATAATTCCTGCCATAGCAAGAGAGAGGGGCAAGCAACAGGCTTGGGGAGCTTGGCGGAGACAGCTCATCTTGGCCTGGAGAAGTGGAAAGGTGCTCCAAGGAGGAGATCTGGGGTTCAGGTAGGTAGATGTGCAAGGAAAAGTGCTGAGGGAAGAGGGAACGGTGAGGGCAAAGGCAGGGAGACAGGCCTAGTGGGGGGTGCGGAGCTCTGGTTTGGGGTGATGAGTCAGGGAAGGGAGGTGTGATCTGTGTGAAGGTCGCGGTGGACACAGATCAGGCTCAGGTCCTGCATCTGTTTTACCCTGCCTGCCCGCCCCCCCCGCCCCGCCTCCCCCCCTCGCCCCGCCTCCCTGGGTCCCATCTCCCCCCAGGTTCCGGTGCCTGCTCTGAATGGCCAATGAGGCCATCTGATTGGCTCATCAAGGGCAAATAATAGCTTTTGCTGAATTCAGCTGTAGCCAATCAGAGGCAATCAAGCACACAAGAGGCCTGATGGGCCACACAGGGGGGTGCACCCACAGGCACCAGAGCTGGCCCCTCAGTCAGGTTCCAGAAGCCTCCCTCCCTCCCCCACCTTGTGTGGGAGAAATGGAGTGGAGGTCGGGGGGACAAGGGGGTCTCAGGAAGAAAAGGGGAAGGGACCCAGCTGGGCTCCACAGCATTTACTTGGCACCTGCTGTGTACCCAGAGCTCTGGAGAAGCTGTGCCCTGATAAGGAGGACTCAGACTGAGGACACACTCACCCCAGCACACACTCTGCAGAGCAGGCCCAGCTCACAGGCCTCGGGAGGGGGCCTCCTTAGGAGAAGCTTTTCTGAATCCCACAAAAGCCTCCCAGCATTTGTCCCTCGGCCGCCCCCAGCCTGCCCTCCCGGGTGTCTCTGTGCTGAGTTCTTGCCTCTTCTCTGAGGAGAGTGGAGCCTCCTATCAGACCCTGGGAAAGCAATTTTTCAATCTCTAACTGCAAACACTAATACTGCCGAAGCTAATTTTATAGATTTCCACTTCGAGGCCGCGCCTTTGTCCCAGAATCCCTCAGCCCGGGAGATTAGTAGTTTAGAGACTGGAAAAAATAAGGTATTTTAAAATTCAGCATAAAACCCTCTCTTAGATTCAGTGAGCTTAAAAAAAATTTTTTTTTGATTGGAAAAGAGCCTGTTAGTGAAGGAGGAGCCAGGTCTGGGACCTGCTCCACTGGGCGGCCGGAGGAGGGGCGCTGCTCTTCCAGCGCCCGGACGCCTACAGCATTGGCAACACAGCTTTGACCCGCAGCCTAGGGAGGGGCAGAGAAGGGGGAAGAGTCAGGCCCCATCCTATGTGCTGGGAAGCCATGGGCCCTCTGCTCAACCCTCTGGGACATGCGTACCCCTTTGCAGCCCCCCAGGATTTCCCTGATCCCAACCTTAAAGCCTGACGAGCTATAGAGAAGGTTTCCGTCCCTGGGACAGAAGAGGCCACAGGCGTGCTGCCCACTTTGCTGGTAAGGTGATTCCATTCCAGAGCAGACTCTCTCTGGGCCTCAGTTTCTCCACCGAACCAATGGCCAAAGTCCCTGGCCCCATGGCCCACCCAGAGCCACGAGCCCGGCACTGCACACCCGTTGCACACACACACCCCAGGCCACACACTCGCTCGGACCCTTGCCCTGGCGGAGCCGATCGAGCACGGGATGTGCGTGGTGGAGCTCAGTCCGCGAGCACCTCTCTATTGCATCTCTCACAGACGAAGAGCGTAATCACTCTGGCTCTCTGGGGGCCACAAGCTCCGAAACATCCTAATGAAAAATAAATGTATTTACAGGGGGACATCAAAGCCGCCAGGACGAGTCAAAGTAATATGCCTGCGACCAGCACGAGGACTTTTATTTCTTCCCCTCCACGCTCCAGAGCTGCTCCTGCGGCGTGGAGAGATAAATATTTTAAATAGCGACACTTTGGCGATGCACGGTTATGCAAGACAAGGAATAATTAGAAAATAAATTACTTTTTTTAAACACAGCGTTATAAACACCGGGCGCATCAGATTACTCCTTCCTGCAGTCCAGGGCTGCACAGCCCCGGGGGCCAGCCCAGCAAGGACCTCGGGGAGCAACCACATGCCCGCCTGTCCCTACCACCCCCAGATGGTGATGTCCCCTCCCGCCCGCTTGGGGAGGCTCCCAGAATCAAACTGAAGACCACACTTGGCAGCTTCTAGAAAATCTCAGCGATGGAAAGGCTTCCTCCGGCGTCTCACCAGCAGTGGCGCAGACTAAAAATAGTTTAATCTCCTTGAAAGCAAAAGGAGCAATCAGCAAAACAGACACTTGGGCCTGCGTGCTCCCCCCGCCGATCCTCACCATGCTCTGCCCCCATCTATCCGGGCCTGTCCCCACTGCCAAGCATCATCCACTTCAGACCGACCCCTGGGCAGCACCCTGTGATTCCCCTCTCCCCCGATCGGAGGAAGGCATCTCGGGCCCATCATTCAAGGCTCTTAGCGCCTGCAGCCCCAGACCAAGTTACATGTATGGTATGTCTCCTTTAGACCTTGTGACGCCCTAGGAGGCAGGATGGGGGATGTGATCTCTGCTTTACAGATGAGGAAACTGAGGCACAGAGAGGTGGAGTCACTTGCCCAAGGCTAGAAATGATGGAGAACAGACAGCTCTTGCCACTAGCCTGGGCCGGATACTAACGGAGGAGGGCTTTGGCCTCTGCAGAAAGGAAGCTGGTGGCTTTTAATTAGCACCAAACCTGGAGTGCTTGGGTGGCTCAGTCGTTAAGCATCTGCCTTCGGCTCAGGTCATGATCCCAGGGTCCTGGGATCGAGCCCCACATCGGGCTCCCTGCTCAGCGGGCAGCCTGCTTCTCTTTCTCCCGCTCCCCATCTCACTCTCTTTCTCTCTGTCAAATAAATAAATAAAAATCTTTGATAAAAAAAAATAATTAGCACCAAACCTGAGTCTCCAGAGATGGTTCCTGAGAAACAAAAGCTGTCCAGGGCAAGAAGGGGCAAAGGCTGGTGGGGGTGGGGAACGGGAGAGTCTCGCACATTCAGGGGGCACAGGTCTGTCAGAATGGGTCTGCCGACTGTGGCCGGAATGACACTGTAATTTTCCCATTTTTACCCACTGGCCTAGGATGGGGTCTGCACACCTGTGTTCTGGGCCCAGCTCTGCCACCAGCTTGCTGTGTGGCTGAGAGCCTGTCTCTGTCCTCTCTGGGCCTCGATTTCCTCAGGGATAGGCCAAGATGATTTGAGGGGATGATGACCTGCCAGGAACTCAGCTGCCCTCCAGGCCTGCCCTGCACACTCTCTGCACCCCCCTTACTCAGCCCTACCTCTCCACCTCTGTCCACTTGCCCTTCCTTCTTGCCCACCTGCACCAGACCAGGAGCATGGACTGTCCTGTCCCCCAACCTGGTTTTACAGGACAAAACTCAAAACAGGCAGGGGAAGGTCATGTGCCCAAGGCCACCCCGCGGAGGTCAGAAGAGGTACAGCCAAGGCCAGGACCTGGTCTCCGATCTAGTGCCATGCCCTTCACAATGCTCTTCATGAGCTCCCCAAGAATGCTGCAGTCTCCTCGGAGTTCAGAAGTGCCTTCTGTCCTCTCCCCCATCCTTTGGAAAATGAAGCCAGGACATAAAGCGATACATCAGGCTCTGGTGGGTGGTCCAGCTTGCCCAATCTCCCGAAATGCCATCAGGGAAGTTGGAACTTTCATACTAATATCTTTCCTGGTAACCAGCAGCTGCAAAAAATTACTCCATAACCTTGCTCTGAGCTTTTCAAAAATAGCCTGGGGGCCTGCTTCTAGAAGGCGCTGCACTGCCCAGCCCTATCTGTAGGCCTGAGGAAGGTAGCTTCATCTCCCCTCAGCCCCTGGAACCCTCTACCCTGGCTCCCCAGGCCATCCCTCGGCCCCCCTGGTACACTGGCCAGTTGCGCCCTCACATCCAATCCTTGCCTCCTGCTCTGGCTGCTGGCCTGGGTCTCGTCTCTTGCCTCCAGCCCAGTCCAGCCTTTGTCTCTCCCTCCCCAGCCTTTGGTTCCCAGTCCAGCTCTTGCCACCGCAGCTCCATGTCCCTCTGTTGCTGCCTCAACATACATGGGGCTTGGTTCTGTCCCCTGCAGCAACTCCACGTCTTTCAGCATCTCCGCATGACCCCGAGGGCAGAGACAACCCTCTCTCTTTTACGGATGAGGAAACTGAGGCTCAGGTCACCTGATTGTGAGGGGCTTCATTGTGTCCAATCACCCTCGAGGGGCGAGGCCCCACTCACTCAGCCTCAGGAGAAGCTCAATTTTAACAGGTACAAGTGGGGATTGAAGAAGACACTACAGGCAGACGGAGCAAAGTAGGGCAAGGGGATGGCCCTGAGGAGGCCTGGAGGTGTGGGGCTGAGCTGAAGAGAGGACTCTGACTCACTCAGAACAGCCTGAGTCTTGGGGAGCTGCTCCAAGGGATGAGCCGTCAGCCACCAGCCAGGCTCAGGGAAATGCCCTTCCCTGGTCATGGGAGCCCTAGGTAACCCTACCTGAGCACAAAGAAGGTGTTGGAGGGGAGGGGAGGGGGGGCACCCAGGGAATAGCTGCCCTGTTGTCAATCAAGGCAGAACTTTATCCACAAAGCTCTTCCCCACTGCTGGCTGTGTAAGCCAGGCCAGCTGGGGCTTCCAACTGCACCGATGGGGCAACTGAGGCTTGGGATGAGGGGCACCTGATCAAAGGGAGAGAACCAGGCTGCTGAGGCTCCCTGTAGAGCCTCCTGCCTTTCTGCCTTCTCCTTAAATTCCCTCCTCTGTACCTGATGCTAACCCCAAGCCAAGCCCCGGGCTTGACGTATTACCAGGCACAGGGTAGAAGTTCTCAAACTGTGTTCTCTGGCACCCTGGGCAGGAAGCAGGGCTCATGTGGAGAGTCGGGGAAGTGGGACGGAGATCAGGAGGCCCCGCCTGCCCGCCGTCTCCCTCAGCCAAAGAACCTCCTGTTTATCCATTCCCTGGCCAGGGCCCTGCATGGATTTCAGAGCTGCTATAAGAGCATGACAGCAGTGGTGCCTAGTGGGCTGAACTTCTGTTCTTTCTCAAAACGCCCCAAAACCACAGGAAAGGGCTCTTCAAAATGGCAAAAACCCATGAGTCAAAGAAAATATGGAGGAGGTGCCAGAAACAACATTTGGAAGCTGGAGGCAGATGGACCAGGGTGACAGACTCAGCCGGCCCTGGGAGGCTCACCTGTGCTAGCAGTAGGTTAATGTGGGGGAACCCCAAAGAGTAACCCCAAACGGGAGGCTAAAAGAAACTTCCCCGGGAACCTGCAGCCCAGAAGGGCCATTTGGCCAGATTACCCACAATGAAACCAAAGCCCATGAACCCCACCCCCCTCATCCCCCTGTGTGCCTGGAGCTCTTGCCTCCACATTCAGTGCCCCACGCTCTGGTGGTGTTTTGATGAGGCTCAGAGAGTTGTGAGCCCCACTTCTCAATTCCTATCACATAATCTCCTGTCTGCTTGAATACGAGTAGATCACATGGAACCTCAAACATAGAGGGGAGACAGGCACATAGGAGTTGGAGACCAAAGCAAACAAAAAGTACCTGGAGGAACCTGGGCTACATAAGGACATGGAAGTGTAAAAAAGTGCCATAAATTGTGCATGCTAGGGTTGAAGAAATAAGTAAATATATTATAGATAATGAGAACTGGGTTTCTCACTGTTGGGAGAAGGAAGTCATCAAAGAGGAAAGGAGGAAGACTTGAATGAGCCTGTCACACTGGACGGGACCCAGGGGTTTCGGTACTGAGCCACAGTTTGGAATATCTATACAGATAGATAAAGTTACTCACAAATATGTGTGTACACATGGGTAGCAGACACACATATATTTCCCATCTCCGGTTGTGATCATGAGAGGGCCTAGGTTCCCTGTTGAGCCCCCTGCCTTTCTGCCTTCTCCTTAAATTCCCTCCTCTGTACCTGATACCAGGTATCACCCCAGGAGCCATGAGCACACTCGGCACACAGATCTTAATTTCTAAATACCATTTGCCAATAAATGGGATCAGAACTCCTTGGAGAAGTGGGTGATTCCAGGGAAGATACAAGACGAGCATGAAGTATCTTGGGGCAACAGAAAGTAAGCAAGTGCTTGAATAAGGACAGAAGTATGTCAAAAGGGCTGAGGAACCAACCTGGAAGAGCTCCCAATGGCCAAAGCTGGAATAATTCGAGCAAGAAAATAAATAATGACAATAGTGAATTATAGCCCACAGAGTAAGTATTCATGAGTCAATACAGATATAAATAATTGAATAAATAAGTAAAACAGGCGAGAAAGGACAGTTTTTCCTTACAGAAGAATTCTGATTAATAAATGGAGAAGGAATGAGAGAATAGGAAAGCACCATTAGAACACCACAGTAATAACAGCTGCAGGCAAGACCCACCAACGGATTTTAATAAGAGTGAACAAAAGTTTGAGAGGATCAAGATATTTGTATAACCTCAAAGCATCTCCCAAGAAATGTATTAATTACAAAGGGAAAATAGCAACTTTGCAGTGGGGGAAGGAAGCAAACCCCACCTTAACCAAACGATCAAAATTAGCATCACCGATCATACTGACATTATGTAGTCTCCGATATAATACACTGAGAAGGACACATCATTCCTGTGGCGTTCTTCCTAAAAATGCATAACCTCAGTCCACTCAAAGGAAAACATCAAACACAAGTTGAGGGATATTAAACAAAATAACTGACAAGTACTTTTTAAAAAGTGTCAAGATCATGAAAGAGACCCCAAAACTGTCACGGATTGGAGGAGCCTAAGGAGATATGACAACGAAATGCAGTATGGGATCCTGGTACAGAAAAAGGACATTAGTGGGCGCCTGAGTGGCTCAGTTGGTTAAGCGACTGCCTTCGGCTCAGGTCATGATCCTGGAGTCCCGGGATCGAGTCCCGCGTCGGACTCCCCGCTCGGTGGGGAGTCTGCTTCTCCCTCTGACCCTCCTCCCTCTCATGCTCTCTGTCTCCCATTCTCTCTCTCAGATAAATAAATAAAAAATCTTTAAAAAAAGAAAAAGGACATTAGTGCAAAACCTGGTGAAAGCCAAATACAGTCTTCCCTTTGGTTAGCAGTAATGTACCAACGTCAATTCCTCCTTAGCTTTGGTACTTGTACTATGGTTATGCAAGATGATAATGTTAGAGGAAACTGGGTGAAGCGTTAGGGAATTTCTGTGCTATTTTGTCAACTTCTCCGTAAGTCTAAAATTATCTCAAAATAAAGGAGTTTCTGTGTGTGTGTGTGTGCACTTAAGTAGGCTCTGTGCCCAATATGGGGCTTGAACTCATGGCCCCTAGATCAGGAGTCACATGCTCTACAGACTGAGCCAGCCAGAGGCCCCTAAAGGAGTTTTTTTTTTTTTTTTTAAGCTATAATACGATCATCCTCAGAGAGCTAACAGACATTGTGGTAACAATGAAACAAGAGTTAGATGTTATTCTTTATTTTTTTTAAGATTTTATTTATTTGCAAGAGAGAGAATGAGAGACAGAGAGCATGAGAGGGAGGAGGGTCAAAGGGAGAAGCAGACTCTCCACTGAGCAGGGAGCCCAATGCGGGACTCGATCCCGGGACTCCAAGATCATGACCTGAGCCGAAGGCAGTCGCTTAACCGACTGAGCCACCCAGGCGCCCTAGATGTTATTCTTTAAAAGGACTAAAAAGAGATCCTAGAAATCAAAAACATGGTAACAAAATGTATAACTTGATAGAAAGGTGGGAGCCTGGGTGGCTCAGTGGGTTGAGCATCTGCCTTTGGCTCAAGTCATGATCTCAGGGTCCTGGGAGTCCCACATTGGGCTCTCTGCTCAGCAGGGAGTCTGCTTCTCCCTCTCACTCTCCTTTTGTGCTCTCTCTCTCAAATAAATAAAATCTTAAAAAAAAAAACTTGATAGAGAGGTTGGGAGATAAAATTAAGAAATCTCCTTTGAGGGGCACCTTGGGTGGCTCAGTTGTTAAGCGTCTGCCTTCAGCTCAGGTCATGATCCCAGGGTCCTGGGATCGAGCCCTGCATTGGGCTCCCTGCTCAGCGGGAAGCCTGCTTCTCCCTCTCCCACTCCCCCCGCTTGTGTTCCCTCTCTCGCTGTCTCTCTATCTGTCAGATAAATAAATAAAATCTTTAAAAAAAAAAAAGAAATCTCCTTTGATTAAAAAACAAATAAACACAAAAATGGAAAATCAGAGAAAAAAGAGAAAAAAAGAAAAAGGTCTGAGTTAAAGGTTCTAGAAAGCAGAGAAAATATTAGGGAGGAAACAATCAAAGAAATCATTCAAGAAAACTTTCCAGAACTGAAGGATGCAAGTATCCAGCTTGAAGTGTCTACTGAGTGGTGAGGAGTGAAAATAAATCCCACTAAGGTATAGCAATGTGGAATTTCTGAACACTGGGCATACGGAGAAAGTTTCTAGAGATAAAAATCAGGTCATGTACAATGGATTGGGAATCCACATGAACTCTGGATCTCTCCAGAGCAACTCAAGAAGCTGGAAGATATGGAGCACTGCCTTAGGAACGCTGAGGAAAATGGTTTCCACCCTGAACTTGCACGCCCAACATCAACCTCTGCCAACTGTGGGGGAGAGGGCAAGCTTTCTGAGACATGGAAGTCTCAAAAGTCTAGCTCCCATGTACCGTTCCTCAAGAAGCCAACTGAAAATCTTCTCTACCCAAATGAGGGAGCAAATCGGAAATCAAGGGGTCCAGGAATCAGGGATTCCAACCCAGATGACTGGTGAGGGAAATCCCAGGCACAGTCTGAGCAGCCGGCTGGGGGAGCGGGCGCTGTTCACAGGAGCAAGTAGGGGGGCTTCAGGTAAGACTTCCCTGGGCGGTTTATTGGACAGAACCCCAGATACATCTGCATGCATGACAGGAGGTCAGAGAGAAGGGCAGGGACTTTGGAGCAGTGTTAGCAAAGTTTCACAGAAAATGAAGCAGACACCAGACAGTTGTTAACCTGCAGAAAAAAATGTAAAAATTGCACCCCAAAGTGTGTACTCTGAGTTACAGTTCTGAAGAGCATTTGCCCAAGTGAGGACAATGTCAACCCCGAGTCCTGACCCACCTGAAGGACCCTGTGATGGGGATGGGAGGGTGAGGGATGGGGCTGTGCATGGGCAGACAGGGAGTGCTAAGTGCTCCTATCCCCCAGCTCATGTCCATGGATAATGCCTGAAATGGAACAATCATGAAGTAGGGACATAAGTATGTCATTTAGAGATATGGAGCTCTGAGATTAGAAAGTGACAGCCTCCGGGGAGTTGGAAGTGGAGAGGAGGGGCTGCTGCACCCAACACACACGCCTGGTAAAACTACGGCACATTGCACAACGTGTGCACATAAGATGCTGATTTTAAAAATCCATCTTGAGGGGCGCCTGGGTGGCTCAGTCGGTTAAGCACCTGCCTTTGGCTCAGGTCATGATCCCAGGGTCCTGGGATCGAGCCCCGCATCGGGCTCCCTGCTCAGCGGGGAGCCTGCTTCTCCCTCTGCTTCTCCCTCTGTGATCTCTCTCGCTCTCTCTCAAGTAAGTAAAATCTTTATTTAATTTATTTTTTTTTGTTTAAAGCTTTTATTTATTTAACAGAGAGAGACACAGCGAGAGAGGGAACACAAGCAGGCAGAGAGGGAGAGGGAGAAGCAGGCCTCCCGCTGAGCAGGGAGCCTGATGGGGGGCTCGATCCCAGGACCCTGGGATCATGACCTGAGCCGAAGGCAGACACTTAATGACTAAGCCCCCAGGCGCCCCAAATAAAATCTTTAAAAAAAAGTAAAAATCCATCTAGAAGGGTAAGAAAAAGAAAATAATATTAAGAAAGGGAGAAAGGAGGGAAATGTGGGAGAAGGTAGAAAGGAGAAAGGATAATATAGGCAGAGGAGTCAGGGGCCCCCAAAGGGCAGAGCTGATATGATGCTCTGTTGACATCACCACCACCTCTGTTTATTCTTCCAGCAAATGAGGACAGTCTGAGGTTTCAATTCCCAGATCAGCTGAGTACATAGACCTGGTTCCTTAGGCCAAAACACCCGTTTAGTATTGGTGACTTCGGTGTGGGTGACCCCTCATTCCCACGTCTACATTTCCTCAAAGCTGGGGGTATCAGAAAGCAAGTTGAGGGACAACAGTCCACAGTGGGGGACAATGCCGGTGGGGAAGAAGCTATATGTCTTGCACAACGTCTGTGCAGCATGGTACACTCACTACCTTCGCCCCGACCTCTGTTTAAAGCGGCAGGTGCCGGGGTGAGTCATCCAGACTCACAGGCAGCCATGCTTGGGGAGGGCTGTGGAGGGAAGGGACTGCCTGAGAAGTGGGGCTGGGTGAGCTACACACGTCTGTACAAATTTTCACCCCCTCCCCGGGATCCCCAACTCATCACAAAATTTTCCTGCAAATGCGAAAACCTGCAACTCCTCAACCCACTGGCCTCCTTGCACTGGACAAACATCCATCCCAAGGGGCCCCCCAATCCCAGGGAGGGAGGGAGGGCAGGTGTGAGACCCGCACGGAGGAGCTGTATACAAAGTACAAGCTCAGATGAGAGTTGGGCTCAGCTGGAGGAAATCAGGAGCCCTTGGAGAACGGAGAACGAGACATTGGACCCAGACCTCCTGATCTGTGTCTCGAAAGGGAAGACTGAAAGCCAGGCGAGTACCATGGGAGAGCCCCCTCCATCATCCAGGCCTTGTTCCACCCAGGAACCTTCATGTCCCTTAAGTGTCTCATTGTGCCTCACTGCAAAAGGAGCCCCAAGGACCCCAGGAGGCCGGTGGTGGGTTACCCAGCCCCACGGACGGACACGACCTTTTCCAGCTCTGCCAAGGGTTTCTCAGGAGGCCCTGGGGGCATATATGCTGTGGGTGAGGCTCGTGCGTGTGGCAGAGGCATGCCTCCTTGGGAGCAGAGGGGCACGTGCCCTACCCTGGGAGCCAGTTTGAGGTGAGAGGCAAAGGCTGAATCTGATGGCCCTGTCTAATGAGAGATCTCCCCGGCCTCCCGGGAGCCCCAATCTGCTGGGGGGTGCAGCCAGCACCCTCACAAAGATGGGGTGACAGTGTGCAAGGCCTGGAGGTCCTAGTCTGAGCTGGGGGGCTGCCAGACGCAGTGAGTTTTCAGGGCCAGTCTCCTGCCTCCCCCCGCCCCCCGCCCCCGCCAGAAGTCTCCAGACCTCCGTTCCCCCTGAGCAGCTCCTCCACCACTTAGCAACAGAGACAATTTACATAATGCATCAAGTGTGAGAGCAATAATGGCTGGGGGAGCAGGGTGCCCGTTAGTGGCTCCTCGGGAGAGAAAATACCTGTTCCCACACCACTGCCTCCCCCGTCACAGACGGGCCTCAGCGCTGTTGGGAAGCAGGTGCCTCTAAGTGCTCAGTGCTGCCAAGAGGGGCCCTGGAATTGGAGCAACCTTGGGACAGAGATGCACGCAGGAGGAAATTTCCAAAGCACCCAAGTTTTGAACATAAATCCACCCAGCCGTGCTCTGGAGCCTGCACCCCTGCTGGGCCCGGGGCCCTGCATCCGGAGCCTTCCCGGAGGAGGAGGCACTCCAGCAGGCGGGAAGCTGTAGCCGGAGGCCGGGGAGCTAGGCTGCAGCTGCCCAGGAGGCAGTCACGTTCAAACACAAAGGCAGCGATGGAAGGGGGAGAATACATAAAAATTACTGGCATGGTAATTGCTTTTTATATAAATGTTCTTTTTAAAAGTTTTCCCCAGTGTGAACGTCCCTCTTTAAAAAGAATACATTCACTGCACACCAATTTATTCTGTGCCTGTAGATGGAGCATAATGAAAGCTCCTCCGTCAGCACCTGATCAAGAGGCAAGTGGCTGCCACTTGACCCAGCTTCCAGGTCTCCCTGCGAAAAGGCGACAGGCAGCAGCAGGGCCCGGGGTCTGTGGGGCAGTGGGAAAGTGGGGAGCTGGCATCCAGGATGCTCTGGGCCTCAAAGCCAAGCCCGACCAACCCCATTAGCGCCTCAGAGCTGCACTCGGATGGAGGATTCAGAACGGGGGCAGCCACCATCACAGACAGACAGGCAGACAGACAGACAGACAGACAGACAGACAGACACACACACACACACACACACACACACACGGGGAGACACGGTGGGCGGGGGCGGCGGTGCGGGGGCTGCGGTGCATGGGAGGCTGGGGGGGGGGGGATCAGGCCCCGGGCCTGACTGCAGGGCGTATGCAGGAAGCTGGCTGGTGACAAAGCACCTGGCGGTTTGAAGCGGGAGAGGTCTATCCTGGGCCGCAGAAAGCTCTAACTCTGCTCTAAGCCCACAGGCACCCAAACGGTTCGCCGCCTCTCCCTCCCCACGATGCCCAAGACCTGAAAAGGAGGCTCCTGTGCACGCCCCTTCAGTGCCACAGCTCCCTCACCTGTCAAATGGGAACAATGTCTCCGCGGCCGCACCACCCAGCCTTTCCGAGCACTGGACTGAGGACCACGAGGACAGCCTGCCCAAGGCCTGTGCTCTCCAGAGAGGGGCCATCCCGGGATGCAGACACACGGGGGGCGAGGACACAGATCCACAGCCGACTGGCACCTTGTCCCCCTGCAGTGGCGGCAGAGTCACTCGGGGGGATGTTTACCAAGCACGGGAACATGGCGTGTGTGCGTGAATGTGAGCTCCTCACCCACAACTGAGATTTCTCAGCTTCACTAATTAACCAGTTAAGCAGTTCTCGCCTGCTTGGGTGACACAGAGCTCCTGGCATCTGCCTCCTCGCCATCCCACCCTGCTCTCTGAGTATGCCCGCTCACACCCCCACGCAGAGCTCAGCCACATACGCGCACGTGCGTGTACACACTTGCCTGGCCACACCCCCCACGAACCCCCCATGCTCTCCCGAGCACATGCATACGCATTGTTGCGCCCCCACAAGGAGCACACATGCAGATTTGCAGGTTCTCTCCCAGGCGCACACACAGTCCCCTTCCCACACTCAGCATCACGCTCCTGTCCTCTCTCTCCCACGGGTGGTCAGCCGTACTCTATTTACACGAGCTTCCGCAGGTCAGAGAGGTGTCTCCCAGTGAGCCAGGGGACCAATAATCACGGGGTGGGGGTGGCCTGCTTGCCTTCTAGGTCTGACTGCGCATGTTCAGGTGGACTCCGGGGAGGCCTGGGCATGACCCTGACTTCTGGTCATGATCTCCCTACCCCATATGATGTCCACCCAAGGCTCCTGGCAGCTCCTGCCTTCTGTGCGTACCCAAAGGGTGCAAAAGCAGAAGGGAGTGGGGAGCGCTGGATACTACTGGCCTCAGGGTAAACCCTGGAGGGCTTCCTGGTGGAGGGAGCTGTGGGCTGGGTTTAAAACTGGGGTGAGGCCTGGAGGGGATGGGGTGAGTGAGGAGAATGGCAAGTGGACTAGGGAGAGAAGCTGGGATGTCTAGTGGGGACAGGGAGGGCACAGGGATGGCTGGGAGGCCCAAAGGCTCTCCGTTCCCCCAGCGCAGGCCACATACCTTGGCCAGGCCTTCAAGTCCTCTGGGAACAGCCCAGCCTCCCCCGCCCCAGCCTGACATCTGGGTGGCAACACACCTTGCAGCAGGCTCTTCTCTTGGGCCCTTCTTCAAGGCCCCCACACTCTCCATTTCCTCACAAAGAGCAATCGGGGACCCTGGATGTGGGGCCAAGCCTGGCAGATCCCATGCAAGCCTACTGCTCCCAGGGCATCTGGCACTGAAGCTCCACCTTGATGCACTGGATCTGTTTCCCCATGCGGGGCCGGGGGGTTCCCATGGTCCTGTGGGACAGTCAGAGACCTGGTCTCCCCCTTCTCAGTCCTCGATGCCTGCCACTTTGCCTATCTATCCACTGAACAGTTACTAGCTAAGCACCTACCCCTGGCCAGCCTCAGGGGCACATATATGCAAGTCTGCATGCCACAGGTGTGCATGTATATGTGCCCTCCGTGTGTGTGCAGCCTGCTTCTCCACCCGGACTGTATGACCTCTCAGATGGGGCCCAGCCCCCAACCCCACACCCTCAGGCCAGGATGCTTGAGCCTTGGGGTTTCCCGAGAACCCAAGGATGGACAAGGAGTGGGCTGAGGAGTCTATCCAGGATCCCCCCCAACACACACACACACACACACACACACACACACACACACACGCAAGTAGCCAGCCAGCTGCCCTGCAGAGCCACCAGGTCCCAGGGCTGGGAAAGAAGTATGTGAAAGACAGGAGGTTTGGGGCTCTGCAACCTTCTCCAAACTCTAGATCTTTGCTCACAAGGAGAGGAGAGCCATGCTCAGAGAAGGTGGAGGCAGGCCAGGCTGAGCCTCTGTCTCCTGCCTGGTCGTGGTAAATGGTGCTCATGTTGCCCCTGGGGCTGGCTGTGCTTTGTCAGAACCAATTACTTCTCTGCCTCTGCCAAATGCTTGGGGCTCCACAAATTTCAGGCAAGTGTCCCCATGGCTGCCACCGATCCAGCAATGGATGGGGGTGGAGGAGCAGGGAGGAATGCAGATCGGGTTGGCCATACCCGGAGGCCCAGCATGGAAACCCATTCCACCCTCTACCCCCATCCCCCATCTCCCACCCTTGATCATCCAGACCGGCCCCTGGCTCTGGACATGCGGCCCCACTGCTCTCCAGAGACGGATGCAGAGGCCAGCAGGGAGGGGAGCAGACCCTGGCCTCTTCTCAATAATCTGCAAATACTGGGCCCCCATTGGAGCTGACCCCCCCACTGTCCTGCTACCAGGCCAGCCTCTCTGGGGACCCCAGGGGAGAGCCAGGGTGTTCCATCAGAATAGTCCTGCTATGTGTGGGGGGAGGAGTGGGGGTGTCTTGCCTTAGGAAAGCTTGACAGACAGATGTCTTAGGCTCCCAAAATGGAAGGATTGAGGGGCATCCACTTTAGGGAAGGAGTGTACAGCAAAGCCATGGGTTCTCAACCCAAACTTCCAGAGAGACGCCCTCTGTCTGCCTGGTGAGGCATGACCCCGCCTCTGAGATTGTCTCTTCTTTAAACTGAGGGACCCCACACCTGGCTGGCTCGGTTGGAGGAGCCTGCGACTCTTGATCTTGGGGTTGTAGATTCGAGACCCATGTTGGGTGTAGAGATTACTTAAACAGATAAACTTAAAAAACAAAAATAAAAAAAAAATAAATGGAGGGACCCCAGTCACAGAACCTTCCAGAGATCCCTGGACTTGCCACCTTCAAGAACCTGTGATCCTCAGCCTTGGCCTCGGCCACACTACTTTCAGATCCACTAACCTCTCCCCAGGGCCAATACCTGGGGCCAGCCCACAGATCGGCGGTGTCCCACCACTTCCACTCTACTGCCAGTCAAGCCCCATGCCCAACCCACCAGGCCTGGAGACAAGCTGCCAGCTGGCTGACTGATTTGAGAAACAGACTCACAGGCCTCTTCTGGAGTATAGGGTCCCTTTCCTTCACCACTGCCCACCTCCTCCCTAGGGGTGCCTCTGCAGCTGGCTCCCTGGGTCTCTGGCTCAAGAAGCCACCCGTCCTTCCCTGGTCCATGGGCCCCATTTCTTCAAGCCCTGCCTCTCCCTGTAAGGTTCCCAAAAGATGCCATGGTCGGCCAGTGCTAGAGACTGAATATCTGTGTTGCCCCAAAATTCATATGTTGAAACCTAATCCCAACATGACGGTATTTGGAGGTGGGCTCTATGGGAAGTAATCAGGTCATTAGGGCAGAGCCCCTTCCGAAGGGGATCCGTGTTCTCATTAAGGACCCCAGAGAGATCCTTCCCCCTTCCACCATGTGAGGAAAGCAAGAAGACAGCTATCTATGAACCATGAAGTGGGCCTTCGCCAGACACCAGATCTGTTGACACCTTGATGTTGGACTTCCCAGCCTCCAGAGCCATTAGAAAGAAAATCTGTTGATTATAAGGCACCCAGCCTATGGTATTCTGTTATAGCAGCTGGAACAGACTCAGACAGGAGGGACAAGAAAACGGATCTCCAAATTCCTGGGCTGAGACAAGCAAAGGGGACACCATGGGCATCTGAATTTCCTCAAACTGTGACCAACTCCTGGAAGGGCAAGCAATTGACAGCGGGGGTGGGGGGGGAGCACAACGGCACCCCCACATTTATAGGGCTCTGTCCATAGCCTTTCCTTGCCCTTGGTTCCTTGAGATCCTCTCATGTCCCATGAAGACAGAGGTGCTCAGATCCCCATGTCACGGATGGGGGAAGCAAGACTTAGAGAGGCAGGACAACACGCCCCAGGTCCCCGAGCGTGGGAAGGTCATCCTGCCCACTCCACTCTTTCCACCACCACCCACTGTGGCGTTGCTGTGCATGGCAGAGGTTCCAGGTTCAAGTTCTAGTTCTGCCACTTACCAGTCTGGGACCTCAAGGCAGGTCTCACCTTAGGAATGCACAACTCTTTTCTCCTGCTCTGAGCCAGTCCCTATCCTCTGGAACTGACCTTGGCCATGGCCCTGCGGTGGTCCCTCTCCCATGCTGGTACCACCAGCCATGGGTCTGCTGATCCCACCCAGAGAGGCCCCTCCCACAGACCTGTCCCCTCCATACCCACAACCTCCACAGGCACCTGGGGAGCAGCTCCGCACTGAGGCTGTGCCTGAACTCCAGAAGCCTCCTGGCAGGGCTCCCTGCACCAGTCTCCCCCTGCAAGACTCCAGAGCAAGGGGCTCTGAATTGGCCATGGACGCAACCACCCACTCGTGCTCCTCTGGGGACTTCCCTGTCACTGCATCCTCCACCTGCTGTGGGGCTGTTCTGACCTAACACCCTCACTAGAGGCCTGGGAGGGGTCAGGGGCTGAGAAGGGCACAGTTACTGGCAAGGTACTGGAGGAGCCCTTGGGGTAGGGGAGGCTCCAGTAGCGAGTGCCCATGGAAGGCATGACCAACATAAGCCAGGGCCCCTGGGCAAAGTGTCTCGGGGCAGCCCTCCCCCCACACCGACCTCCCCGCACTCCTTCTCTGGTAGGAGGGTGTGTGGAAGGGATGTTGGAGACCCAAGCCAGTCCTCTGGCCCGCAGGCAGGAGCTCCTGCCACTGATGAAATGGCTTTTGAAAAGCTTCAAAAATGGAATTTTCTCCTTTGGCAACAACAGAGTGTGTGGGGGGGGGATGGGCTGAGCAGGACTCAGTCTCCGGGTCTCCCAGTCTCTTGTCTCCCCACACAGTGCTCAGGAGAGAGCACTGCCAGACCTCATGTGGGGGAGGGGCAGAAGAGGCCACCCCCAGGGCAGCCCTGGGAAAGAAAGAAGTGGGGAGCAGGCTGGGCTGGGGGAACAGAGAAGGGGTCCAGGCAGGCTTCGGCCAGGCTTCCATGCATCTGCCTCTGTGTATCTAATTATGCTCAAGTGGCGGCCTCACCACTTTTCAGACGCCCTCCCAGGAGCCCCTCCTCAGCCCCATGCATACCCGCTGGGTGCCGAGCAAGAGGACCATATGGAGAGAATAATAAGATAATTAACTTTCCATTAAAGAATAATATATGTGGGTTTTTAGGGAGGCGAGCGGCAGCAATCCCTACCCAGCGGCATATTTCACACCCGCACCCCCCCCCCCACCCCAACGCACCCCACATCCTGATCATCTTCACCAGGAGAAAGGAGGGCACTGCTGGGCCTCACTGGGAGGTGGCTGGAGGAGGGGTGGGGCCTTTGGGAGGAGCAAAAGCAGAGCCCCTAGGACAAAGGTTCTGAGGCTTCCAGGAACCTTCGGGAGGGGCTTTGATGGGCCTGGTTGGGGCTCCCTCAGCACCCCTCATCTTACTATGAGCACATCAGCTGGGACAGCTGTGCTGGTCTCCGAGGTGGGCAGGGGGCGGTCCGCCTGGCCAGGGAGCTGCAGGCCTCCCTCTCGGGGTACATGTGAACCACAGTGCTCTGAGAGAAGGACCGACTGTGGGGTCTGGGGGTCACAACGGCTTGAATTCCCCTTTCCTGGCCCTCCAGGGGCTGTTCTGTTCCCTGGCACCTCCCCCTACCCCGGCTTCCTTCCTCCTCTTCTGCCCCAGCCCCTCTAGGGTTCTGAGCTTCCCTGGCACTCTTGGACACTGCTAACCCCACCTGAATGCCCAGATGCCCAGAGAGGACCCACCCCAGATGGGGGCCAACCACAGTCTTGGCCGGCACCCCTAAGCCAGTGTGTGAGTATGCATGAGTTTCAGGAATTAGTGGTACCAGCCAGGGGGGAGGGCTGGAGGGGCAGTGGGAGGCCTGTCTCAAAGGCATGTAGGAAGGGGCCCTGTCGTGGCCAGACTTTGGTCCTTGCCAGGAGCCAGCTCCAGATGTGGCACTCCACAAATATTAATTACACATTCCCAGGGAGCACTAAGTAGATGGGGTACCGGGATGGCCAGGGGCAGACAAGATGGGCTGGGACTGTGCCACCATCACTGGTTCAGAAATGCCATCCTGGCTACCCAGAGTGTGAGGACACATGGATACCATCGGTCTGAATCACCATGCCTGTCCAGAGAAGCACAGCAGTGGGGAGTGGAGGAGGAGATTTGGGGGTAGGGATCTCCGAGTCCTAGGGTCCTGTTCTCTGTAGACACAGCTCAGCAACTGAGGGGAGGGGCTGCCTCAGGGTAGCTCCTCCAGGCAGGCCCCAGGCCTGCACCTCTGGCTTTGGTACTTCTCCCCAACCCCACTACCACGTAAGACTGGCCTGTCGGGGCTCCAGGATGGGACTGGCTAGTGGAGACAGTCGCTCAGGACCTTGATTTTCCCGTTTGTATTTAGGACCACAGGAGTAACGAGCCGCATGCAGCTGGGCTAAGGCCATCATGGAACTGAGGCAGCCAGGGATGCTGACAGGGCTCTAAGCCATTTCTGCCCCAATGAGAAGGCGAGGTAGGAGGGGTTGATGTGGACTGAGAAAGGCTCCCATAGGCCCAGGCTTGGCTTGACACTTTCCAGACAGATGCCTATGGACCCCAGACATGGTCATCCTGGATCTCTATTCCCAGCCCAGCTTTGGCCAGGAAGCCTTCCCTCACCCCAGAGAGAGGATCTTCTTCAGAGACCCTCCAAGGAAGGTGTCTCACCCAGGTCAGGAACGCATCTCAGGATGGTACACCTGATGAGCCACTGGTTCTTCCTCACGTCTGACTATAATCTCTCCTGCTTTGCTTTCCCACAAGGTCCCCGGAGTTGTTCCCCTTCTACACTGGACACCCAGTCAGAAGTGAGTAGGTTCCTGGCTGTACCTGTCAGAGTGACCTGGGCTTCAGAGTGGGGAAAACGGCCATCTCCACGTCCTCCCCCATGCACCCCCAGGCACCTGATGAATTATTCATCCTGATCAGCCTCATTATGTAAATGAGCTCAGAGCCCAAGCATATGCTCTCTGCTCTTCCCCCGCCCCACCAAGGATGGGGACAATATGGTGATGATGGGGGAGGGCAGAGAAGGAGCTTGGGAGACATGGATCAGCTTCCAGGGGTTCTGGAGAGGGCAGACTACAGTAGAACCCACACTTCTGTGGCCTCTTCACATCAGAAATAGGCCAGGGCTTGGCGGGGGGACTGGGGTACCTGGGGGGAGCCATGGCTCAGGACTGTCTGGCTAAGCATGGGGGTGGGGATGGCACGTGAAGGCCAGGCCACAGCCGGAGCACCCACTATGTGCTGGCCCTGGGCTTAGATGAGGAAATGTGATGGGGTCTTTGCAGACAGCCCCCACACCCCACCTTGGTGTGCTGTGGTTCCTAACCTGTAAGTGGGCTCTGGTCTGCATGCAGCCATGCCTCCATGGGGTTGTGGTCGGGAGGAGGAAAGTGCCAAGGCAAGGAAAATGCTCCCATATGCCACTGTCTGCAGTTTCTGGACTCCTGCCACTACCAGCTCTTGGGGCGCCCAGCTTCTGGGAGTGGGGGGCCTCCAGGACCGGGGTAGGGGCAGAGGGCAGCCATGCAGGGGAGGAAGGCCAAGGGGGCCCAGATGCCAGGACACCCCAACTGCAGGGTGTTTGGGGGGAGCACAGAATCAGCTCAGGGAGGCCTAAGGCTGTCAGCTTGGTGGAGCTGGTGCCAGGATCCCCGGGAGCATCTGCAGTTGGGTCAGGGCTCTGCTGTAAGCATCCTCCCAACCCATCATTGCTGGGCAGGGGCTGGCCACACAGGCCCTCTCATATGCATCTGAAGGAGAGCCATGGTGACTTAGTCAGGTCTGGGGTGGCTTGTAGGGGGCGGGGAGGTTGGCTCCCTCCCGCTCTTGTGGGATTGTCCTTTTCCTCTGGAATTCTTTACTTGCTTTCCTGCCACCCACCTCACCAGAGTGCCAGGCGCCAAGAAGCAGCCCCAGAGCTGTCAGCAGGAAGTAAGAGGCTGAGGAAGCCGGTGAGAAAAAACTGGAGCAGGACAGAGAGCCGCCGGGGAGCTGGCAGCCGTCAGCAGGCAGAGGGATGCCAGGAGGAGCCAGCCGGGAACGCCAGGTCAGCACTTCTCTGACTGTGGCCAGGCTGGCCACCACCGCACCAAGCACAGCCCCTGCTCCAGCCCAGCTCCCCACTTCCCCAGGCTCATCCTGCCCAGCCTTCCAAGAGGTGCCCCTAGAGGAGGAGCAGGCTGGGGACAGGAGTCAGGAGCCCTGGTCCAAGCCCCAGGGCTGCCACAGCCAGCTGCATGACTCTGGTTGTGGCTGGCCGGGTGGGGGTAGGGGAAGATGTGCTCACCGAGGAAAGTGTCTGGAATCACTCACCTCCCATCAGAAAGGGAGGGGCCAACAGGTCCTCGGAGTGAAAACTCCAATCAGTGAGGGAAAGTCAAATTTCTAGAAAAGGGGGTGTATCTGTGTCAGCTCATCCACTGTTATTCTCATCACCTCATCCTCCAGCCAGATCTCCCAGACACGCCACAGACCAAGAGTGAGGATCAGAGAGGGTCGGGGACTCGCCCAGGAGCACACAGTGGGGATGCTGAGCTGGGCTTCCATCTCTGGTTCTCACCAGCCAGGGAGCTCAATGGTTCAGACAGAACCAAATGTCATGTATGAAATGGGTGCATTATCTTCTTACTGGCAAACTTTCGGGGTCTGAGTTGCCCATGACTATAAAATAAACAATGTCCTCAAGCTGGGAATTCAAAGCACGGAACATTCTTGACCGGAGGTGCGTAGTTAACTACTTATGGTACGTCTTATGTTCCAATACAAGACTTGGAAAGGCACACGATGCACATTCCAAGGTACTATCACTTCTTCATTAACCTACACTGCTACACTTGGCAGCACCCACTTAGAACCTAGTCTGTGCTGGGTACAACTCCTGAGCATAAACTGACTTCTGTTCTGGAACAGCTTTTCCTACAGAGCCTTCTCTGGAAAGCTCTGCTGGCCTCTAAGTACGGCTGAGTCATTGAGAGTTCATGGGAAGAGTGGGACGGGGGTTACTGCAATTCAAGCCCAGCAATTAGGGCAGGGAGGTTCAGAGAGACTGGGCCACTAGGGGGAGGATACCCAGCAAGCTGGGGGCTGAGACCTCCAGACCCGGACTCCCGCTCCCCGTCACGCTGCCACCTTGTTAGCCAGCCCTGATCAGCTGCATCTGTGCCGGAGGGACAGCCCCATCCACAGCCAGTGGCGACGTACTCACTGCCAGCCCCGTTTCCTGGGTACCTGCCCCAAGCTAAGCAGGGGGGAAGGACCAAGGCTAAGACCCCATGGTAGCTTCCCCATTCACCTGCTGATCCCAGCCCTGAACAAGAAGGATGTCACGAAGAGGGTCCAGACCTGGCCTCTTGGCTTAACCACCTACAGAAACTCTGTTTACTCTGCTGTTCCCGGACAACCATCGGCAGGAGAGCCCTGTTACTCCCCTGCTCGGTTCTGGTCGGGCGTGCTGGCCCAAGCCTCCAGCAAGAGCTCCTCAAAGTACCCCCAGGTCCCTGGAAGTCCCACCCAAGCACTCCAAGAGCTCAGCTCTCCGAGCCTCTGCATTTCCACATAAAGAGTGACGGCTCAGGGACCTGACAGCGACACATTTTGCAGCCTTCTGGGGGTGACGGATGGCCTGCTCTTCACATCACTATTTCAAACATTAACATAATCTCCGAGGATGAATGTGGTCGCTCGCGCCTAATCAATCACCCCTCCTGCCCTGATCCCTCAACTTGCCAAGCACAGGCTTTCAACCCGTCTCCTGCTACAGCGCCCTGAGTGGCCAGCGCCGCGCTCCGCTGTTGTCGGCCTGGCCGCCCCACTCATCGTGTGGACGGTTCCTCAACCTCTGTGCGCAACCGCACCCACTGCACCCTCCAGGGCCTGGCCCCCTGCCTCAGGGGCTACCTCAGACACAGACCTCACCCACGTAAAACCCTGAAATTCTGGGGCGCCCGAGTGGCTCAGTCAGTGAGGCATCCGACACTTGATTTCGGCTCAGGCCATGATCTCGGCGTCGTGGGATTGAGCCCCGCGTCGGGCTCCACACTCAATGCAGAGTCTGCTTGTCCCTCTCCTTCTGCTCCTCCCCCCACTTGCCTTCTCTCTCTCTTTCTCAAATAAATAAATAAATAAAATCTTTTTTTAAGAAAAACTTGAAAGCCCAACACGCTGACATCAGAGCTCACTGGCTAGTGCTCAGTACCAGAAAGAGCAGGCCAAGTCCTGGAGGAGTGGCTGTTTTTCTAGTAATTTCCCCACCTGCCCCATTGGGACCAGCAGTGGCCAACCTCACTCCTTATTTCTGAAGCCCTTCTCCCATTCCCACTCAGAAGAGGGTCCCTGAGCAGAAAGCAAAGAGCACCGGGCTTACCTCACGGAGCTGTTGGACACCCCCAAAGATCCGCATCACGCCATCGATCTCTTGCTCCAGGCGCCGGGCCCAGTGCTGCATCCTGTGTGCAGAGAGGAGAGAGGTGTCAGGAGGGCCCCCCTCCCCAGTGCTGGGACAGCCCAGCGCCGAGTGACCTGGGGCGTGACCCGTAGCAGCCACTCCTTCAGAACCCGATCTTCACTGGAGGAGAAACAGAGACTAGGAACCGGAGTAAGCCTGTGATTCCCTTTGAAGCCTAGACCTGGTGGCCCAGGCTCTCCTCACGTACTGTCGCGTGGCCAGGGAGGAGAGCAGGTTGTAGTTTAAATGCACCGAGGGAGTCCAGCAGCTCCAAGAAGCCTGCAGGGAGACTATTTTTCACCGTGAAGAGCCAGCCCTTGATGTTGCTGCTCTGAACGTGGGGACTCTGGACACCAGGGAAGAGGGGAACATGAGTGAGCCATGTGGGGGCTGCTGGATCTCAGAGCCTCCTGTCCCCAAGGCTGGGTGAGGCCTGAGGAAGGGGAAGGAACATGAGTCGCTGCTGTCACCACCAAGTCATTGTGTAGCCGGGGGCAGCTTCCTGCCCCCGTGGGTCTCATCTGAGAAGTGGACGTGGAGATTCTGGTGGAGGCAGCCCTCATCTTTCCGGCACACAGATGTTATCTGAAGCTCATTGCTGCATGCCCCGCATCAACTGCCCACCCACAAGTCCAGTTCAGACCATTCCGCCCCTTTCCAGGGGCTTTGCAAGCCCCATGAGTCCCTCACCTGAGCCACCAGCCTAAGCAGGTCTCCTTCGCACTGGTGTTACTCTGAGCTCGTTCTGACCCGTCTGTGTCTGTTTCCTCCTCCAGAAAGTGGGGATAATTTGGGGCCACCTCATAGGGTATGAGAAGGACACATGAGAACAGGCAGTCAAAGGTGCTGCACTGGGATACTTGTGAGCCAACAGGAGGGACAGGTGGCCTCAGGACCCAGTATTCTCAGCCCACACCCACGGAACAGGAGTGGCATCGGGGGAGAGGCTCAGTCCACGTTCTAACCTGTGACCCTTCCTTTAGGCAGTGCCAGATCAGGTGAGCAAAACCACACCAGGGAGATGTTCTCCACACTTCCCAAGGTGTTCTCTGCTGTGACCAAGGTCCGCTGCCCTAATGCATCTGAAAAGGTACCTCAACGTCCTCATCCCACCACACAGAGAACAAGGCCATTCCAGGGAGGGCTCATAGGAGAGTTACCACAAAGATTTAAATACACCATGGGTTAAGCACAGCCCATAGGGCAAGGTAGGGCTGGGGCGAAGCCAGCCCCCCAGTCTCCGGAGGAGTACCCTAGAAACCACAGGATCCAGGAGATCGCATCTGGCCCTAACGTATGCCCTGGGCCTGCTACCTCTCCCACCTTCCCCGGTGTCACTCAGGGCCAGGACTCTGCTAGCTCCCTGGGTCAGAAGAGCTCGAGCCTCCACCCCAGCCCCCTGCCCCACATCCATCCTCAGGCCTGTGGCTGGGGGGCTGGGCCTGTGCCATTGTGTGTGCCCGGGTCGGTTGGCATGGGAACTTGGAGCAGGAAGCGGGCGGATCACTAATTGCAATTTGCCAAGCTGAATGTCAGGACCGTGATGGAAAAAAAAAATCAACATCAAAAGAAATAGGTATTAGCTTCAGCTTGTTGCTGGCTGAGCCACAGCCTGATGCCCACCTCCAGTCCCCACCACAGGGAAAAAGCTAACCCCAAGCCCAGGAGGAGGCCAGGTTGCAGACCAGGCTACAAAGGGCAATCAGGCCTCCGGTGCTAGCCAGGGGAGGGCAAAGCCCAGCAGAGAGCGGAGAGCCTGCTTGGCCCCTGCTCCTATGTACCAGGTGCTGATCGCGTGGCCGTGGCTGTGGGTGGACAGCGGGGCAGGTGGCTGTTTTTGCTCCTGAGACAGAGCCCGGGGGCGGTGGGGGGGAATGTTGAGGTGGGATGTTGTGTCCAGCTAGGTACAAAAATGGTTGAGGTCAAGGAGCTGATCTCCAAAGGGAACCATTAACTCTGCCCTGGCCCTGACCCTGACCTCAGCCACTCACTGGCCCAGGGGACGAATGCCAATCATAATCGTTTCTGGGACTAATGTGCACAAGGGCACCCACGATGTACATGGAGTGGTGCCAGCATGCCACTTGCTCTCTTGCTTCAAGCCTCACAAAGCAGCAAACATTATCATCCCCAATTTATAGATGAGGAAACTGAGGCACAGGGGCTTTAGGTGACCAGGCCACGGTCACCCACCCAGGAAGCAGCAGACACGGAGCCTGAGGCATGGATGTGCTAGAGTCAGCAAGAGCCATGCAAGAGTGCACCTCCTCCCAGCTCTGCATTCAGTATTTGTCACTCTGCGAACTTGAAATCGGCCATGGTGGGAATATTTATACCACAGAAATCGGCAAATGCTACAAATTGCAGTTCTTTTTCCCCCTGGAGAGTGAACTGTAAACATTTACTAGCACACCACTGATTCGGCCCCAGGCTGTTGACTCTTTTCTAGTGTATCTATAGGTCTCTGGTTCTAGGATTTCACAGATAAGCAAAAGAAAATTAATTGGAAGAACAGACATGGATGCCAAGTTTTTATTTTGCTCAGACAACACATTATTATTATTATAATCACCATCATTTCATCTAAAAAGGCTATTTCAACACTAAAAGAATTTTAGAAGAGCCAAATCTCAGGATAAAGTCCAATTCTTTCCAAGATACACACACTCTTTCCCTCCCTCTCTCCCTCCCTCCCACTGTCTCTCTCTCACACTCACAGACACACACACTCACACACATACATTCACATGCACATACACACGGCCTCCCCACTTCCACCCCCAGGCTGAGCAGCTTCAGACTCTGCTGTAGGTCGCAGAGACCGGTCCGCCCATGACACGGCAGGACACACACATCCTCCTGGGGGCCGGGGTGGGGGGGTGGCTCTAGCCCTTGGTCTGGTGCCCTGGGCGTGATGGACAGACAGACCCCAGGCCCCAGCAGCACCATGCATCAAAACAATGCCAGGGAAAACAAGTTACTCTGATTATTCACCTAAACCAAACCCAATTAGGAAGGCAGTATGTGTCCCAGTGTTAAAAAGAACATGATAGATAAATCATTTCACTGTCACTGAGATGAGAGTATGTGGGTTCCAGGGTTTGGCTGGCGTATCAGTGCTGGCTCCAAGGCGTGACACCATGGGACAAAGGAGGCCGGGAGTCATCTATGCACCCCCACAGCTCCTGTCTGAAGGCTGGAGAAACCACCCACCAAGCCGAGGCTGACCTGGCCAGGCACAGCCGCACTCCCTCTGGCAGAATGGCATGGGGGCTTTGGAAGTATGCGGGACGTATCTGGATCCATGGCCCCACTGGGTCAAAGGCAAGCTGACCAAATATGCCTGGGCTCCCATCAGCCCGGGGCCAGGTGCCTGGCTCCACAATGCCTCCTGAGGGCTGCCCATGGGTCACCCTCCCGACAGGGTAGGCCCACCTGCTGGTTCCCCACATCCCTGTGTTTTTCCATGCTCTTCACCGAGATGACACTGCTTATCTCCGAGTGTCTCTAAGTGCCAAATTAGCAAGACAGGGAGGCGAGAGAGTGTCTGGGAGGAGGCACGTGCAGCCAGGGGCTGCAGCCCTCAGGATGACTGGTGTGGGCAGGAGAGGCCGAGGACAGAGCCCTGTACCTCTGTGTCCTCTATGTGCCTGAACCCAGGGAGGTGCAGGCACTGGGCCCCCATTCCACAAATAAGAAAACGGAGGCCCCCGGCAAGGATGGGTGCAGGGCCACATACTTAGCAGGAAGCCAGACCCATCCTCTTGGCTCCATCAGCTCCCTGACCCCACCCTTCCAGGACAGGGCAGCTTCTGGGAAGCCTCAGGCACCACGAGGTCGAGGTGTGACCACGACCTCGGGGAGTTGAGCTCCCTTCAAATCTCAGTATTCCTGTCTGTAAATAAGGCGAATGACTGGCTGAAAAGCTTCAATGGCCAAATCCACACGGCAACCTCGATGCATATTTACCAGGCACCCCTGGGGGCTACGAGAGCACCCAATACAGTGCCCCCATGCTCAGGAGAGCTCCCATGAATGCCTGCACTTGGGGAGAGGAGCACGGAGGGAGGGAGTGTGGCCAGGATTCCTGGAAAGGGTGAGAGAGAGGCAGGGAGTGGGCACAGGGCAGAGGGGCACTAAGCCCGGACCTGGAAGACTGAGGGCAGCCCAGTGGGAAGAAGGCCCAAGGGGCTGCAGGACGCCAGGCCTTGCTCTCCAGGGCAGGCTTCAGAACCAAGAGGAGTATGTGAGAGAAGAGTCACTAAGAGGTAAGGGAGCGAGGCCATCCCCATGTGGGGTGAGGAACTGGGGCTGAGGACCCCCTTCAGCGGGCAGAACCACCAAGAGCCCAGCTCGAGCCTGGGGAGGCCCCGGCCAAACTACAGAGCCGCCCTGGGGCCTGGAGCTCTGAGGTCTTCGGCTCCGGCTCTCCCAGCGGGGAGGGGCAGGGCAGGAGGAGGGGGGAGGAAAAGCCCCGGGAAGGGGAGGGGAGGGGAGAGGGAGGGCCTGCGTGCAGATGCAGCAGCACAGATGAGACTGTTGCCAGTTGTTAATTTTACGCCGAAGTTGTTGATCAGAATGTGATTTAATTGTACAGTATAATCCAGGCTTTTGGAATAAATTATGCAGAAAACTCATCTATAATTAAACAAATCAAAAAACCAGAGACAGGTGACACGGCAGGTTTACCCTCGGAGGGCGCGGGTGGGTGTGGGAGGCCGGACCCTGCAGAAGGGCCAGAAGGGAAGGAGGCAGGCTTTGTTCCAGAGCAGGCAGGGGCAGGTCCAGGGAGGCCAAGGCCCAGTAGGGGCCTCAGGACTCCCAACCTCTGCCTCTGCAGGCCTCTTTACCACTATGGAGGCATTCTGCCATCAAAGCCCTGCTGCGGGCTGCCTCCACCAGGCAGCCTGCCTGGATGAACCTGGTTGCCCTGGGGACCTCTGAGCAATCTACTGTCCTCCCACTAGCTCAGCAGAGCAGCCATCACAACGGGGCAGGTGGGGGGCGGGGGGCAAGGGTGGAGCTGCAGGTGAAGCAGGAGGGGTGGATGGCAAAACAGGACGAGGCTGGGGCAGGTGAGGGGTGTGGGGGCCACCCGCGGCTCAGGGCATGTGAGCCAAGCCTGGCAGTGGTGGCAGCCCACAGGTCTCCTGCTTCTCTCATGACAGGCTGGCCAATTATTCTCCCGGCTCTGGGGGAGGCAATGATTTAAAATAAATTGCTATTTAATTATTCTGATTATATTTCAGCTGGCCTGCCATCTCCCACCTCGGTGCTTTCACAGTCTTCTGAAGGGGAAAGAAGAAAAGATCGGGCGAGAGAAGGGTGGTAAGGGACAGACAGACTGAGAGACACAGACCTGAAGAGAGCCCAAGAGAGCTGGGCTAGAGGGCCTGCATCAGGCTGACCCTAGCCCAGGGGAAGATGACTGGTGAGTGGGCCTGGAGAGGGTGTTCGTCCCCCGGCAGCCACCCAAAGCTCAGACAGCAACTGTGGCCCCTGCTGAAGCAGCCCTGGCCGTGGCCGGCCCTCCCTCTGGACCACAGCCACACTGCAAATGGCAGGAAGCTCAAGGCTGCACCCCGGGACTGTGGCATTTCCAGAGCCACCTCCACCAGGGAGTCCTTCCTGACTGCTCGGGTGGATGTCCCTTTCTACCCAGACTGAGTGCCAGGATCCAGTCCTGGCTCTTCTGAGGCCTTGAACCAGACATGTCCTTCTAGGCCTCAGTTTTCCCATCTGGAAAATGGAGATAAAGCTCACCACTTGTCTACCTCTCAGGACCCAAAGAAGAGGCAGGTGGAAACCACGGCCCCACGGAAGGGATGTCAGCAGTGCTGACTGCCCCACACACTCATGTGCACAGACCCACAGTCCAATCTTCCTCAGACCTGCAGCTCACTAAGGGGGGTTGGCTGTGCCTCTTCCTTAGACTGAGGCCTCCAGGTGGGGTGCAATCCCTCCGGAAGGGCAGGGTCTCCGTGATCCTTCCCTTGTGCACTCGGGAGAGAAGACGCTTGGGCCTCGGCGTCTTTAGGGCCTCAAAGCCCAGGGTGTCACCCCTGACCCTGATTTGATCACAGCCTCCTGAGGATGGCAGAGGGCAAAAGTCTAGTCAAGGTCATTCGCTCCCGAGAGGCCAATTAGGTCCAGCCACTCCTGGCCAAGGACATGAGAGTGCCTACAGATGTGGAGGCCAGTCAGCACAGGGTGATGGGGAGCATGCTGGCTCAGCCAGTGCAGGGTGGAATGAAGCTCCCCAGCTAGCCACCCATCCCTTCAACAGGTAGACTGAGGGACAAGACTCAAAGGACTGGCCCATCTTCAACTGATTTGTAATTCAGCTAAAGAAACCCCTATAGTGTGAGCAACGTGGTACCTGCCCCCCCCGTCATGCCCCCCACCCCCCCATCCCACGTACATAGGGACAAAGGCAGCCCATTTACCACAAGTGAGTCTCAGAGACCCTGGGGAGCTGGGGAGGGGCTGATGCTGCCGAAGTTCGAATTAGTCTAAATCCATTGGCCTCGACGATGTGTGTCTTGGGACCCTGCCCAAATACTGCTCCTTAATGAGGTTATTAATTACGGGCTGTCCCTTCCCTATCTTTCCCCGGGAAAAAGCTTTTCCTTCTAGTTGGCTCTCGGCTAGGAGGCAGCGGTGGCAGCGAGACCGTGCCTCCCCCCTCAGACTAACAGTGAACAATCATCTGGCTTTAATTAGGGCGCTGGGTCCAGCCCAGTATTTACTCCTAACAGCTTGATGGGGGGAGGGCAGGAGAGACCTGGAGCCAGAGAGCAGCATGGCCCAGGGCTGGGAGAGCCAGGCAGCCCACTTGGCCCAGAGAGGGATGGAGGGTGTCCAGACGCACACAGCAAATGGTCACAGACCTCAGCCTCGTTCCCCACAATCAGTGCAGGATTAAGGGTCCACAGGGGCACCAGCAGTCAGGAAGGACCCATAGATGAGGCAAGCCTCAGCCAGGGACGTGCTGGCTGAGACAGGGGAAAAAGTTTCCCCAGTAGCATGGAGGGTCACCTGAGCCTGACTTCTGTTTCTGCCATGGTTAGCTGTGTGACCTTGGTAACATCCTTTCATCTCTCTGGGCCTCTGGTAACTCGTCTAGAAAGTGAGGTGGTTGTCACACCCACAGCCACGGGGGTTCCTGAGCAGCCCCTCAGCAGGAACCCCCTCACCATGCCTGGTCTGGGGTTTTCCAGCAGTAGGAAGAAGCCCCTAAGGGGGACTGCTCGAGCTTCCACAGGAGCAGCCCTTGCAGTACTGAGTGGTCGGAGAAGTCACCAAGGAGCAGGGGAGGAGTAGGGATCCAGGCCAGAGCTCAGCTTGGAGGGCGGGGAAGGGCCCTGGGGCCATCTCTCCCCCAGCCCGTTGTACGAGGCCCTGCTCTGTGGCCCACATCTAGCGCTGTGCTTGGCTTCTCCAGATCCGTTTCTCTCTCTCTTTGCCCAAGGAGGGGTGGCCTGAGGCCTCCACAGGCCATTTGGGGATTCAGTTCCCAAGGGCTCTAACTGGGGTCTTCCTGCCCGGGGCCTGCGCCTGTGAGTCCGGTGTCACAGCGGCGACAGACTCGGACTCTCCCTGCACTGCCTCGGTTCATCCTCACGGCAGTCTAACCCTCATCCCCACTCCTCAGAGGGGAAGACTGAGGCACAGAGCAATTGAGTGATGTGGCCAAGGTCACACAGCTAACAAATGCCCATCAGGATGACACACACCTCTCCTCAAGTCTCAAACGCCCAGGTGCTGGCGAGCCACGGCCACTTGGACGTCTAACAGGCCTTTCAAACTGAATGGATCCAAAACTGAGACCCTGACCTCCCTCTGGAGCCTCACTCTCCCTTCTCTCCCTCACCGGCCACCTCCCCTGGCTCAACTGATGGCAGTTCCCTCTGTTTAGGCCCAAAGCCTCAGGGTGACCTGGAACCTGCTTTCTCTCTTTCGGCAAGTCCTGTCGGCTCCACCTGCTGCCCACTGCCTACCACCTCCCTGGCCCACAGCCTGCCTGGGGCCGCAACCATGCAGTTGCTGGCTTCTGCTCTCACATGCATGCGCGGCCAGTGTCCTGTTGGAACTGTGTCCTTCCTCTGCAGCTCCAGGCCACCACAGGAAGGGCAAAGTCCGTCCAGTGGCCACACTCCCGATGGCATCCTTGCCCTTGCTCCTCAGGCCACACTGGCCTCCTCACTGGGGCTTGAATACACTCCTGTACTCTGTGCACAGGCCTTCGCACATGCTGTTCCCTCTGCCTGGACTGCTCTTTCCTCAGAAGTCCAGGAGGCCCCTCTCTCACTGCCTCAGGTCTCTGCACACACCTCACCTGCTTGGTGAAATCAGCTTCCCCACCCCACTTTAAGCTGGCCCCCCCCAGCAGCGACCGATCCCCACATGCCCCCTGGGGTTACTGTTTTAGCTAGCATTCCACCAGACCTCCTCTCTTTTGTCTACTGTCCGCTTCTGCCCTGGGCCAGGAGCCTCGTGAGAGGACCCTCCTGCTCTTCGGCCTGGAAAAACAGGCCATTTGCTGAGTGGCGGTGCCTCCCCAGAGTCGGAGTGACCTCCCCACCATCCTGCCCTAGCTGGCGTGTGGCCCGCAAGGAGGAGGCAGGTAGGCTGGGCAGCAGAAGCCTGCAGAGGGGCTGGAAGTGCAGAGGCTGCCCCAGGGCTGGCCCAGGAGGCCCTCCCTTTCCCTGGCTCCTCTCCGTATGAATTATTAAAGCTCATTTATGATGGGCCTGCCCAGGGCTGTGGCTTCTGTGCATAATTCATGGCTCTCCCAGAAGGGCTGGGTGCTGGGGCAGACAATTTTTCCAGGAAGCAAGAAGAAAGTTCGGAGAAGGAGTAACCCAGACCTGGGCTGTCTTCCACCTATCTCTGTCTCCCTGTCCCATCTGGGGGCAGCCCAGCACCTCCACCCACCCCCGCCCCATGGTGCCTTCTCCCGCACACTTGGATTCTGGTTCCTGGGGCCTGAGTCCATGGGCTTTGTGCAGGCTCACCCACTCCTGTCTCTGTGCCTCAGTTTCCCATCTGTGGACAGATGGAGTTGTGGTTTTCAAACTGTAATGACAGCAGTATCATCCACGTTGGCTCCCCTGGGGGGGTGAGCATCATGGGTCTCCAAAAGGTACCAACACCCAGATGTCATTATTTGCAAATTTCCCAGCAGTCTAGAGCTGGGATGAAGCAATGAGCAAGAGGAATTCGTGAACCAGCTGAGGCCTCCCCAGAGCAAAGCAAAGGGTCCAGGCCAAGGACACAGGGTATCTGTCAGCCACTCTGCCCAGGATCCACCGTCTGCTCCCCAGGCCAGGAGCCACCTGCCCTAGTTAGTGGCACAGATCATGGCCATTTTTGGGTATGCAGCACCTGCTTCTCGCCCCAGCATATTCCCTAGGGAGTCAGGCACAATGGGAAGGTAACCCCTACCCAGGCCCATGTAGCAAATGGGTAAACTGAGGTTTAGCAAAGCTGACTCTTAGGAGGTAGACATATT
>NC_058403.1:195754146-195770962 GCF_002201575.2 Neomonachus schauinslandi | reverse complement strand
CCCCCCCCCCCCCCCCCCCGCCGTGTCCAGCCCTGTTCTGTGATGGGTGGAACCAGCCCAAGCCTGGTCTCGGGAGGTGCACGGCAGGGTTGAGGCACCTGTAGAGGTCACCAGGTGAGTCAGGGAGGAACCCAGGAGCTCCAGCCGCCTATTTCTGCCCCACAGCAGGAGCTGAAGCCTGACTAGAGTTGGCAATAGAGGCTCTGTCTGTGTGTCACCAACTACTCCAGTCAGAGTCTGTGATTCACACGTCCCCATCTCCCCTCCTGCACATCCTCCCCACCCCCCAGCATGAGTCAAATCCTCGCTGAGCCACAAATAGCTGTCCTCTGTGTGCATCTTCAACATGGCCTCCTGCCTTGAGGAGAACAGACCCCCCCCCCACCAACTCGGGGTCCTCAGTTCCTCCTCAGGGCAGAGATCCCCCTGTGGAAGCTGGCAGGCCCCTGGAGGGCACCTAGGTACAGAGAAGAGGTGGAGCAAAGACCAGAACTCAACCTATCAGGGCCAGCTTTGTTCTCTGGCCTTGACTCACCTCTACTGAGTGACCTCTACCAGGAAGTCTTCTGGGATTTCCCCCACCCCCTCTCAAACCCGTAGTTCTTACTTTACCTTATGGACCCTTGCCTTTAAGTTGGGACTATAGCCTCGTCCCATCATCAAGCTCCCTGCAGAACTTAGCTTGCAGTCTGGCAAAGAAGAGTCTTCTGGAAGTGCCTAGGGATAGATTTATCCAAATATCCTCCCCTCACCAGACTGTCACCTGCCCTGTTCACCCACCTTAGCAGTGGGAGAGAGGCTGCAGGGCAGGGCTGGGAAAGGGCCTCCAACTTCCGCAGGTGGCATAGCCCCGAGGAAAGGACCAATGATGTGGAGCGCCTACTGTATGCTGGGTACTCTGTGTGCAAATTCCCACTGACGTCACACAGCACCCTTGGCTAGGTGGGGACCAATCCAGGCCCGTCTCATGGATGAAGATTCTGAAGCTCAGGGGGTGAAGCAACACATCCAAGGCCACACAGCCAGTCCGTGCTGAGCCAGAATTTGAACCCAGCAAAGTATGACTCCGGAACCCAGGCCCCGTCTTGTAGGGCCTCCCTAATCCCAAGGTGAATGCCAATGGCCAGGATTTAAAGTAGGAAATAGGGTGCAGATAAGGGCCGCCCTTCATTTATGACCTTTTCCAGCTTTGAGAAGGGGCCCACCCTTACATCCGGGCCCCTACCGCCTCCCCAAGCAAGCCAAAGCTGGCTGTAATTGGCAAGTTCTTCCTTGTACCCTACCAGAGCTCTCCTACCGCAGGCACGTTGTCTCAGCAGTGAGGAGCCCAAGCCCCCTCCAATCCCACCTTAGGGAGCCTGGACTAAGACTGGGGGGGGGGGTATGCCCACTTCCTCTGGGATTTGCTTCTCACTAGTGCCTGACTTCTCGAAGCCTCGAAGCTGCATGTAAATCAAATGTGAGTGCTCAACCCGCCTTGACATGCTTTGGGCTGGTTACTCTCAGGTGCTCTGTGGTGAATCCTTTAGCAATGCAAATCCCCTCTGCGGGCTGTGCTGTGCGGGATCCATGGCTGCACAAGGAGGGGGAGTCAGGGGCCACCTCAGCGGCCGCACCTCCTGAGGAGCCCCAGGGAGGTGGCCGGGCCAAGAGGAGCCACTCTCCCTGGTGAGCCTGAGCTGTCCTTAGGGCTGGCCTGAGGAGAGGCAAACCCAGCAGGGCTTATCACTGACAAAATAACTCTGCAGGTGTTGCCCACCTTCTGCAAATTCTCTGCTAGCTTGCTCACTCTTCATTCATTCATTCATTCATTCATTCATTCATATGGTTACTGGGCCAGGCTGCAGGCTGGGCACCCGGAAGGGATACAGTGGTGGTCAGGGCAGATGCGGGCCTGCCTTCAGGAGTATGGAATTCAGGCAGAACAGACATGTGATCTGCTTCAGACCCGATGAGTGGAGGAAGAGGAGTCTAGTGAGCCTTGATGGGTGGCATGCAGGCTAAGGGGACTGACCCAGCCTCAGGGGCTAGCCAGGTGAAGGAGTGCTGCAGAGCTGGTGGGCAGTCCAGACGGAGGGTGCAGCACGTGCAAGGCCCAGCAGCAAGGTGAGCCCTGTCCAAAGTGATGTCCTGTGAACACACAGACTGACCATGGGCACCAAAGCAGGCTGCTCTCCCACACAGAGTCTGGCAGAGCCCACCAACCTCAAATACACGGGGAGCACCTCCACGTGCCGAAGTGGGGAAGGTGGTGGGCTCCTGATGGCAGGGAGACAAGGAGAGCAGGCCCTTGTATCCCCCTTGCACCGACCTGTGGGGCACCCCTGCCAGGGTATCTGCCCTATGTTTACCAGCCCAGTTCATAGGCACCCAAGGCCAGTCTGTGAGAAAGGGGGGGGCTGCCTCTCCCCATTTCTCAGATGAGAAAAGCAGGGATCAGAGTGGCTGCCCGTCAACTTTGTAAATTTTGTTTAACACAAAGGTTACCTACTACTTGCCCTGCTGGGAGAGGTACTGAATGCTCGGCCCCCACCCTCTGTGAGCTCTCCATCTGGGAAAAGTAGGACCTGGGCTGCATGGGTGTGGAAGCACCCAGGGAAGGTGGGCCCTCCGGGCAGGGGGGAAAGGGAGACAGATTGGTGGCAAAGTGCTCAGACTCCCAGGAACAAATTCCATTTACTCATTCACTCCGGACTAACCGCTAACCGGTGCCCATTACAACCAGGCCCTGGTGCAGAGCCTCCTGCCCTGGGCATCCCAACACTGACCCTTACTTTGTAACTTGTGACCTGGACCACCCCCCCCTCCCCAAGTCCCCTGGCCGGGGGCAGCAAAGAGCCCTGAGCCTCACCTGGAGCTTAGGACACTGGGGCTCAGCCCCTTGTACATTAGAGGTTGGGGACAGTATGACTGTCTGCACGGGCTAGATGGGGGCTCCAGCAGTAAGACCCTCCTGCTGCCACTCCAGCCAGGGGTGCCCACAAGTGCAAAGCACTCACAATTTTCCTGATATTTTTGACACAGATATTGTCACTAAAACAACCTCTCTTGTGACCAGGCACATAGCAGGTGCTCAAAAAGTGTTGGCTAAAAGACTGGATGCTCCATCCTCACAACTCCAAAGTACAGGAAATATGGTCCCATTTTAAAGATTAGGAAACTGAGGCAGAAAATGACTCAAACAAGGCCATATACGGGGCTCTCTTTACGACCCACAGCTCCCCCCCGCCGCCCCCGCCTCAATCCCCATCACCTGGACCGGGCTTCCTAGCAGGCAGCAGGCAGGTGCAGCAAGGCCAGCAGGGCCCATGGCTCTGGGTCCTTCTGGAAGCCCCATGGAGTCCTCACCCTCCTCCATGTTCGAGTAATGGCCTCCATACGCCACCAATCTGGAAATCACCTGTGAAATTTATTTCCCCCGGCGCGGGCTCAGGAACCATGTAAATCATCCCGCTTAACGGCCTCTGGGATTGTTCCCTGCCCCCCCCACCCCCAGCTGCTCTGCGCCAGGGAACTCGGGGCCGCAGGGCCCCGGTCATGAGCTGAGCAGAGCCCAAACTGTCCTGGGTGCTAGGAGGCACTGTCGGCGGGGGAGGGGGGGGGCAGCAGGAACAGGTCGGCAGGGCAGGGATGGAGCCTGCCTGGAGCTTAGGACACTGGGGCTGGATCCGAATGGGCAAGCCCCGCCCCTCCCCCACCCCTGCCCCTTGTCCTTGTCCCCCCATCAGTGGCCTTCTCTCAGAGGAAAGTGGGTCCGAGTGCTTTCCCCGGGCCTCCACAGCCTTGACTGGGGGAGGCCCAGGACCATGGGAATGGCAGGGACCCTGAAAAGGCTGGTCAGAACTCCACCTGGAGAATGAGCCCTGCCCCACCTTCCCCACCACTCCCAGAGGCAGTGTCTCTTCACCCCTTGGATGCTGCCTAGAGCACCAGGCATAGTTATTATTTATTCAACCTTGCTTCCATTTCTTCTTCACTGTCGGTCTCCCCCACAGACGGTGAGCTCCCAGAGCGCAGGCCCAGCACACAGCTAAGCCAACTTGGGTGGGAAGGGGCGGTCACGACCCAGGAGGTGGGTCCTGAGACATGGGCAGGCTGTGGCGTGGTCAGCAGGGTGGATGAGGCAAGAGCAAGTCTCAACACAGAGGCGCAGTCAGGAAGGAGTGGGCAGCCAGCTGAGGAGGCCTGGTGTTCTCCCTGAGACAGGCCACAGACTCTGGCCGCTGGCCACGTGCACAGGCATCTGGGAAGAGCTGGCTTCCACAGGGACCCCAATCAGGAGACTCCCTAGAACCGGAATGTCAGCCCCCACCCCCCAGTGCCTGGAAGCCTCAGTCCCCCTTGCTGGGTGGGGGCAAAGGGGGGGTGGGTCCTGTGTTTACTTTCCTATTTCCATGCTTCTCTATCTTGGCTCACCTAGGTGGCTCTGGAAGATATTGATCCCTAGGCCTTGCGCCACCTAATAACATAGTCCCATGGGTTCCTGGACCCCACGTCCCCCTCTCCCCTAAGGGCAGACCTTGGAGTCAGCACCTGGGCTGGGGCAATTCCTTGTGAAAGCCACAGGAGGGTGTGTGGGATGGCCTTGGCTTTATGGCACCAGCAAAGCCAGGCCCATCTGGGGGCCCTGTCCCAGACCCTGTAAAAGTTATTCCAGCTTCCAAAGACACAACCAGCTTGGCCTTCAGACACCTGTGTAGACTCTGTTCAGTGAACGTGTACTGAGTACTTGGTATGTGCAAGCTTGGAGCTCCAGCCAAGGACAGGTGGCCCCTGCCACTGCCTCTCCCAGGCATACAGCCTTGAGGGGTAGGCAGCAAGGTCTATAGCGAGACAAGAATGAGGGAGCCTTTGGGCAGCCTATGAGGCCCCTGACCCACGTGGACAAGGCAGGGGAGGCTTCAGGGAACAGTGACTCCCAGTCAATCACTAAGGGGCAGACAGGTCAGCTGGACCACAGGCAGGTGATGCTTGGAGTTGGCAAGGCCCTTTGCAGCCCATCCAACTGCTCCCTGGCTTACTCCATGCTCAGTGCCTAGTAGGTGCTTGCTCAGCCCCCGTGGAAGACAATGGCTGCTGTCCTTGTAGGTACTCAGTCCTGAGGGCAGAGATCCCCTCCTGGGCCCACTCCTGTCCCATCAGAAGCAGCCCCCTTGTCTATGGTCTCCATAGCGCCAGCTTACAGGGTAGGACAGAGAGGAGAGCTACACAGAAGGGGTAGCAGGAGAGCATCGTCCTCAGCTGAAGAAGGATCCATCAATCTGGAGGGTCCCGGGAGTAATGAGGATACTGAGGCTCAGAGGAGGAGGGCAGGTAGCTTGCCCAGACTCCCACAGTGAGCTGGACACAGGCCAAGGCTAGGGGTGGGGTAGGATGACCCTGGCAGAGGGAGGAAGGGCAAGGGGAGGCCCAGTCCCTATAGCACAAGCCCCTGAGGTTTCTGGGGACTACAGCAGCCAAGGTCTGGCTTAAATACTTGACCTTGCAGCCCGTCTGCCTCCCTCCCTCTGAGTCTCCCACAGGTAAAGCTAGGCACCACCGGGGCGGGGGTGGGGGGACGGAGCTGGTTGGAAGATGGAAGGTGAGGGGTGGAGTGGTAGGGGGGTGGGGAGTGAATCTAGACTGCTCTTCTCCCCCACTCCATGTATGCACAGGTGGTCACAGTACCATCAGCTCCCAGCCGGCTAATGGGAGAAGGCCTAGAAGGAGACTCAGATCAGAGGAGGCCTGGCTTGGTCTGGAGGACTCATAGCTGTGCCAGTAAAGGCCAGCCCCAGAGAGCCCTCTTCCCTCATGTGACAGGTGGGGAACAGTGGCCAGAGGGGCACCCGACCTAGGAGCAAGACAGAGCCCAGGGCTTCTCCCAAGACCTGTGCCCTTGGCTGGGTAACCCCTGGACACTGCGGCCAGCCCAGACCCACGACTGGTGCAGGGAACAGAGCCCAGAGAGTAAGCGCCAGGGGCAAGGTCATGAGAACACGGCCTCGTTGGAGCATGGATCTTGTCATATCCATCAGGGGAGCCAACCAATGACACCCCAGTCCTCTCCGTAGAAAGCAGACACGCAAGTATACCCACCCTACAGCTGCCCCTGCCCAAGCCCAGAACCAAGTCTCACAGGCAGCACAGGACAAGTTCAGGCCCGCCCCTTGGCCATGTCCATGGGTCACTTCCTCAGCTCTGCAGCAGTAGGACATGGCCTCTGTCTGCGTCTTTCCAGTTCACCACCGCCTCCAAGGACTCAGGGTGCGCCCCAAGCCCAGTGGGAGAGCCAGCACCTGGCGAAACTGTGCCCCAGCCTGGTAAAAGAGGCAGCGCTTGAGGAGGAACAGTTGTGACGGAAGGGCACAGGAGTGTGGGGGCACCCTGAGGGTCCTGTGGTCAGGGGACTGCCTGGACGAGGTGGGCTGCAGAAGGGCCATGGGAGGCTGTGGCTGGGTGCTCAGACCTGAGTACTGGGGTATGAAGCCTGCTTCCACCACTCACTATCTGTGTGATTTCAGCATCACTCAGTCCTGCTGAGCCTCAATTTCTCTTGTCTGTGAAATGGGAATAAAAATGAACTGATCTCACTGGATAGGATACATGAAATACATCACCCAGGGCCCAGCTCATAGTGACTGATGATGTAGTTAAAATAACCACTTTCCTAACAAATGATTCCTTGAGCATGGATATCCCCCCTTCCTTTCCCCTTCCCTTCCCCTCCGACCTTCTTCCTCACCCCCACCCCATGTTCAGGCCTCTGGTCTGACCCTGTAGCAGAAATTTCCTTCCTATTCTGCATTACTCTCCGCTTCTTGCTAACAAAACCCACGTCTGTAAGAATCTCTCCTGCCTCCATCCCCAAGGTGACCCCATCCTTTGCTCAAGGGTAAATCCTGATTAGCCGGAGCCAATCACAGTGCACTTTCCCTATTGCCAGTGATTGGTTTAGAGTGCACATGTGACCCAGTGCTAACCAATGAGGTACGAGGGGAAGTTGGCCAGGGGCTTCTGAGCCTGGCTTCCTAACCTCTTAAGAGGAACCCAATATCCCCTTTACTCCTATTGTCTGGTACCTGTGATGCCCGGAGCTATGGCAGCTATCATGTTGCCATGAGGGGAGTCCGCCAAGAACAGAGAGCCCCCACTAAAAGTGAGGCCAGACAGGCAGAGTGCGGGTGTGGACTTGGTCCTCAATGACAGCCTACACTCACCCACCTCTGGGCTCCCTGTCAGAGGATAAAGGGACTAACCATGATGAAAAAAAATCATCACGCTGTGGTTGCCATGGTGTATGTAAAAACTGCCTCTTTTCCTTGCAGCCAAATATACTCTTCAGACTCGCCTTCTGAAGGGGTAGTAGTCAGCTCAATGCCTACTCTGGAAGGCCCCTGTGCACTGGGGCCTAGGGTTGTCAAAAAGGCCCACAAGGGGTTGGGAGCCAGAGGAGGGCATCGGTCAGAAGGGCTCTTCGCCTCAGTACTTGGGCTGAGCAGGCCAGCCTGATAGAGGGATATGCTGAGCAAAGGCCAGAAGGTGCAAAGGCCAGAGCTCCTACTAGGACCTGTGGGCGGTTGGGTCTGGCTGGAGCCTGGAGAGTTACAGGGCTAGTGGCCAGAGACCGGAGCCAGTCCCGGCAGGGTCTCCAATGCTAGCCTGGGAAGTGGGGCTCTGCCCACAGTAGGCTTCCGGGGCACAAGGTCATCGCTGACCCTCAGCAGGAGACACTGCAGCGTACCTAGGGGGTCCAGGAAAAGAAGGGAAGACTTCCAGGTTCTCCCAAGCCCACCCCAGCCTCAGCTCACAGGGGGAAAGGAGAAATGTCCGGCTGTGACAGCCCTCAGCACAGAAGCCTGTTCCGTCAGCTCGTTTCTCTTTTCTAATAAATGAAGCTGGGCGCAGGGCTGAGGTGGGTTGTTTCGTTGTTTGTTTGTTGGAACTGGTAGCAGCACCAGGCCTGACCTTTAAGGCTTCAAATGCAGCATTTTAGGCGGCGCCAGCAGGCAAAGAACACGGGGCTGCAGAGGGAAGTTATCAAGGCTAAAATGCCATGTCAGGCTGGAAATGCGCAGTCAAGCAGGGGCCCCTACCCATCGCAGGAACACACCAGGCTATCCTTGCCCGCCTGGTGACAAAGCTGTTCTTTCTGAGGGTACCTTGAAATTCTTGCTGCCTCTAAAATGGCAGGGAGGCACCAACGTCTGTCCCAGAGGGAGGCCAGGAGCTGGGGCCTCACACCACACAGGCGCCTTGCTCTATAGGATTTGCCAAAAGAGGCCTCAAATTGCTCCTGTATCCCATGTCAGGGGTTTTATTTTTTTACTTTTTAGAGAGGGAGAGAAAGAAGGCAGGGGAGAGGAAGAGAGAGAATCTTAAGCAGGCTCCATACCCAGGGCAGAGCCCGACTCAGGGCTCGATCTTACAGCCCTGAGACCATGACCTGAGCTGAAATCGAGAGTTGGATGTTTAACCGACTGAGCCACCCAGGCGCCCCAGGGATGTTTTTATTAAGAGAACCAGTTGTATGTCATAGCGCAAGGACAGCTAAGCTGGGGTCATTCTTTGAGCAGCCTGTATTGAGCACTGGGGATGGGGCCCTGTCTGCAGGCGGTGTGCAGCCAGAAGACATGTGGGGCCTGAAGGCTCCTCTCTGCCACCTCAGACATCAGTTTCCTCGTCTTACAATGGAGGTATCTGGGTCCCCAGGGGCTTCTGTGGCTGGGATACGTCCTTCCCAAGATGGGAACCATGCAAGGCCCATACTGCCCAAGGAGATGGTCCAGCCCAGGCACCCTGCCCCCCTCCCTCTCCCCGCAGGAACCCTCGCTGGCCTTGCAGGCTCCAGAGCCCTTCTCGGCCACCTCTGCTCTTTGCAGAAACCCTCTCCCAAAATGCCGAGGACACTGGGCTACCCCAGCATGGACAATGCACAGGCCCTGAGAATGCTAGGAAAGCAAAACTTACAGTTCTCTCAGACATCAGAACCCACCAGATCAGGGCCAGAGCTCAGCTGGGCACACAAGAGCCCCAAGGGCCAGCACCCAGACTGTTTGTTTCTGAAGACCCAGTAGACAAAAATTCATCCTTGAAAGGAAGAGACTTCGTGGGAGGTGCCCTAAATAGAGGAACATGTGAGGATCATCAAGCTATTGTACCCCAAATCGTGCCTGCAACTGACTGTATAAATATCTTCCTGGGGATGAGAACCCCAAACCTACAGCAGATGCTCCAAGGGATGCCAGTCTCCCTCCCTTGGTGTGCAAATGAGAAGCACCCAGTCCAAGGGCGGAAAAACACCAGCCCAAGGTCACACAGCAAGGGTTTCCACTCTCCCTGCACCCCAACCTCCATGCCCACCCTTCAGATTCCCCACAAGGGAAGGGCTGGTTGCAAAGACGCTTCACTTCACAAACGACTCCCCAAGCTTCTCTGAGTCCCAAGTCCTCCAGTGCATCTAAATACCATTCATTTTGCAAAAATCTGAATTACAAGGATGCAGCCTGTGTGTTTCCTTCACGGACTGTCATCGAGCCAGTTGGTAGATGATCAGACTTTCCAGATCAGCCTTAACTCGGGCTGTTCCTGACATAAAAGTTTGCCAAACACTGGTCCTAACGACCAGGCTGCTGTATTTCCCACGGCCAGTGTTTGCCCAGTGAGCTCTGGCATTACCTTCAAAGGCGGGTGCGGGAGGTGGGCACCAAGAGCACATTCTGCGTACAGACAAACTGCGCATCTGCCTGCACACACATATGTGCACACGTGCACCAGCACACACCCACACCTATGTGTACGCGTGAGCATGTGCATACACACAGACCCGCTCGTATGCACACAAACAATATGCAAGCATGCACACGCAGGGGCACACGCACACACCCACACACAAGCTCGTTTTCGTATACAAACGGACGTTCACACAAGTGTGCGTTCCCATGAACACACCTAACACATGTATACACACACACACAAGAGCACACTCTTACATACTTCCATACACAGGCCAAGGCAAGGGCCAAGCACGGGAGGAAAGACACGAAACCTCAGCTGAGTCTCAGGTGCCCGGAGGGCCCGGCTGGGCCGGGGGTGTTGTGGGTGACGGGAGAGGTGCCTGGCACTTGGAGTACAGGCCTAGCTGGACTGAGAACCCTCACAGGTTGAGTCAGGATGCATGTGCCTTTATCATGCACCCCCTGGGGCCAGGCCCCTCCCTCAGGATCTTTGGTACCCCAGCCCTATGAGGCAGCACACTCAAGGGAACTCTATTTTACAGATGAGGCCCCAAGACCCAGAGAGGCTGAGGAAGTTCCCAAGGTCACACAGCTGGTGGGAGGTGTGGCAGAGCCTCGGTGCGCACCAAGCAGGGCCCTCATTCAGAAAGAGGTAGCCAGCAGGGAAGGCAGGCATCGAGGGGGGAGCCAGGGACCCACGGTCTACGGAAGGCGGGCAGGGAAGAGAGGCAGAGGGGGCGACTCCTCCCTCTCCTCGCCACTCCTTTCCCCTTCATTTAAGAGTCATTTCCAAGGTGGGGAGAGCTGGTTAATGATCAGCAGGAAAGGCTTCCCATGCCCCTCCCTCTCTGCTAAACAATTAGGTTGATTAGAGCCCAAAGTGGGTCAGTCTGAGAAGCAGCTTCAGGACACCCAAGTGTGGCCAGAGGCCAGTAGGGGAGGTGCAGGCTCCTCACACTGGAGGAGGGGGGGTCTAGCTGGGTTGGGGGTCAGGCCTCCCTCTGTGGCTAGGGCACAGGGTGAAGAGGAGCGGGAAGACCCTGAACCTATCTTATTAGGACACTGGAATGTCAGAGTCAGAAGAGCCTAGAAGACAGGAAACTGAGGCCCAGGGGGAGGAGGGGCTTGTCCAAGGTCACCACCCTGCCAGCTACCCAGCTGACAAGATTGGGCTGGAACTGCCTTTGACAGAGGGCCCCCAGGACCAGGCTAACCCGACGCAAGGCCCCTGAGGCCCCCCCAAGGGAAGATTCCCCTCACCTACGCCCAGAGAGACAGGGTCTCCTAGTCTGCGAGGTCCCATCCCCCACAGGCTCAGGCACCAGCACGAGCAATGGCCAGGAGCCATGCGGACCAGACAGCCCCAGAAGGAGGGGGCCCAGCTCAGCTGGGAGAGGGACTAGGTGGCCCACGAGCAGGATCAGCCCAGGGACACCAAACCTATGGCAGGGCATGACCAGATGGAGCCAAGCCCCCGGGTCGTGCCTGCATAAAGTAGGGCTCAGACTGTGTGGGCCTGAATGACAGCATCCTTGACTCCTTTAGGGTAGCTCTAAGAGACCCCCGTGGGGAATTTGCAAGCCCCCCCAGGGGCATCCCAATCCATTGGTGGTCACCTGCACTGCCAACTCCCCCCACCGCCAACCTTAGCCACAGGCAGCTCAGAAGGCTCTTCAGGTTACACAGGACAAGAGAGGAAGGGAAAAGAAAAAAAGCAAAAACCACACATACACCTCCCTCTGGGAATACGAATATTGATTCTGTAGCTTCTTGTTTAGACAGTAGGCACCAGAGGGGGGAAAAAAAAACCCAACCTGACATGAACAGAAGCTTCCCAGTTGGCTGGAGGGATTGTAGCCAGCAGTGGGAAAGCCCCCCACCCTTGCCTTCATGGTACCCTAGACCCTGGTGTTCCCTCCCCCATTCCCGAGGCCCTGAGCCCTCACTTAAAGACACAGGTCACCAGTTCCTGAGGCAGATCTCAAATCTAGAAGCCCACAAGGACAGGAGCGGTCAGGGGGTACGGGAAGCGGAAGGAGAAAGAGACCAGCCCGCCAGCCACAGACGACTCTACCTGCCAGACAAGCCCATGCCACAGGCCTACTTACTTTGACTCCTAAACCTCCAGCTGGCCCTTGAATAGTTCCCTAGCCCCCCAGGTCACACCTGTCCTTACAGCATGGAAACCTCTAAGGTCTATATGGTCTGAGTCCTCTGAAGTCCCCTCGGGGCCGACAAAACCGCCAAGGCACTAGAGGATCCAGCCTCAGGTTTCCATTAACCACCCCTATGCCCCTTCTCTCTGGAATCATATGGAATCTGGAGGGGGAGATGGCATCTTGGCATCTTGAGATGGGAGTCCCTCCTGCCCACCTCTCCATGCCAGGCAGGCCTGGTCTATGACTCAAAGCCTTGGAGACGAGGAAAATCTGAGTCGGGGGCCCCATGATCACCTGTGTACATGTGGAAGGGGGTGGAAATGGGCTGGCAGGGCAGCTGTGGGCCAAGGAAGAAAGCCCCCTCGAGGCTGTCTGAGACCCAGGAGAGCAGAGGGACAGTGCAGGAAAGGTTACAGCTGGAAGGCCTAAGCGCGCCTCACAGGTCTTAGGCCTGTTCATTTTCATCCAAAGACCCAGGTTTTGAGTCCCCACCCCCAACTTCCTGGGCCCAATGCTCAGATGTGCCCAGGCTCCTGGCAGGGCAGCTAAGCATCAAAAAGATTAGTCCTCTTCCAGACCTTCCTCCAGAAGTTGCGGAGCTTTGGGGAGGGCCTGCATCTTTCCGAGTCTTAGTCTCCTCATCTGTGGGATGGGCATGAGCACAGGTTCTACGGTCAAGGCCGTTATGTAGTAAGGGCCTGGCCTGAGCTCACTGAAAGAAGACCCACCATAAGCCTGGTGATGTTCCCCACCACAGTCAAGCTGGGCTTCAGGCAGTGAGGGAGGGAGGTGGCCCAGTGTCTGTCCTCTAGGAGGTGACATCCCATGTGGGTGGGTACAGTCTGAGCTAGGGGCACAACCCAGAGGCCTCCAGACGGTGTGGGTACGGGGCCTTGAAAGAGGTATTTAAACCCCTGAGGAGAGCATGCAGTGATGAGGGGACAGCATGAGCAAAGCGGAGAGAGGAAGGCACTCAGCCCATGGGAGCAGGGGGAAAAGACTGGTGGGCAGGGGCCTGGTCAGGCTGCAGCCTTAGGGCCGGATGCTAACGTTTACGATAGCTGTTGTGCTGTCCACCCATGGAACCCTCCGTGCCCACCAGAGGCTACATTCCCCTCGCAGGAATTCTCACCACCAGCCTCTTAAGCAGATTCTGTGATCTCAGTTGGGGAAACCGAAGCAAGATCATCGCAACAAGAAGGTCAGCTCTGGAGGCCAACACTCGAGCCTGCTAGGCCTACACACCTGACACCCAGCATGTCCACCAACTGCCTCCTCCCAGGAGCTGGCAGGGTCCACCCATACACATCTAAGGTGCCATGAGCTGGCAGTGCCCACCTGCATACAGGCAGAAGGGAAAAGGAGGCATTGAGCGTAGAAGTGCTCACTCCACTTGTGAGTCAGTCTCTCCTTGGGGACACCAGTGTGACTGAGAATCCAGCGTGAGACTCGCCCACAGATTAGGAGGGGACGCAATCTCAAACCAGCTCCGCCACCCTCTCAGGGGTTAGTCTGACAGAGCTGGCCAGGAGGAGGTGCCCAATATGGGTGGGGCACAGGGGGGACAGCAGCCAAGGGGCTCCCCAAGTCCTCCACACCAGGAGGGATGCGAGCACTTTGGCAGCTCTGCATGCCAGTGGTGGTGGCAGCAGGCTGCGAAGCCTCACCCCCTCCCTCCCGCAAAAGCTGCGGCAGGTCACTGGGGAGATGGGGGGACCCAGATGTGTGATGTTGCCTCCCTCTAACAGGGAGAGTCACAGGGAGGTGAAGGCGCGGGCTCAGAGGCCCAGACAGACACACGTCACCCACCATTAACCGTAGCTAGACTGACGCATGCCCCGTCGTGGGCACTCAGGAAAAGGAGCACGTACTCCAGCTGTCATTAATCTGCTGGGTGGGTTCAGACCCCTCAGGCTGCTCTCGGCTCCCCACCCGCCCTGCCAGAGGAAGGGAGGTGCTGGCCAGCACCCTCACTGGGGCAGAGTGGGGCTAAGGCGGTGCAGCCAGCCACGCAGCTCAGCCTGGCGCTCCACCCAGCACTCAGCCAGGGCCCCGCAGAGCAGGGGACAGAGAAACCTGGGGACTCCGGAGAACAGGGGACAGAGGTCCCACAAAAGAGGCAGGCAGGGTGGGCCCAGAGCAATGAGAGGGATGGAGTGGGGCTGGGGGACCCAAGGAGGGGCCGGGGGGGGCCGGGGATGGATGGGAGAAAGACGCAGGGAGAGGCAAAGCAGTTGCCCTTGGCAGGCAGCGGTGGCCATTCGCCATTCACAGCCACGGCCACGGCCACGGCTGGAGTGAGACGAATTGGAAACGGGGAGGCGGGGGAAAGGGAGAGTGTGCTCTGACTCCTTCTCCCCGAACTTCAGCCCCAAACACACGAGTGCACGTGTGCACACATATGTACTCGCTCCTGTGGCCTCCTCCTTGTTTGAAACCCTAATCTCGGTCCAAGTGGGGTGAGGGAGTACCCCCTACCCTCTGCCGCCAAAACCAAAGCCCTGTCCCCACTCCAGCGGCAACTCCTCTGCCCTCCTTGTTCCAGCGGCTGTCTCAATCCACTCGCCTGATGGGCAGAGAGCCACGCTGTCACAGCGATGACAGAAATAATGGCCATCGGACCCCAAACCCACACTGGCTTAAAACCCAGTAGCTCACAGAGCTGGGCCCCGTCGCTCTGCCAGGCATGGTTGAGGAAACGACTTTGCCGCCTAGGGCCCTCTCCACTGAGGGGCCATCACCCCAGTGCCATGACACTGAGGCTCCCACTTCGCATCTCAGAAAGCCACCTGTATCAACGTCTTGTCCTAGCCTGGCCACTGACCCCGGAGAGTTCAGGGAGGCCATCCACCCCAAGGCAGCCCCACGGCAGCCGCCTCAGCCTTTCATGTGAGTTCAACAAAAGCCCCCGCTCCAGCTAGCTGCAGTCATGTGGGGGCCCTCACTCAATTCCCTCCCCTTCCTCCTTCCAAGGATCAATGGGCATCTGCATCTGCAGGACCAGGGCAGCTGAAGGGCGCTGGCTGTCACAGTAAACCCTGTGTGTCGTCGTCACATTAGTCACTTCCCCCTGGACCCTCAGAGCCGCGCAGCCCCCATCCCACCCCCCACTCTCATTCTCTAATTATGGTTTGCGAGACATGTCCCAAACCCTCAAATTAGCTCCAACTCTATCGACAAGAGAAGAGCGTCCAGCTGGAAATGTGCTGCTGCCATCACACCCGCCTCATCGTCTTCTTGCTGGGGACAGAGTGACAGGTGTCCATTCTGGTCAGGGTCTCACACTGTCCTTCCAACGGAGACCCATGGCAGGCCCGACAGCCATCTGGCCCACTGCAGGTTGCAAGGAGAGGGGGCGAGGTGGGAAGAGGTGAAAAGAGACATCTATTTAAACCTTCGTTCAAGGAGCTAGGAAATGGCTCGGGAAAAAATATTGTGGCTTGGCTTTGAGGAAAAAAGAACAACAAAAAAACAATGCTTTTGCTCTTTTTAAACACTATGGTTGAAATCCATTTTCATCACGGCAAATGAAAGACATAACGCCCCCACAAGCCCTGAACTTCCATATGATCCTCCTCTCCCTGCGCACCCCCCAACGCACACACAAAAAATCCAGACGGTTGACAGAGGACACGTCCGTGCGGCACCTGTAATTTGCCGACTGATCACCCGCCTGAGCACAGCCAGGCTGTGTGAGGAAAGAAACGACGAGACGAAGAGACACTCAGAGCGGTGCCTTTTCTGAGTTTGTTTTGCCCTCATCTGGGAGAACCTACAAGCTGGAGTCCGCAGGTTTTGAGGCAGAAATGGTCTAATGACGCAGAGTCAGCCTCTCCCCTTCCCTGAGGCCAGAACCTTCCCCTTGGCCACCAGCAGCCCAGCTACTCATTTCCCAAACCCCAGGCCTGGCTACTGGCGAAGGATTCCAGGGACAGGTGGCTCCACAGACCTGGAGACATAACAGACAGCAAGGTGGTCACCATGGCCCAAAGCCACAGGGGCGAGGGGTGTCTGGGCACTGACATAAGTCCGGGGCATGGTGCCCACAGAAACAGCTGCTGTCCTAAAGGCCACATGCACTGAATACCCACTCCGAGCCCCAGACACAACTGGCCAAGCTCACCAGAGGAGGATGCCCAAGTTTGCGGGCTCTTGGGGAGGGAGAGAAGGCTCAAAAGGACCATGAGAACCAGCAGAAGCGGCAGGGCCAGGAGATGCCATTCGCTTGCCGGCAGCAGCAGCACGAGCAGGCAGGGGTCCTCCCTGCCATTCACTTTCTGCCTCCATCCCAGCACCTTCACCTCCCAATTGGGCTCTCCAGGGGACCCTCCCCTCAGGTGGAGTGAGGGGACAAGAACAAGGGACATTGACCCCCTCTGTGGTACTGGTCACAAGAAGGTGCTTGCACCCTCCGCATCCAGCCCTTCCGGTCAAAGAAAAAGGCCAATGAAGACAGGTGTGGAGGTGTCCCCCACCTCTGGCTCAAAAGCGCCGGGTTCCCACTGGGGACGAAACGTGGGGCAGACGCGCGACTCCAGCTCTGCCGGGCAGGGGTCCCTGGCCGCCCCCTCACCCAACCTCAGGTTCCCCTCTCACCGGGACAGCGGCAGGGGAATCAGCTGGCAAACTCGGAACCCCCCACCCCATCCCTAGGCTTGCAGATCTTGCTCTGCCCCGTTGGGGGGTTGGGGGGCGGATAAGGGGCACCGCGGGGAAGTTTCGCGACGCAGCCAGAAGCGCCGGGACCGCGGCTGCCCGCCCTCTGGTCTTGGGGCCGCCGCCCCCGGGGCGCAGCCCGCAGCCGGACCCAGCGCCCCCGCCCCGGCGCGGGGAGGGACGGGCGCGGGCCGGGGGGGACGGGGGGCGGAGGGGCGGAGGGGCGCGCAGGGATCGGCGGGGTCCCGCAGCCGGCCGGGGAGGCCACTTACGTGTGCTGCTGGG